>NC_069380.1:119273333-119612500 GCF_027475565.1 Acinonyx jubatus | reverse complement strand
CCAAGCCTCATTCATCTTTTTGCTCTTCCAGAGCTTAGAATAGTACCTGATAACCACTTGTTACATATATAATGAATTAATAAGCACATTCATTTATTAATAACAGTTATCACAAGGTAATCAGTAGCCATGATTGTACTCTCCAGTGGTGATGCAAAAAAGCAAATTAATGATTTTCTAGCTCTTGATCCCCAGAAATTCCATTTCAGCCATATCTGGATAGATATCATTAATACAGACTTCAAATAAGTGCTGAGAGATAGGGTCACTACCAGGATCCCCAAACCTATTTTGATCTTTCACTAAAAGAAGGGTAGATATGACTCATGCACTACACACTTTGTTCAAATAAGCTTTAATTTCTTTGCCTCTGGCAGGAGCTCTTAGAAGCAGCAGATTGGCTGGAAGGGAACTCACAAGGGATTGAAGACTGAGGGGTCCTCAAAGTTGGGAGGTTAATGACAGCAGGACTCTGGCCAGAGGCGTGTGACACAACCCAATTCCCCCATCACCTGGTGTTTGAAAGCTCCAGTAAGAGGGATAAAAACTATTTCACTAGTGTGGAACTTTCTATTTCCCCAAGTCCATGACCCTATTTAATCCTCCAAGCAATTGTGAGGCTCTCTTTCCTACTCTTATGTATCCCTACCTCCATCCACCTAATTCCACACTATATAGCCACATATAGTAAAAAGGCACACACTGTTAACAGTGATAAAACACAGAAACAAATATTTGGACTACATAAAAATATACACGGTATCAATGTGCATACTTGTAAGCAAATATTCATGATAATAATGAGCTCAGATTAATTTAGAGTCTACTGGTTGCCAGTCACTTTCCATTAACTTCATCCCCACAGTACCGTACAAAGAAAGTGCTGTTATTGTTATGTTTTACAGATGAGAAAACAAAGGCATAGAGAAGTTAAGGTACTTGACGAAGGTGACAAAACATAATGGACTAGCATTCAAACCCAGGAGTTTTCTGGTCCTGTGTACTAAGTCACAGCATTAAGTGTTTCTGAGGCTGAACCAATGTAGGAAACAACAAACCTAACAAAATTTCTTTATTACGAGGCTTCACCATTTTTAACAGGCTCGTTTGCCTTGCAATCCTGTAAGGGTTATTTTCAAAATTCATTTGCTCATGTCATACTTTCGTGCTTGTGGAGCTAGTTTGGGGGACACACCGTAGGTTTAGTCTCTGCCTTGAATTCAAAGTCTCTGGAAAGCTATTTGATGTTTCCAGTGGAAGCACTGAGAATCTCCCAGCACACGATGAAAAATAAGAAAAAGAAAAATCACCTGCCATTACATTGGGCCAGGCTCTGTAGTAAGGTTTGATACCCATTTCTGAAATGAAGAAAATGAGGCTTAGAGGGGCTTGCCCAATTTTCCCAAGTGGTGTAGTCAGAATTCAAATCCAGGAAGACTGACCTCAATGCTTTGAACTGCTGAACTGTTACTACAATGTCACTGCCACATTGCACAGTGAGCAGCCAAGAATCTCAGAGCAGTAACCTGTTACTGTGGCAATAACAGTCCAGAGAACAGAGCCTGGCTGTGACCTTGGGCTGGATCAACCTAACCTCACCAAACCTCAGTTTTTCGGTCTATCAAGTGGAAGCAATAAAACATAAATTCTGGGGGCACTTGGGTGTCTCAGTCAGTTAAGCATCCAACTTTGGCTCAGGTCATGACCTCATGGTTCATGAGTTTGAGCCCCACATCAGGCTCTGTGCTGACAGCTCAGAGGGTGGAGCCTTCTTTGGATTCTGTGTCTCCCTCTCTCTCTGCCCAGCCCTTGCTCATGTTCTGTCTCTCTTGCTCAAAAATAAATAAACGTTAAAAAAAAATAAAACATACATTCTGGAGGTTGACATGAAGATTGAAGACTTAGCACAGTAATTGGCCCACAGTAGATACTTGTTAAACACAAGCTAATAAATTCACTTCATTCCAAACAGAGCACATATTTTCTAGAAGAGTTTTATCTTTCAAGGTAAGATAGGTGATATTGTCTCCCTTGAAATTTATTCCAAAGCATAGATGAAAACTGGCGGGACAGGAGAGGCAACATGGAATCACAAACACCTGGTTCATTTGTCCAGTTGGCACAGTTGCCCAAGGGAGACACA
Organism: Acinonyx jubatus; assembly: GCF_027475565.1. Lineage (NCBI taxonomy): Eukaryota > Metazoa > Chordata > Mammalia > Carnivora > Felidae > Acinonyx > Acinonyx jubatus. The sequence continues at coordinate 119,610,357 of NC_069380.1, read as the reverse complement.
CTTGAACACACAGACTCAGCATGTCCCTTTTAGTTAGTAACTGAATCCTTCCTCATAATCTCCTTTCTTGTCTTCTAATCACCATTTCTAGATCCAACTGAGATCCTCCCTCAAAGATTGGCAGCTCTCTTCATACCTCTGTCCCTCTAGATGACTTCTGACTTCATTTGCATATGGCTTATTTAATCATATTATTATCTAATGAGTCCATTTAACATGGGCTACTGGGGAAGGGTGTCCATGCAGCTGAGAACCCACCCAGACCTTCCCCAAATGGGTGACCTATGTTCCTGTTCACCTCACATTTGGGATACCAGAACTTACAAACTTTACAGTTTCATTGGCCACACTTGGCCTCTGTTTTTACGTATCGAAGCAAGCATACCGTATTCTTCCAAACCCACTAATTTGGTATGTTCTCTTTCAATAACATGAAGAATGTTTCCAAGAATTTTAATAAAGGCAAATGGATACCTTTGCAAACATACTATTTCCATACATATTATATGCTATATCTGATACATTTCCTCCCCTGGTGAAGACTTCCCTTCTGATCCAGAGGGCTCATCAAGTAACCAAAAAAGGGGAAAGAAATGACACAGATCTACTACCACCCGATGCAAGCCACTATCACTGCCAAAGCTACCCCTAGGTGAAATGATGCTTTCACACAAGTAAGCAAAAGGTACTCCCTCTGCAGTAGGCCAAGTCTGAGTTAGATGTCAGTTTTGAACGTTCCCCCCTTCTGAATGATCTCAACAATGCACATCCCCAATAACTCTATATGCCATAATTATCTTTTGCCAGATTAGTGTAGTGACTTCTTATCTGGTCTCCATTCTTTCTTATTCTTGACAATATCCTATTCTCAATATAGCACTTGGATTGATCTTTTCAAAATGTAGAGCATATAATATGATGTTCCTGCTTAAAATCCTCATCCTTGGAATAAAATATAAAATTCCTGACATGACCTACCAGATCTGGCCCCTTTCTTCCTCACTGTGAATACTGCCTCTTGCTCACTCTGTTCCAGCCACAATGGCCTCTTTCTGTTCCTGGACCACTCCAAGTTTCTTCTCTTGGAGCTGCTTAAACAAACCACCCCCCAAATCAGTGGCTTACCACAATAAAAATGGCAGGGGGTGGGGAGGGATCTGTGTGCCTAGTATGCAAGTCAGCTATGCCTTTTCAGGAACCAGCTCTGCTTCAGGCTACAGGATGGCTGAGCTTGGCCTCAAGCTGTGCATTGGGTTCAGACCCATCCCAGATGTGTCCTATCCTTCTCTTTTTTTAAAAAATTTTTTTAATGTTTATCTATTTTTGAGACAGAGAGAGACAGAGCATGAATGGGGGAAGGTCAGAGAGAGAGGGAGACACAGAATCTGAAACAGGTCCTATCCTTCTCTAATCAGTGCTACCCAGAGCATGTTCTTTTCATCAAAAGTGGCAGGAATATAAGAGACTAAGCTGAACCATGCAAGCATGTTTATAGTCTTGGAGACCATTCCATTGACCAAAATAAGTCATATGACTATGCTCAGCATCAGAGGGGCAAGAAACTACACTCCACTCACAGTGGAAGTGTTCTGCAAAGTCACGTGGCAAATGGGATGGATATGTAATCTTATTACAGAGCAGTAAATCACCGAGACCCATCATCCAATCTACCAGACTGCTCATAGCTAGCTCCTTTTATCTTCAGTTTCAGTGTAACCTCCTCACAGAGGGCCTCTCTGGCCAATGCATTCCCAATGTACATGGACTCCCATATACATTGGGGTACATGACCCCAACTCACCCATCCCCAGTGACTCTCTAATCCATTAAGCATTTTTGTTTTGTACAGGGTATAGATTTAATTAATTAATTAATTTGCTGGCTTACTTCTCTATCATGTTTATCTCCACTAAGAATGTGAGCGAGGATTTTCCCTGTCTTACTGACTCCTTTAACTGCAGCTGGAGCACCACCTGCCACAGGGTAAGGGCTCAATAAATCTTGGTTGAATAAATATGTTCCAGAAACCTGTATTCTTATGAACACTTACATCTCTATTTTTCAGTTCAGTGTTAGTCTCTCACCATATTTTCAGTTAATCATTGCCTTAAATGAATAAATGTGTAAACGTCAAGGTGGGAGAATTGGGGAGGATGATTACACCTATGATGTAATACAGATGAGAACAAAGCGTTTGGAGTCAACCTCCAGCAGCATATGACCTAAGCCTCAGTGTTGTTATGTATGGAGTGGGAATAAACATTGTAAATTCTTTAAGGATTAAAGGAGATGATATATACACAATACTTGCCTAAAGATGGAGAGTGGCATGTAGTAATATGGGAAAGGTAGACTTAGCCCAGACAGGGGAAGCCTTGTAGAACAATGTAAAAAATTTGTTAATGGGGAACTCAGATGGGACGTTTATTTCTGAGCTTTTTCAACTCAATTTCCCCTATGTTCTCCCTGGAAACAAGTGGATCGACAGAACCCGGGTCCCTGTTATCACATAAGCTGTATAGGTTAAGGCTGGCAGATGGCTGCATTCCGAGGTGGACTGCTCACACTTGCGTGCTGTGGGACACTTTGTAGCCTTCCTTTTTACTGGGTTCTGTTCCCCCAAGCATTGTTTTAGGTTGTGAAACAATCTCTAAATCAATCCTTAACTGTATGGTCACACTTTTCCATCAGACCTCAGTAAAATACCATGTTGAGAACACACTTTGAGAGCTAGATTAAACCTTTGTTTTGTTTTTTAGAAGATTCTATGCCTATTTCGGAACTGTCTGCCTCCCAGAAGAACTGTACTAATGAATTAAGTTTCCCATGAAGTAGGTAAGAAATCAACCCGACAGCACTATTTCGGCAAAAGAATAAATTAAGGCCAAGAGCAAGAATTCATCCCAGAGTCAGTTCTCCTACTTTAGACAAAATGAAGTTAATTCTTATTTTAGAATTGACCTCCAATTAGTATTAGCCTCCTATATATACTCAATTCTCCCATTTTTGTAAAGATTCCAAAATTAAGTAGTATAATAATGCTTTTATGGCAAGGGTTGAAGAAAACAGTCGCTCTTGTTAACTGGGAGTGTGAATATACAGTTTTTCCCAAGAGTAATTTGGCATTTGCATTCAAATTTAAAATGCACCTTCCCTTTGGCCAACATATTCCATTTCTGAGTCTCTAGGCTACCGTTACTCTTGCTCAAACATACATTTTATATATGTATATATACCCGAGTGGTAAAGAGCATACGAAGATTATATGTAGATAAATCTTTTTTTTCAGTATCATTTGATTTTGAAATAAACAATACAAACTTGATATGCTTAGAAAAATTTTAGAAGGTTACACAAAACAACTATTAGGATAGGTGAGTGGCAAGCCAAAGCAGAAACTTTTATTCTCCACTTATGGAATGATGATTAAATGTTTTCAACATTATTTTAATTTTGTAAATATGTTATTAATCAAATAAAGAGAAGGAAAATGTATCTGTCCCTATAGGATTGTGTGGAGTAGACATGTAAATGCCCCTAACTTCTTTTCTTCATGTTCTTGGCTCACGTGCTCCCATATCAGACAACATACACATTCTTCCTAAAATGAGTTAATTCTCTTCAGCATCTCAAGGGTGCACCCACAAATGATGTGAGTCAAAGGAGAAAACAAGCAGGGAGTCCCTGGCCTGGGAGGGTCAGCAAGCCATATTTTACCACAATATCACTGGATGTCATTCTGTGGGAGAGCATCTGCCCTGTCTTTGGGTCCTTTTTGGAATGGCAATTTGTCTCCCCACGTTGGAAATATTAGAGCACAATTTGAATACTGGCCTTAATGAGTCCAAATTTAGAAGTGTAATCCATGGAGGAGTGCCTGGGTGGCTCAGTTGGTTAAGTGTCCGACCTCAGCTCATCATCTCACGGTTCCTGGGTTCGAGCCCCATGTCGGGCTTTGTGCTGACAGCTCAGAGCCTGGAGCCTGCCTCAGATTCTGTGTCTCCCTCGCTCTCTGCCCCTCCCCCACTCATGCGCGTGCGCGCGCGCGCTCTCTCTCTCTCTCTCTCTCTCAAAAATAAAGAAACATTAAAAAAACCTTTTTTTTTTTTTTTTTTTTTTTTTTTTTTTTAAGAAATGTAATCCCTGGAAAAGCTTTTAAGAGGCTCACTCACTTAAGGTCAAACGCTAGAATTCATGCAATAGGTAATAGATGGAGTAGGCACCATCCATCCTGCTGGGAAACTTGAGTGCGTGTCATGGGAAAGGCTGGGTCTCTGTGATGTGGGTTGGCAACAATGGCTATTTGTTGATTATGTGCTCTGAGCCAGGCAGGTTGCAGAGCATGCTACATACACTTTCTCACTGAACAGCCACAATTAATTTATCATGTTTATCTTACAGATTAAATTCTTACCCAACAGTTTTTAAGTGGGAGAGCCAGGACTACACTGGCCTGATTTCTTGAGCCCATGATCTCAACTGCTCTGCTACAGGAAGCTGTTATTTTTGCTTTGGCTTCCTAAGTGCCTTTTCAGAGAAGAGTGGTCACTTGGGCTGCCCTGCACAATGGTGGAAAATTCCACAAGTCTGAACATCCATGATCTAGGCTTTCTGGACCAAGGCTTGTCGTAACCACTCTGCCTTTCTATTTTGCCACCTCTGAAAAAGGAATTCTGCTGGAATTGTAAGTAATAGCTATGCGTGAAGTGCATAGTCATCATGGTATTGATCATCTCCCAAGCTGTTTTGGTTTGTCTGGGCTCTAAGGATAGAAACCCAACCTTTTGCTTCTTTCACCATCCTCCTTCATTTTGTTCATCATAACAAGTTAACACAATAAAGGAGAGGCTGTTTTCTTCCTTTACCTGTTGCAGAAATGGAGGCTCGGATAACATCAAGCACCTTGCCCCAAGCTACATAACCAATTTCTTAACCTCTCAGAATTTGTTTCCTTGCTGAAAAATTGGAGATAACAATATCCAACCCTTAGACGTGTTGTGATCATGTCTTTAAAGTTCAGAGCACTAAGGATGGATTTAGCAGACTGCATCTGCCCTCACCGATAAGTAGTTACATCACACTGGGAAGGTATGTGCTACCTGCATGACCCAAACAAGTGACCTAACTTCTCCAAACACATCTGTCCAATGGAAACATTTTCACCCACCTCATGGGGCTATTTTGAGTATTAAATAGAATAAATGTTCTACATAAAACAAATAAGCCTGGTTCACACTCAAAACTGAAAAGTCGGGGCATCTGGGTGGCTTAGTCGGTTAAGTGTCCAACTTCGGCTCATGAGTTCGAGCCCCATGTTGGGCTCTGTGCTGACAGCTCAGAGCCTGGAGTCTGTTTTGGATTCTGTGTTTCCCTCTCTCTCTGTGCCGCTCCCCTGCTCACACTCTGTCTCTCTCTCAAAAATAAATAAAAACATTTAAAAATTAAAAAAAAAAAACCTGAATAGTCATCTCCTCCAAAAAGAATGCTGTTGACATGTGTCTGACTAGTGCCATGAATTTGTTGTGTCATATATGAAAACATTCTCTCTCCCTCTCTTTGCCCCGTCTCCCATCCCACCTGCTCCCAGACTCCTTAGGAAAATATCAAATATTATGCAGAAATTTTTCCTCCCCTTTCATGTTGCTTTCTAATAGGACCGAAAGCTGCAACAGGTTCCAGGGTTTTTTTGTTTGTTTGTTTTTTGTTTTGTTTTGTCATCCTCCAAGTCTCTGAGGGCTCTGCGGTAAGATGCCTTGGAAAAGGCCGCATCTCAGACGTGGTCTTATTCAGAAGCACCTCTGATGTGACTCTCAGCTCTGACCATACGCTTGATTGCATTCCAGCACAGCATTTGATATGAAAGGAAGGAAGAATGAACCCGTCTTACCAAGAGCTAAAAATAATTTCAGAGGGCTGGAGACAAAGCAGAGGTGATGCCAACCATTTCCTAGAACAGTTGACAAACTGACACTCTCCTACAAGCCAATTTCATTCATTTTCTTTTCTATTTTTTTTGTTTCCTGACTACTCTCTCTTTTTTTTTTTTTTGTTTCCTCTGGACATGCTGGTGGGGAAGCCTCACAAATTAAACTAGGACAATTCTGGGCATCCTGTCATCTCATCTTCAGCCTGAGGTTGTATTTTCCCTTTTGCAAAGTCTTCACGTGGAGTCAGTGCAGCTGATTAGAAGACCTATTCCCGCATGGGCAGCCTGGAGGTGCCCAGTTTTGAAACTCAGCAGCTCCACACAAAACATGCGATATCTGTCAAGAGGCAATGTAATTTATAGATGCCCAGAAGCAAGGCAAAGAAGGCTGGCTAAGGTAGGTGATGCAAGAAGCGAGCAAACCATATCACCAGGATCCTGGAAGGTCAAAGGCGATTTCAGGCAGGTGCCCCCTTGATTCAGAAGTGGTTTCAGCCTCTAACTGCTCTCCTGATAGCCAGCAGTGGAAATTGTCCCTGATAGCAAGCAGGCACCTTGTCCTGGTCTTCATGGGAACCCAAGGCACTACTTCTTATCTGCTATTTGTGATGTGGTTATCTTTGTGAAATACATGTGCACAGGGTGAGCTGGGACCTAAAGAGGCCAAAGAGTTCCAGTGTTGTAATTTAAAAATTACTACCATTATATGTTTACCATCAAGTGTTGCCCTTTTCAGACCTCACGCTATCCTATCAGCCCAATGATTAGGATGTTATCATCATTTATACATGGACAAATCAAGAAATAACGAATTCTCTTAAACACCTTGTTCCAAATCACAAAGGTAGTAGATCAGTGAGGAAAGTGTCTATAAGGAAGAGAAAACTCACAGCAATGTGCACAAGATGGGAATTGTGTTTTTTATATATGTCCATAATGGGAGCCAGGTAGCTATGGTACATTGGTTTAATGGTTCAAAAATGAGCTCAACTCTGTTGATTACAGTGGCCTTTCCCTCATGGTCACAGAGTGATTGCTTCAACTCGGGACAGGAAGTCTGTATTCAAAGTGGTTGGAAGAAGTCAAAGGACAATATCAGAACCTTCATGATTTTTATTAAGAGAACAATGTCTTCCTGAACTTTCTGAAGTCTCCCCCTCACCCCAGTAAGGTCTCACTAGTCAGAAATTAGTCACATGACTACCTTTACTTGCAAGGGAACCTGGAAAATAAGTACTGAGCCTTTGCAGCCTGCACATTGGGAGCAGGCCTAAGAGAGCTCTTGCTGATTTGAACCAAAGTGGCAGGGATATTAAAAAGTAAATGCCGCAAGAGATACTTGGTGGTAAAAATCAGAAAGAACTGTTGATTGTATGCTGGAGATGAGGGAGAAGAAGTAAGGAATGAATCCTAGTTTTCTAATATGGTGCATTCACTGACACTGGGAGTCATGAAGAAGGAAAAGATTCTAGGGATGGGAGGTCATGAGGTCATTTGGAACATGGTGACACTGAAGTGTCTTTGGAACATTCAAGTAGAGATTTTAGCAGTTAAATTCAAGAGCCAGAAGTAAGAAAAGTTGTCTAGCTGGAGATGTGAGAGATATAGGTTTGTGGTTACCAATAATTTGTGTCATCTTGGGGCTTCCAATCTTTATTTATTTCCAACCTTTATTTTTGCTCTCTTGAATCATCTGTAGTAGTGGTTCTCAAGCAGGTGCAGTCTCCCCTCGCCCAGGAGAGATTGGGCAATGTATGGAGACATTTTCAGTGTCATAACTCAGAAGTGGGTAATGCTATTAGCATCTAGGGGGTAGGAGGCCAAGGATGCTGAACACTCTACAAAGCACAAGACACCTCAACCCTCAAAAAAGGTTTAACCAGTCCAAATTGTCATTTGACCTGAGGATGAAAAAACTTGTTCTATGATAAACTCACATCTGACCTTGGCACTCCTTTGGCCCACAGGGTCCTCAAGTGTTCCATTTTTGAGCTTCCCCAACTCCTTCATACCTCTGATATCACCACAGTCTTTAAATTGCCATGACATCATTCCACAGCAATTTTCCAGAACCAGATTCTACCACAGAGACTCCTCTGGTAGTGATGCACGGAGATAAGCACCGTTGTTCACCTGACCAAAATTATGGTTCAACCAGGGACCTGACCTTGTTTACAGCTTACAATTTAAGAGTTACTACTCCTAAGATACTGACTCTAAGAGACATCTTACATGTGTGAAAAGTAACCTCTAGAACATGTGAAAAGAATGACTACTTTAGACACGATGTTCTATCCCAAGAGATAACCCAGATTACTGAGTAACGTAAATTGCAATGGATGTATTTATAACAGGTGTGTGCTGCTGTTTGAAACACATCCCTAAATTTTTGAGTTTGATGTCAAGAATAGCTGTGTATCTATAAACCACCACTTGATTTTCTGGTAATGGTCACTCTTGCAGTTTCCTGAAGAACCACCTGAAAAACATTAACTTGCCTTGCCTATAAAAGCCACATAGTTGCCTCCAGTGAAGGTTTATTAACCATGTCAATTTCAGAGACACACTCTCAGGACAAACCAATTGAGTAGGAGCTCTTTTCAGCTTGTCTCTAATATAGCCTACATATGATTCTTAAGGACTTGACTAAAAAACTCAGCTACATGCCTGAATTCATAGGCTTTGATCCGATGACGTGGAGAGCAGCAAGACCATTAAAGTTAATTGAAACTACTGAACCATTTCAAGATTGATTTATTTTGTATTACAAAAAATTAAATAAAATGGGAGGTGCTAAGTTAGCCTCTGCCCTGAGAAATTAGTCTAAAATCACAATTGAAGCATCTCAAATGAAATTATTGTAGAACTCATTAAGATATATATTAGGTTTCCAAATCACACTTATCCCCCTCATAATTTAAATACTGAACTACTCTCATTTAGTGATAACTTAGATCTCAACAGTGAGCAAAAAGCAAGGGTGCCAACTAATTCTAGCACCTAGTGAGAACCTGGAGCATCTAACCTGTGTAAATCCATCTATTTGAGATTTTTTTCTCTTTGTATCTTTATGGGGTAGGAAATATCTGAATAGGAATAATATTTTCCCCAAACTGAGACTGTATTATTATTATTATTATTATTATTATTATTATTATTATTTGCATGTTGCATTCATCTTTACTGTTCCTGAGAAAACTCAAGTGGGAATCTGATGGATAAACTACTCAAACAGAAAGATGAAACATTTAGAGGCCTTTCATCCCAAGTGTCCAAAGTGATTTCAAAAGCACACATTCCAGGGTCATCTGAGCTGATGGGTAAGGCAAGGAAAAGTAGGAAATCATCTTTCTATAAAATCACCTGCAAAAAGAGGTAAAATGAAAAGCCTGAACCCTCACATTTGCTGGTCCACCCCTGAGTACCTCTCAGGTCTCATCTCATACCTCTGTGCCCCAGACATGCCAGCTTCCTCAGTTCCCCAGACACACAGTCCACTCTTCACCTATGCACCTGTTCTTCTCAACAGTGGAATGCTCTCCCCACTTGCTCCCTTCATCTTCCCCTCTCCCCATTCCTTTCCTTTCATGGCCAACATCTCATAGAAGGTGAATTCCCGGAGTTAGAACCTTCCTGAGGATTCTGAACTTCCCATGATACCATGAGATTGTAATTAAATAATGATACTAATATGTTTTAATATTTCTCGTGAGAATGTAAGCCTCAAGAAGACATAGATTGTCTGCTTTATATTAGCATTTTACCCCTAGCCACTAGCACAATGCCTGGAATATAGTACTCAATATTTGTTGAATGAACGAATCAAAATAAACTTTCTGTGAATCATGACCACAGCCTCCCTTTGTTCATTTTTATTTTTTTCTGAGTGTATAAGATTGAGCACAATTTACATTAAAAATGGTTCCATTTGAACTTCCAGGCAAGAGAAGACCCCAGATATTTCCCAGGGGCATTATTAGTCAATGTGCATAGAGATCCTAAAAGGACAAGAAGTTAACAAATTTGAAGCCTTTATGGGAAGGGCAGCGTTTCATTGGCAGAAATTAAAGATGAGGAAAAGTCAGTTAGTTAATCCCAGACTGGGGAAAACAGAGCCGTGCAGGCTGCTGAGATTCTAGTCATTCTTTTGTGGCATGTTTAAATGTTCCAACCATTTACTTATAATTAGACACAGTGGGGAGCTAAAATGAACTTTCCCATATAACGCTTTGCCAGCATTTCTGTAAAAGATTGGCACCGTCTAATGCAAAGTGTTAGCTGTTGCCTGTCACAAAGTTACTCTTCATAGAGGACAGCAGGCTCAAATTCCTGCAGGGGCCAGTTAAGGCCGGCAAAGCTGGGAGCGAACAACGCGGCCAACGGAGAGCCCACACCTCCTAGGAAGGAGCAGACTCGGGTTAACTGTGGTTGACAGCTGCCGTGTTAAAAATGGGGGCGCAGTGTGGCTGTGAAATCTCCCTATTTTTAAGCACTTTAAAATCTCTTTAAAAGTCACTGTGTAGGCCAAACAAAACATATCTCTGAGTGGGATACACCCAAGGGCCATCACTTTGCCAGTTCTGCTCCAGAAGCTTTATCTGAACTCCTCAAGGACCAGGGAGATGGCGTGGTGAGGAACGCTGCCTGGGGCTGACCCAGATACCGTATAGGGCAGACAGAAAAGGCAGTCACAGCCAGGTGGCATTTTCTTGGAACCAAGTTCAAAGAAAAACCCATTGCCAACAACCTGTCAATCTTCATTCCCTCTATGAAAACCAGGTTGGTGAAAACACAGTCTTAATTTACAATATGGATGAAAAGCACCAGTTCCAGGTTGTGTTTGACCACACAATGGGGCCCTGCTGGAGAAAATTTTAACCTCATTCGACCTATTCCCTTTCCAATACAACCTGTCTCTCTACAAATGGGAAAAAATGGCCACATTGCTTTTCTTTTTCTTTTACTCATTCATATGTATTGAGACATTAAAATATAACCAAAAAAAAATTGAGTAAGATGTGTATCCATTACCAAGAAGTAGAAACTGTTCAAATGTTGTTTGCTTCAAGTCTTTTCTTTAAATAAATGAAATAAAATACTACAAATACAAGTAAAATTTCTGTCTTAATTCCCAATTTCCCTTCCCTTTTATCAAGATCGTGTCTTTTAACTATTTATCCAATCCCTTTTATATCTTTTATGTGTATATATAACAGCATTTATATTATTTTAGGAGTTTTAATTAGGACAAATGTCATCATACTGTATGTATCATTCTGCAATGTGGTTTTCCGGTCATCCATGTATTTTCAATCTAGCCACAGAGGGAGAGAGACAGAGAAAGAGACAGAGACTTGATTCCTTTTAACTTCTGTATGATATTCCATTATATGAATATACTTCATTTTACTTTTTTTCCTTTCCTAAATGATGACATGTATACCAGAACATAATGCTAAAAATTCCTCGAAAGCTACCACTCAGAAGAAGTCCTCATACAAAGCCTTTCACATTATGGAACAATCTTGGAATTCCTTTAGTTTTAATGTAGCACCATTGGGGAAGACACATTATCCAGAAAAAAAGAAAAAGAAACAAAAAACTATGCAACATTAGCTTTACATACGAAGCAAAGTAAGTCACCTAATGGAATATATTTTTTAAAAGAATACTAAAGAGAAATTGAACACAGCTCAGGTAATTATTTATGAATGTAAGATCTCATAACTCCAAGTGCTGAATGCCATTATACATAAGCCCTTTAAAGATCACATTAGACCAAAACAATAACTGGTTGTGTCGTTGGAAAGCGAACACCTAACTATAGGACACATGAGCAAATGACCCATCCTAATGTTAAAGCAGATGTATCCTTCTAGTCAGGAAAACATTTCCAAAGGAAACATCATTGACTCATAAACACAGTATGATATACCCTGGGACACTATAGGACTCAGAAAGTGGTTCTCTGCTAATAAGAACCCTGATGTCAGGGGCACAGAGGAGGAGCTGAAGTCAAATCATTTTCTCAAATATGTAACTTCAGAAAAAGAAAAATACTTTTTAGTTAAAATTTTATTTACTATATGATTTCAAATATGTATATTTAACATTTTAAGTAAGGAGTTGGCAATTTCTTCCACATCCCAATGTTTCTGTGTGCAGTTTGATCCCAAATCTCTTTTTTTAATTTTCTGATTGAAAACATGGGAAGTGGTAACTGTATATTTGAAACTGCCTTATCTTTAGTCACATGATAAACTGTTTTATTTTTTCTTTATTAAAAGCAATGTAGCAATGAGCATTCTGGCACAGGTTCCCTCCCACATGTGGCCAATAGAAAGAATTTCTGTGGTGTACATGCTCAGAAGGAGAATTGGCACATCACTTTCTTGCTCTGCAATGTCTTTAGAATTCTGTACTGCTTCTCAGAAGACTTCTTGTTTTTCCAGGGGTCAAAAAGCCACGGAGAAACAGGCAGAAATCCCAGGTCAGCTCGGCTCAGATGTCTCTCTAATAGGGGAGAATTTTGTAGCACACTCCCTGCTGTGTGAGATTATCGTTCTCAGCTGACCCCCTCACCCACTGTTTGTGAATTAAAGACTGGCCAGAGTCTCCATCTCAAAGCACCATTCACAGGAATGGGTCACAGGTCAGCTACAAGAGATTCTGTCCCCTTACCTATGGTCCATCTCGGCAGAGTAGACCACCTTCCGCATTAGTATGGAGTTCAGGTATCAAAACAAGAATCAGTGCCTGCATTTGGGGCACTCCAGCCAGAGCACTCGAAGGTGTTGGCCATTTCCAGAGCAGAGAGACACCTCAAGGGGCAAAGATGCCCTAGATGAAGGCACACCCTCCTCTCAGCTAAACAGTGAAACTAACTGGGGATTTGAGCAAGAATAGAAGCCATTAGTAACTCGGAGAGGCAGCAGATCCAAAGCACAAAAGAAGAAACGCTGCTCAGTTCTCTATGTGGTAAGTCTTCAAGTCTGTCCCTTGCTCTAGAGCAAGCTCAAAGTGCATCAGGAATTACATCAGCCCACAAAGTTAGATCCTCCCAGAAAAGGCCAACTCCAAGGTCCCTGGAAAACTCCGGACTGACTGACCATTCAGGGTTATTGTAGTCATGGGATTTGATTAACAGTTCTACTTCTGGAGACTGTTCTCAGTAATAGTAATTCATGACAGCGGCACTTTCTGTTTTGTGGAGGAAAGCTTAATTAATTATAGGGAAAGGGAATACATGGAATTAAACATAGAGAAGAAAAGAAGTATAGAGAAGAACAAAGAAGGGTTAATGCATCAAATCAGGTGCTCACAACATCCAACCTTCTGGCTGGGGAAGCCCTACAGTCAACAACCTGGTTGGAGTCCCGACTGAGGATCATGGACAGAATGTCCACCCCTCAGGTGAAGCTTCCAACTAACTATTCCTGCCAGAACAAGATATATATATATATATATATATATATATATATATATATATATATATATACACACACACACACACACATACACACACACATATATATATATCACACATATATATATACACACACACACATATATATATATACACACACACACATATATATATATACACACTACCCACGTGTGATCTGTGGTTAGTCATTAAATTTGCCTAAGTGAAACCTGAGAAAGCTGGAGTTTTTTTCTCTATTTCTCTTCGCATATCTCACAATCCTAGGGGCCTGGGCATCTGTATATTTCTCTTTGCTCCCTGATCCATTCCAGGGGGCCAGCCTGGTTCGGAGCAAGGAGGTGAGGCAAGCTAATCCCTCTTAGGGTCAGGAACAGAAGGGCCAATTCTGATCCCGAGGCCGGATAAGGAGCACAAGCCAACTAAGCATCCCATGTTGTGTATGTGTGGCTCTGGGCAGAAATGCCTGACAAGGGGCACCTGGGTGGTTCAGTGAGGGTAAGTGTCCCACTCTTGATTTTGGCTCAGGTCGTGATCTCATGGTTCATGATTTCAAGCCCCATGTCAGGCTCTGTGCTGACAGTATGGAGCCTACTTGGGATTCTCTGTCTCTCCCTCTCTCTGTGCCTCACTGCTTGGGCTCTCTCTTTCTCTAAGGAAAAGAAATGCATGAAAAGTCACACAAACAAATTCTATACAGAACAGAGAGCTGTGGGGGATCAGTTCCTTTACCTCTGAGCTTCTGTTTCCTCCTCTACAAAATGGGAATATATATCTGTATTTTGAGGGATTACTGTGTGGACTCAATGTCATAATGCATGTAGTACACCTCATGTGGTTTCTGTTATATTAAAAAGTATTTGATACAAGTTAGCTATATTTTTCACTTTTCATTTTAAAAGAAACCAAAACCGATACTAATGCTAATGTTAATACCAATGCTAATACTAAAGCTACTGCCAGTGAACATTTATTATTCTGCGCCACTGGTCTATGTCCCCTCATTCAATGCTTCACAAGCAGGATGTGAGTTGTTTCACATCCTCTTTAGCAATGAGAAAACCCAGACTCAGAAGGTTAAGTAGCTTGTCCAAGGTCAACACTGAGCGAGGGGAAGAAATGGAACTAATGCTAAATTAGGACAATTCCAAAGCCTCTTGAGCAAAAATTTTAGGTATTTAAAGTGTACAACATGATGATTTATGTATAGTGAAATGATTACTGAAGTCAAGCTAATTCATTTATTCTCTCCTCAGTAGTTATAATTTTTTCTTGTAATGAAAACACCTGCAATCTACTCTCTTAGCCAATTGTATCACTAGACTTAATCATCCTACATGACTGCAACATTGGACCCTCCACAATATCTCCCTGTTTACCCGTGTCTTTGCCCCTGGTAAGCACTCTTTCTACTCTCTGCTTCTGTGTATTTAACTTTTCCTAAGATTCCATGTATAAATGAGATTGTACAGTTTTTCTTTATGTGTCTGGCTTATTTCATTTCACATAATTAATATCTTCTAGGTTTATCCAGGCTATATCAAATTGAAAATCCTACACCATCTTAAACCATCATGCACAGCTTTTTTCTGCTGCTAGTAAACTGGAGGGGTGGAGAGAGATCTCTGGGAGGATCTAACTTATACCCACTACCCAAGAGCAGGGCACAATTAAAAGTCCCAAATGATACTGGCTTTTTAAAATTTCTAAGTAATGTGGAGTTAGAGTTTTTCCCACCTGAAGTCTGTAGGCAGTTGATGCACTCACCTCTTGACTTCAGAAACTCTGGGAACACAACAGGGAAAGCCCATCACGAACACTCTTATTCTCAAGCATGATTGCAGGCTCCAAATCAGGTCAGTGGTTGCCACATGAGACGGTTTCTCAACCTCTTTAAAATCCCATGCTTCTTCCCTCAGGCAAAAATCAAGCTTTTATTCAAAGATTCAGAAGATTCAGTTTACTCTCAAGGATAGACAAACAACTAGGTGAGTATTTAAAACAAATACCTGTAAGAAACTGATTGTTTCTTCTGGGGTAAGAATGAGTTTGGGATTTGCATTTAAAGGTGGAAATGTCTAACATACCAAAAAGTGACTTGAAGCTAAACAATGAAGTTCTGTGAAAAAAAGAGACAGTGAAGCAATGGAAAGTCTGATCCATTTTCTTTCCCTCTTGCTCTACTTCATTCTTTCATCTACTTCTTGGGGCATGTGGGTGGCTCAGTCAGTTAAGTGTCTGACTCTTGATTTCAGCTCAGGTCATGATCTCATGGTAGTGAGATCAAGCCCTGCTTGGGATTCTCTCTCTCCCTCTCTCTCAGCCCCTCCCTTGCTCTCTCTTTCTCTCTTTCTCCAGACAGATAGATAGATAAACATCTAAAAAATCCATGTCTGGATTTTACTTTTATAAAGGTCACTCTGAATGCTCTGTGAAGAATATATCAGAGAGTGGCAAAAGTGGATCATGGGAGACATATCTGGTTATTAACAATACCAGTGATAACAATAGCTTCTAGCAGTCAATGTTGCAATGACTCACACGGAAATATGAGAGCCAGAGAGATCCTACAGCTAGGAAAATGATGGAGTTAGGAAAGATGTCTTCTCTTATTTGAAAAGCAAGATTTTCTAATTTGGAGAAGGCTTTACTCATTGTTTTTGCAAGGTACTGCTATGAAAACAGCTAACCAAAAGTCAACTGAGATGTCTTATTCATTAATCTCCCTTCATTCTAAAGTAAACTGCTTAATACGGTACAATATCAAGGGGGAAAAATGTCTCAGACTCATATGATAAATAATGATAAAGTAATATATCAGCTCTTTTTCTTAAAAATAATCAAGTGAGAGGTTGTTGGGGGAAGGAAATGTCTCTGTTTATAAGAGGGTAGCATAAGGGATCCTCGTGATGGAATTGTTCTATATCTTGACTGCGATGGTAATTATGCAAACCCACATATACTAAAAATGCATACAACTAAATTCTCTGTTTCTCTCTCTTTCTCACACACACACACAAATTAGTGCGTGTCAAACTGGTGAAATCTGCATAAGGTTAGTGCACTGTATCCCTATCAATTTCCTAGTTGTGATAGGCTGAAGTTACACAAGATGTTACCACTGACAGAAACTGGGTGAGGATTATACAGGATCTCTGTGTATTGTTTCCTGCTACTGCATGTGAGTGTACAATTATCTCAAAATAAAGTATTCTAGAAAATAATCTAGAATAATCTGCAGTTCTCAATTTATTGAGTTCTAGGGAGAATGTGGTGAAAAGTATAGCTTCTTTTCCCACAAAAAAAGCACATATAAATTTTTTCTTTTTTTAATGTTTATTTATTTTTGAGAGAGAGAGAGAGAGAGAGAAAGAGAGAGAGAGCTTGGGAGGGGTAGAGAGAGAGGGAGACACAGAGTCCAAAGCAGGTTCCAGGCTCTTAACTGTGGGCACAGAGTCCGATATGGGGCTGAAACCCACAAACTGTGAGATCATGACCTGAGCTGAAGTCAGATGCATAGCTGAATGAGCCACCCAGGTGCCCCAAATTTTTTCATAGAATTTCTTCAATTTCAGGAAGAACCTGAAATTCTTCTGAATCCCTATACTTTTCCATTATACAGATATAGTCAAGGACACCCAGAAAATCAGTGCTTTGCTCTTCCAAGGATTGAGACGGGTTAAGAGATTTTACTCTAGAGAATCCTGCACTCAAATCCTGACTGTAATATTTTTAGAACTGGACCACTGATCTCAGGCAAGTTTTTTAAACTCTGTCTCAGCCTCTTGATCACTAAGAAGAGTTTATAATTTTATACACCTTTATAAGGATTAAATAAGTTAATACAGTAAAGTCCTTACAAGAGTACCAATCACATTGTTACTTTCCTTTCAGCTGCCATATATTAGTTCCTGCCAATCTCTTTAGTCTCCTTTTGCCCTATGTTCCATTCCAATGTTCTGCTTTGATGTAACTGCTCCGTGACTTCCGTAACTGCTCTGTAACTGACTGTAACTTCAGAACCTTCACGTATACTGTCCCCTTCCCTCACCAGCACCTACTCACAATCATTCAACATGCTAATTTTTTCATTTCATCATGCCAATCTTAATGCAAGCATTACTTCCTTAGAAAATTCTTCTCAGACTTCACTAACAAGGTCAAATATTCCTTCTCTAAGCTCTTTTGAAGATCATCACTACATAGTGTTTATCTTAGATAGTAAAGATGTTTAGAGAGTGTTTCATGAGTTCTAGTCCAACAGGGTGACATAGGAAGAACCCTGAACTCAAATCCTTCATGGAACTCACAAAATTATACCTATTTATGGAACAATTTCTCCTGAAGAAGAACTTAGGGCTTGATAGAACAGCTCCTGAACAACCAAATACAGAAAGAACAGCAAAGGAGAACAGCAAGACAGATAGACACATGGTAACATGGGAGGGACTGAACCGAGGGACTGGAAACCGATCCTTCTGTCCTTGGGCACAGAAGAAAAGCAACTATCATGTAAAAGAGACAACGTTATAACTCTGCCAAGTGGCTCAGGAGCTGTGGGAACACTCTCCAGGTCAGAGGGACTGGAGAAGGACATGGTTCATATTCCCACCCCACCCTAAAAGCCCAACCGGAGCAGGGTCTGGACACCCCAGCTGGTGGATCTGGTCATCAGAGTGAGCTTATGACCTCAGCAAGCCCAGGGTCTACAAGCCCACATCATCCCCTGGGGTTCTGGGACACAGAAAATAAGCCGTGGGTTTGGAGGTTTTTTTCCTCTTGTTTTTTCCTTTTTGATTTTATTTTTCTTTCTTCTTTTTCTTTCTTGTTTTCTCTTTTTCTTTTCATTTTTTCTCTCTTCTCCTTTTTCATTTCATTTTCGTTTTCCTTTTTATTTTATTATCATTACTATAATTATCTTTCTTTAAAAACCCATGGCTTAAAAGAGTAACTAGCATATAAAATGAGCCACTGAACCTTCCCGAATGGAGGGAGTTGCTGGAACGCCGTCCAGGTAGAAGGGGCTAAGAGGGGTCTCCACTCTCCTCCACCTTGAAAGCACAGACCAGTTCACACTCAAGGCACTCTAACCAGCCTGCTGCCTCAGGGGGCCCTGGGTCCTTAACCTACACCACCCCCCAGTGTTCCACCAGGACAGCCACACAGTGGTGCAACACTGGAACACACCTGGATAGGACTCACTACGGCCCCAGCCTTCACTCCCAGGTGACACAGGCACAAAGCTCTCCAGAACACTCCAGGCCCACACCGTTTGGACTTCAGATGGCTTGCTACAGGACCGTGAATGCAGAGCACTCCAGAACATCTCAGCTGATGATGTCTGCTTCAGATCTAGCCACCCTGCCAGGCCACCCGCCGTGTAGAGTACCCTGGAACACTCCTACACATGCCGGCCTTGGCTTCAGCTCTCAGACTAGAGCACCTCCTGCAATGAACACCTTGGGACACCTGCTTACACCTAATTCCGCATCAGTTGTCCCGCCGGGTCACTATCACTGTGGAGAGCTCCAGGACCACCCAGCTTGCACACAATGCAAATTCAGCTCTCCCACCAGGGCACATTTTGTGCAGAAAGCCCAGGAATCACATTGGCCTATGCCCATTTTAGCTTTAGCTGTACTTCCAAGATGCCTCCTACAGAGAGCACCCAGGACCTCCAGGACTATACCATGCCTCAGCTCCAGCCACCACTTCAGGATATCCTCTGTACATAGAGTCCAGGAACACCTTGATTTACATCAACTGCTGCTTCAGCTACCCTGCCAAGATGCTTGCTGTGTGTAGAGCCCCAATTCCACTCAGCTTACACCCACTTCAGTTTCAACTATTCTACCAGGGCATCCTCTTTGCAGAGCATTAAGAAACCTTCTGGCCCACACAGTTAATCAGCTCCAGCCACCCAGAATAGGACACCCCAGACTATTTCAGTTTTAACTGTCATGACAGGGTGTCTGCTATGTGGAGGGTTCCAGGACCCTCAGTCTATGCCAGCCACAGCTCCAGTCAGCCCACAAAGTACGTCCTCAAACACACACAATCTACTTAGGAGATGACCATACACAAGACCATTCCTTTAAGTTTAGCACAACTAGCTCTTCTACTTAATCCAAAGAAACAGAAACAAAGTCAAGAAAAATGGGGAAACAGAGGACTGTGATCTAAAAGAAGCAATAAGAGGGGTGCCTGGGTGGCTCAGTCGGTTAAGCGTTCAACTTTGGCTCAGGTCATGATCTCAGTGCTTGTGAGTTTGAGCCGTGTATCAGGCTCTGTGCTGACAGCTCAGATCCTGGAGCCTGCTTCAGATTCTATGTCTCCTTCTCTCTCTGCCCCTTCCCCACTAGCACTCTGTCTCTCTCTCACTCTCAAAAATAAATATTAAAAAAAATTTAAAAAATAAAAGAAGCAATAAGAAAAAACCCCAGAACAAGAGCTATATGAAACAGAGATGACCAAAATGCCTGATAAAGAATTTTTAGTAATTATTGTAAAGACACACATAATATTCAATAAAGAGATAATATTAAAAAGAACCAATCTGAGGGCCACCTATGTGGCTCAGTCAGTTGAGCATGCAACTTTTGATTTTGGCTCAGGTCATGATTCCGGCAGCGTGGAATCAAGCCCTGCATCAGGCTTTGGACTGAGCCTGGTGCGTGCTTAAGATTTTCTCTCTCTTTTTCTCTCTCTTATTATACCCCTCTCCCCACCCCCTCAAAAAAAAAAAAACTAACTGGGGTTGAAGAAACAGTAACTGAAATAAAGAACACCTGATGAACAAAGATGCAAAAATCTTCAACAAAATGTTAAACTATATACAATAATGCATTAAACTGATCATTCACCATAATCAAGTGGGATTTATTCTGGGGATCCAAGGATGGTTTAATATTTGCAAATCAATCAACATGATACACCACCTCAACAAAATGAAGGACAAAAATCATACGATCATCTCAAAAGATGCAGAAAAGCACGTGACAAAATCCAATATTCATTCATGATAAATACAACATAGTAGGTTTAGGGGGAACATACTTCATCTAGTAAACCTAATAAAACCTAATAAAAACCATACATGAAAAACCCACAGCTAACATCATACTCAATGGTGAAAAACAGAGAGCTTTTCCTCTAAGGAACAAGACAAAGATGTTCACTCTCACCATAGTACTGGAAGTTCTAGCCCTGGCAAGAAAAAGGAATAAAGGGCATCCATATCCCTAAAGAGGAGGGTAAATTGTCACTCTTTGTAGATCACATAATACTACACACAGAAAACCCTAACAACTCTTAACAAAAAAACTACTAAAATAAATGAGTTCAGTGAAGTTGCAGGATACAAACCTGCAGACATCAGTAGTTTTTTCACACACTAATAACAAAATAGTATAACAATAAATTTAAAAAGCAGCAAAATTTACAAGTGCACCAAAAATAATAAAATAACTATAACCAAAGAGATGGATGACCTGTTCTTTGCCAACTATAAAATATTGATGAAAGAAACTGAAGATGACACAAATTGAAATATATTCCATGCTCATGGTTTAGAGGGATTAATAATGCTAAAATGTCCATATTACCCAGAACAATCTACAGATTCAATGAAAGCTCTATTAAAATACCAGCAACAGTTTTTTTAAGCAGACTTTTCCACAGAAGTAGAATAAATAATACTAAAATTTGTTGGTACCACAAAAGACCCCGAAAACCAAAGCAATCTTAAAAAAGAATAAAGCTGTAGGTATCACAATTCCAGATTTCAAGAGATACTATAAAGCTGTAGTCATCAGAACAATATGGTCGTGGCACAATGACAGACACAAGAAATTATTGCAACAGAAAAGAGAGCCCAGAAATATACCCATATGGTAATATGGTCAATTAATCTATGACAAAAGAGGCAATAATATACAATGGTAAAAAGACAGTCTCTTTAATAAGTGTTGCTGGAAAAACCGGACAGCTTACATGCCAAAGAATCAAATTGGAATACTCTTACACCATATGCAAAATAAGCTCAAAATAGATTAAAGACCTAAATGTGAGACCTTAAACCATAAAAACTCTTGAAGAGAACACAGGCAGTAATTTCTCTGACACTGGATGTAGAAACATTTTTCTAGATATGGCTCCTAAGGCAAGAGACAGAAAAGCTAAAATAAATTATTGTGACTATATCAAAATAAAGAGGTTTTGCACAGCAAAAGAAACCATCCATCAACAAAACAAAAAGACAACCTACCAAATAGGAGAATACATTTGCAAATATATATCTGATAAGGGGTTAATATCCAAAATATATAAGGAACTTATACAACTTAGACAACCAATAAACCAATAGATTAAAAAATGGGCAGATGAGGGACACCTCAGTGACACCTCAGTTAGGCATCTGACTTGGGCTCAGGTCATGACGTCACAGTCTGTGAGTTTGAGCCCCACATCAGGCTCTGTGCTGACAGGTCAGAGCCTGGAGCCTGCTTCGGATTCTGTCTCCATCTCTTTCTGCACCCCCCCCCACTTGTGCTCTGTCTTTCTCAAAAATAAATAAACATTGAAAAAAAATTTTTAAATGGGCAGATGACCTGAATAGACATTTTTTTTTCTAAAGAAGACATACAGATGGCCAACAGATATATGAAAAGATGATCAACATCACTGATCATTAGGGAAATGCAAATCAAAACCACCTTACTTTGTTAGAATGGCTAAAATCAAAAAGACAAGAAACAACAATTGTTGCCAGGGATGTGGACAATAAAGAACTCTCATACATCACTGATGACAAGGTAAAGTGGTACAGCCACTGTGAAAATTGGTATGGAGATTCCTCAAAAAATTAGGTATAGAAATACCAAATGATCCAATAATTCCATTATTGGGTATTTGTATTTACCCAAAGAAAACAAAAACACTAATTCAAAAAGATATAGGCACAGTTATGTTTACTGTAGCATTATTTACAATACCCAAGATATGGAAACAACCTAAGCGTCTATCAAGAGACAAATAGCTAAGGAAGATGTGGTTTGTATACATAATGGAATATTACACAACCATTAAAAAGGATGTGATTGTACTATCTGTGACAATGTAAATGGACCTAGAGGGTGTTATGCTAAGTGAAATAAGTTAGACTGAGGAAGACAAATACCACAAGAATTCACTCATAACTGATATCTTAAAAAGTGAATGAACAAACAAAAAGCAAAATCAGACCTATGATACAGAGAACTGATGATTTTCAGAGGGGAGAGATATAGAGGGTGAGGCAAAATCCATAAAGGGGAACAGAAGATACAGGCTTCCCGTTAAGCAATGTATATAGATCACGGGAATAAAAGGCACAGCATAAGAAATATACTCAGTGGTACTGTAATAGCAATGTATCAGGACAGATGGTATTTAAACTTGTGGTAAACATAGCATAATATATAAACTTGTCAAAGCACGATGTTATGCACTTCAACTTACGTCACATTGTATGTCAACTCTATTCAGTTTTAAAAAATCTATGTGTTTCATTATATACCTGGGATGCGATGTAACTGATATGCCTCTCCACTGGATTTTAAACTCCAGGAGATTAAGAACTGGATCTGATTTTGTTCTCCATAGTGTGCTCAGCACTTATCACAATTCTAGACTCATTATAAATACTCAGGAACTATTTGTTAAATGACTGAATTAAAAAAGTAAATAAGCCTATCTTGACAGAAGCTGATAGACATACAGTACCTGATAAAGAAAACTTTTCACCCAAGAGAGGGCAGGTTTTCTTCTCCATCATCAGTTCACAAGAGAGACCACTTGCACTCAAAGGGACTTTATACCCATCTACTATTTCCATATCTTTCATCTTTTTATCAGAGTTAAAGGGATTTTAAGTCACTTACTCTTCATAAGGCACACTGGAATACATTGAAAATAATAGAGCCATAGACAATCAAAATGCCATTGTGTGTTGGACCATAGCCCTTCACTCTGAACCACCCTTTCCCAACACACATCACCTTCATTCACACACAAAGATACCCAAAGAGAAAATTAAATTTTCACCGATTTTTTTCAAGATTCAGATGCATATTTTGTCAATGTTTATTCATCTTCACACTGTACTGATTCTCAAGGAAATAAATGGTATTCAATGAGAAAATAGGAGCAACTTAGAAGAAAAATAAAGCTTACATCAAGCTCTCCCCCATCCCCCAATCATGCCCCTAATCTTTCCAGACACTGTGTCCAATATCTCTTCCAGTTTTGTATGCTATGGTATATTAGCAGAAAAGTCCCACAGTTGGATTAATCAGATCAACACTGAAGTTTTCATTTGCTATGTGGGTTTAACAAATTAATCTGGCACATAATGAAATACTGTGTAACAGTTTCAGAATGGATATTGCAAATACTGCCTTGTTCAATTACTGTCAAAATGCACATACAGGAAAAATATGAAAATCTGAACATATAATTGCAGACTTAATTACCACTCTGTGCTAACCACAGGCAAGCATACTGAATTTATCAAAGTATTTAAACTAGTTATAAAGTCTCTCTATAATTCCAAGAAATGGAAACACATGACCAAATACAACACAGAATTCAGTGAGTCTTCTTTTCCTTAAGTTGCGAAGATGGCACAAGAAATGGTGACTAACGGGAGCCAGGGAGTAGGGGAAGTAGGGAGACGTTGATCAAGGGCACAGAGTTTTAGTTATGTAGGATGAGCAAATTCTAGAGATCTAGAGATGTATAGCATAGTGACCATGGCTAATCATATGGTGCTTTATACTAGAAATTCCTAACAGAGTAGATCTAAAGTGTTCTCTACATGCACACACACACATGCAGACATACAATAACTATTTTAAAAAACTTAACTTTTCTCTTATTAATCAAATGGTCATTCTGAAATTTAACATGGAAAGAATACATGCATTGAACACAACAGGCCTGATTTATCCTGTGTCTAGCTCTGCAGCCTTGGGCAAATCACTTCATCTCTCAAAGCCTCACTTTTCTTAGCTGTAGTAGTTTTTCATTAAAAAATTTTTTAATGCTTATTTATGTTTTAGAGAGACAGAGCATGAGAAGGGGAGGAGCAGAGAGGGAGACATGGAATCTGAAGCAGGCCCTAGGCTCTGAGCTGTCAGCACAGAGCCCAGAGCAGGGCTCCAATGCATGAACTATGAGATCATGACCTGCGCTGAAGTCGTAAACTTAACTGACTGAGCCACTCAGGCACCCCTCTTAGCTAATAAGATTAATAATACCTATCTCACAGGGTTGCTGTATGATAGTGACAGTAACCATAATAATAATAACAGTAACATAGGGAAGGGGCCAAGATCTGATCTCACAACCATGTACTGTGGTGGGACAGATCTGGAAAGATAGACCAGACACCTGTGTTTCCAACAGACAACCGTCTGCAAGCATCACCTGTCCTTCGGCTATTAGTTGTGGTAAAAACCTGGCGGGGGCGGGGGGAGTTGTGAATTGAATGCCTGAAATGAGGTTCTTCTGTAATTCTCTCCATAGCCTCTGTGATAGCAGATGCCTCTCGAGGCAGTCTGGAATTTGGCAGAGAGAGCGATCTGAGGATGAATTATCTCTGAATGAAGAACCAGCCTTTGGGCTCATTTGCTAAATGGGAGTCACAGAGCAAGCTAGACATCCGCAGATGTCCCCAGGGGGAATAACTGTTAGGTACCCTGGCTTGGCTTGAGCACAGTTAATTTATGAATTTAAACTGTTGGAAAACCACAAGCCATAACAAAGAACAAGTACCTAATGCCTACTATGTGCCAGGAACTCCTGTTACCACATCTTTATCTGTGGAATAGGGATGGCAATACAATAACATCAACTTCTCTGGGTTAATGAAGGAGGCAGACAAGCCAGCAGGCACAAGAATGGTCAGACCAGGAGTTTTCATTGGACAACAGCTATGAATCAGCTCTTATAATTTAATGGTTTACACAGTACTTGGATGTACGTTATCTCACTTGAATTATCTTGAGAATTGTGATTCTGTATGATATTTAGCAATCCTGTCACTTGTCCTCAAAGATAGACTATTCATTTACTAATGAGTATTGACTGAATGCCTACTAGGTCTCACATGCTGTTCTAAACACTGAAACACAACTATGAACAAGATAATGTTCCTGCTCTAAGAAGGCTGACATTCTAGTCATAGATATAAACAGCAAACATAGACAAGCTATAAAGAAAACAAAATAACATACAATACAGAAGAGCTGTGTGTCTATTTCAGATTGTGCGTTAAACAAAGGACTCTGAGGAGACATTTGAGCATAAGTATTGAAGTCTATGTTTGTATGTCTATGTCTGAGAAATGTCTTATTCCTACATTCCCAGTAATTTTTTTTTATTGAAGTATAGTTGACACATGATGTTGCATTAGTTTCAGGTGTACAACATAGTGATTCGACAAATCTAGTCATTTCTTGATTAAACTATTGGCAGTATTTTAGATCAGATAACGATCAAAATGCCGGAGGTGACCAATTATTTCAACCTTTTTCCTGTTCACACCTTCACCAGCACAAGAACTATATATAATCACTATCATCTGCTTTACTAAAACCAATAATTTACACTAGAATATTACATTATACTCTCAGATATTTTTACATCTATTTTTCCTTTGATTCTGGGAAGTTGGTATTGTTATCTCTGTTGCCCAAGTGAAGAGACTGTGCTTGCCTTGGGTGATACAGCAAGTAGGTGACTCAATCTCAAGACTTGTGACTTCTAGTTCAGTGTCTTTCCCAGAATGTAATTCGAGTAGAGAGAACTCCATTTAATTAAATGTATTAAGTCTCTATAGTGGCTTTGCTCATTGCCGGTTGATGGAGATTATTCAGAGTGATAAAGACACTATATTTGACCTTATCAAGCTCTTAGTCTAGTTGGAAAAACATTTAAATGATTACATATCAAATCATTAGAAAAGTATAACACCTTAGGGAATAAGGGATAGAATTTAACAAGGGCAGGATTGAAGGAGGAGTAGAGGTTTACCAAAGAGAGAATGAAAGCAGGGGTTGATCCAGAGGAAAATGACTGAAGAGAAACAGGAAGGACAATGATGAGTTAGCAAAGCAGCAGTCAGACAGAGGCAGAGAGTCGAGAATAAGTGGGGAGAGGCAGAGGATGAGTCCTGTCAAGTAAGCAGGAGCTGAATCGTCAATGGTACTGAATGGTAGGTTAAGAAATCGGGGCTTTGTTCTGTCTGAAATGGAAGTCACTGGAGCAAGGAAAGCTGTGAGTAATAACATGCCATCAATAACTTCAAAAAGCCATCTGGAGGTAAAATAGAGAATGAGTGGAAGCCAGGCATGGCTGGTGGCAGGAGAGCAGTAGTTATAGTTGTAATCGTCCAAGGAGAAATGCAGCCGTCTGGAACCAGGACATGCCAATTACTAAGGAGGCGAACTCCATCATGGGTGGAGACATAATAAGAGGAGAAAGCAAATATCTAGACATCTTATCTTTATCAAAGCCCTCTCCAGGTCCTGGTACAGTCTTGAGCAGTGTGTATGTGCTTGTTTGTTTGGAAATAAACTCCCTAGGAGAGTACTGAAGTCCTGAGCTTAAATTCTGCTTTGCTTGAGGGTCCACATATATGTATATATTCAGCCACTGACAGGGCTCTTTGATCTAGCTCATTATCCGGATGATGGCCATTTGTTGCATGTTTCCACAGCATTCATAAATACATCTGAATCCAGAAGTCATCCTGCATTGCACACACGTGTCGTCTAACCTTGTGTCTATGGAAGGAGTCTGAGTAAGATGCCTCCTGGTTCCCACCTTGAGTTGTTAGGCTGAGTCTCCAGCCTTTGGCTGTTTTGACCCAGACTTAAAGTCATTGGCCGCTCCTTCATTTACTTTCTCTCTCCTAAAAGACACTGTTTTGACAAGGGAGGTAATTGCTATTTACTTCTGGCTAGTGTCAAAAGCTGTGTTTCGCTGGTCACATGTAAATCAGGCGCTTCTCCCAAAGGGTAAAGGCAGAGAACTCTAACCTTGATAATTGAAGAAAAGGGCTGGAAAACTGTTTGGCAAGTCTCATGCTATACTGGGAGTGTGACTCATCTTAAGCAGTCCTCACTCAGGTTAGGCCAGGAGAAAAATCAAAGGAATGTAGAAGGCTCACCGCTCATGCTGATTTGTAGCTCCCTGCACAATGCATCAGCAAAGTCTCTCCCTGGGCTCTGCAAGCTTCTAGGCCAGGTTTGGAAACACAGATTCCTTGCTGAGATGAAGAAAACCAACCAAGGAGCCCTGAATCAATGAAAATTTTATGCAGGTACAGACTAAGTCTAAACACCTCCCCTAACTTGCAAGCCAACATGTACGGTGCAAGTTCTATTGTTAAATTTTTTGTAACCTAATCCATAAAAGGACCTGGATTAAAGTCCTAGCTCTGCCACTTGCTACCCATGTGAATTTGAGAAAGTGAGTGTCGTTAAGTTTGTTCCTCAGTAAAACGATAATAGCAGAAATGATCGCACAAGTGTTATAAAAATCAGACAACAAAATGCAAAGCACTTAGTATAATATCTGGCATATAGTAAGTGTTCAGTAAATGTCTGCTGGTAGATTACTATTATTCTCATTATTATCACTATCAATATCGTATTATCTTTCTTTTGCTTTATCCCTCTACTGTACTGGTTAAAAACCTCAGTGGTAGGATTAGCATTCTAATTTCACCTAGACCATTCGTTAGGTGTGTGATCAATCTTCTAAGGAAGCTAATAACAATACTTACCGAGAGGGTTTGGGGAAAGATTAAATAATAGATGTAAGGCTATTAGAATGGGTCTTGACACACAGTACATGTTCAATTTATGTCACTATTACCATTATCCTAATTATTATCGTCACTATTGTCAACAACACCTCAATTTAATTGCAGACACATCAGTGATAAGCATGTCATAATGTCATGTCAAAGGAACAACATGGAAGGCCTTGTTCTTATTCATCTTCAAATGTTTCCTTAGGAGCTCTGTCCCTGAGCACTGGGATCAATCCAGGCCTAAGGTGGAGTTTTACTTCTCAGTTGTGATGCCATCACAGAAAAAGGGAATACAGAAGGAACCCTTACACATTTGATCTCAACATATTGAGATCGGATGGAGAACCCTATTTAAAAATTGGGAAGGTCTGAGAGAAAATATCAAAGTTACTGTTGATGTTTTCTAGAAGATTATGAATTGTGAAAATCAGTGAAGGAACATTAGGTAGAAGAACTCGCTTTGGACAGACTAGAAATAAAGCCTTTACTAGGTGTCACATACTTTGTTCAATGTTTTACAGGCACTGACTCATTTATTTCTCAACATGGCCCTAAGAAGAGAGTACAATTATTAGCTGCAAGTGTGACTGAGGCTTCAAGGGGTTAAGTGATGTATCCAAGGTTACCCAGTTATAAGACATACCACTGGCATATCTATTTCCCTCTTAAAACCAATATTCTCTTTTATATAAATCTGCTCAATCTAGATCACAGCCAGATGAACACAGTGGCAGATTCAATCAATAATGCCTCCTGGATCTTTGTATTTAGAGTTTCAAATATTTGCATATTGGAAAATACCTGAACTGTCTATTGCTACTCAAAGCAAACATCTGGATGACCAAGCGATTGGATGTTTCTTTTTCCATTTGCATGTCTTATAGGCGTACAAAAAGCTATTCATACTGCTTTGTACAGGATGTCAATGAATGCGTTTACCAGTCATAGAAGTATTCAAGTATCAGTTGATGGATCCTATGACTTAGGAGATTCTACACTGGGTGGGAATTTCTACTCCAATTTTTTATTTACTTTCCAATAGTTCAGAGTATTCACTGTACCAAAAGGAAATAACAAAGTTAATTATCACTAACAAAAGTATATTGCTATGAAAGAAAAAAAAACATACCAAATACAGGTGCTTTGAATCATTCACTGTTACACTTGGATGGTGAGAGTTTTACATTAAACAAGCTTATACCCAAGAAAGGAAGAGGTGAACATTCCTCAAATTGTGTTTCATGGTGCACAAGTATCTCTCCTTTAAATGCGTTTCTTGAGATACACAAGAAATGGGTATTTTCTGATGATAAACAGAAAAAGCAAACGTAGGTAAACATATTTTTAAGAATCTCAACGATATGGCTTTGCTGAGCCTCTTACCTGTTAGTGGGTACTGCAAATATCTAAAAAGGGCATGCTCCATTTACCCATTGCACTGTGGTAGTTGCCCAATAAAGGCTAGTTTCTTTATTGTCCTAACAAAGTGGAGAAGACCCAGCTTACTTGTATTGCAGAAGTGTCCTATTATTTTACCTATAAAAAAAGTCTGTTATGTGACAAAGTATCTTCAACCTGAAAATGGGACCAGCTCATTATGTGAGGTGACTTTAAAAGGCTTTCTTCCAATTAAAAATGTCATTCCATCAGTATTTTGCTATTTCCCTGATCTAAGATTTATGTTCAATATTTTTTTAAGATCGTAAAAATCTTAAGATTTTTAAGATTGTCTGAGAATTTTTGGGACTCCTTTGACATAAGACCTTTCCTCTGGGCACCAGTTAGCAAGTTCATCTCTGCTGTTCCACAGAATTATAGACCCTGCACAACTTCAGGACTCCCAGAGGCCTTATTTCTAATATAGACCTATGTGCCTTCTCCCCCTATATCCCTCCTTTAAATGAAATTGATTCAATCATGCTTGAATTTGTTGCCATCTAACTTTGTTCTTGATTCAAATGGCTGTCTCTGCACATCAGTTTGATCTTTTTCATTTGCACCTTATATTTTCAAAGAGGTTTTGGTGATCACGTCCCTAGACCTCTCACAAGGTAATTATAAATTACTATTTCACTGTAGCCCAAAGAGCTGAAGTGACTCATCCAGGGTCATCCAGCTAGTTAAGAACAAGTGACGCTCATTCCAAGTGCTCCCTGCATAGTACAGTCCTCAGTCATCAGAAGAACTAAATTCAATTCAATAAATATATTTTTAGTACCTAACATGTATTAGGCATATAAAAGCAGATTTTATTTGTCTCTCCAATATAAGGAGATTTTTGTATTATTTTTAAAAGGGCAAAATGTCCTGAACTTATTTGCCAAGAGCTATTCTCACAATTGCTTAATTTCAAAGAAAAGAAGTTCTCTAGGGCATAAGAAGCAGCAGAGTGGAAGCAACCATGAGGTATGTGCATAATTTCATAGCTGCCAATGTTCAACAGATCCCATCCCATTTTGGCTCTTTCAGAGAAAAGATCTTACTCTAAAGATGAACCAATTGGCCTCAGCCATTTATCATATCCAATTGTTTCAGTCATTTCTTCCAGAACAATAGCTTATTTCCCTTTATCGTTCTTCCTTCAGTTCTGACATGTGACATAGTAGAATCTAAGAATGGGCTAAGTTATGTGCACATCCATATGCCCGTATGGTATTTAAAGGCTTGATATTTAAAGGGCTTGACATTTCCATTACAACCAATTCCTCTGAAACCGATTTTAAGGGCTAAGATGGCAGACCAGCCCCTCGCCTCATATCTAATCAAGGTTAGTTAAATGTGCAATGGAAAAATACCACAAACTTTGTGTTGGCCTTGCTTCCATAGTATATGTCTCATTGACCAAAACAAAGCTCTTTAAAAATGAAGACAGTAACAAGACCTGTGGTTCTCTCTACTGCCCTGTTAAGGGAGGCTAAGGGGCAGCTCCACAAAAAGAAATGGGTTTGAAAATTGCTGATGCATCCTTTATCACTGCAATTTCCACAAGGTTATAAAAGTCATGCTTGGATAAAATCTTGAAAGTGCCAAGGCAATGATCTAAGAAATGAATGCAGATAAGCCTTCTCCATTTTAAATTACGAGCAGTGGGACTGGCATAGAAATGATATCACTGCTGAAGAATCTAAAATTAAGTATGTGAGTTTGCTCATTTGTATACAACAGGACAGTAAATCATCTTTTGGACATAATGAGTTTGAAATGCAGCTGCCAAGAACTCTCAACCTTGATGATGTTGGATGGCACTTGTGATAAGAGGTCTTTATTTCTCGATGATTTTGCAAAATGCTCTAACATGCCCATTGCTGTAAGTCACTCTGTTGTTAATTTCACATGTGGAAAAAAGCATGTGGGTTTGTATGCTTTGTCTTTAAAGACCAGGAAAGAGAGAAAAAGGTATGGTGCCCTCCCTCTTGGAGTCCATAGAGAACCGGCAACTTCTGTGAAGTTCAAGGCAATTAACTTGGTCCTAGCCCCTTAGAGACTGTAATAAAATGTCTGCTTTAATGCTCATGTGAAAATAAGGACACAGATACTTTTTTTCAAGACTTCAAAAATAATAAAGTGACTCAAAGGGTGAATAAACGAAAACGCAATATATTTTGTATCTCTTTTCCAGTTCCTTTTGGTTTATATTTCATGAGCACATGAGTCTATGAAGGACTGCTGAGCATTTTTTGAGGAAGCCTAAATGAGAAAGAAGGAAGTAGAATTTACAAGAACTTCATTGTGGAGGAGAAAATTTTGAAATTTTAAATTTTACTTAAATTTTTGAAAAATGAAATAACACAAGTATTACATAAACACTGTAGAACATTGATTTTAGAGAAAGATGGAAGTTAAAACAAGAAAATTAAAGTCAACTGTCAAACTATCTCTTAGAGATAACTACTCATTCAACTGTGAAAGAACATTTTCTCTTTCTTTCTTTCTTTCTTTCTTTCTTTCTTTCTTTCTTCCTTCCTTCCTTCCTTCCTTCCTTCCAGAGATAGAGAGCATGAGCAGGGCAGAGGGGCCAAGGGAGAGAGAGG
Organism: Acinonyx jubatus; assembly: GCF_027475565.1. NCBI lineage: Eukaryota > Metazoa > Chordata > Mammalia > Carnivora > Felidae > Acinonyx > Acinonyx jubatus. Next base: position 119,578,096 of record NC_069380.1, on the reverse strand, counting down.
AAGAGAGAGAGAGAGAGAGAGAGAGAGAGAGAGAGAGAATCCTAAGCAGGCTCCACACTCGGCATTAAGTCAGACACAGGGCTCAATCCCACGACCCTGGGATCATGACCTGAGTTGAAATCAAGAGTCAGATGCTCAACTGACTGAGCCACCCAGGTGCCCCCATGAAAGAACATTTTCTGTATACTTTTTTCTTACCAAAATTGCATGAAACCATCCTTATGGTTTTGTAATCTGCATGGCTTACTCAGTGAGTTGTTTTGATCCTAGAGGAATGGAAACACATAAAATTGCTGAAGGGAGCTTGAGGCAAGAGAAAGGAAGAAAGAAAACCAGAGAGTATGGATTCTATCAATAGAAGAATGATTAAATGGAAACACCATCTTTTTAACCATCTAACTGCAATTGTGATTGTGTCTTCAAATTTGGGGGGCATGATTAGAAGACAGGGGAGCTATATTTACAATATATAAGACTACATTTATTTTAACTCAATCTGGCTGAACTTTTTCTAATTCAAAACTGTGAGGACATCCACTGAACAGTTTAAAGCTTCACTGCCCAATTTGGTAGCTATTAACTACACGAAGTCATTTACATGTAAATTAATTAAAGTTAGATTATATTAAAAACTGAGTTCTAAATCATGCCATCTACATTTCAAGTGCTCAGTAGCCACAGGTAAGTGACCACAGCATTGGACAGGGTAGATTATAGACCATTTTCACTGTCACAGAGGTTCTATCGCATAGCACTATTTTGAAGTACTACTAAAATGTCTGTAGTACCAGAAGAGGGTGTCTAGTTGTGTGTGTTTCCCTGTATGCCATCATTCATGAGACTTTTTAATTCCGGCAATAGTTGGTGTTGGATTATTCCTACTTTCATTTATCCTTGCTTATAATTCATGGAGTCACCTGGAGAAATATGATAGCCTCCTTGCCTGAATGGATGGCTGTGCTCAGTGGCATCCAAAGACAGAGGAACGATTTAAGCAACCAGTCTTTCTGGTGCAAAGTTTATTGATATGAGGACACAGTTATGAGCTTCAATGAATGAAGCAAATTTTTGAAGCCCTTGTTAAAGGAAAGATTTATAAAGGCCATTTCCTGCTCAAAAGCACATACTCCATCAGCAGAAAGCCTCACTGCATAACTCAGTATACATGACAGCATCGCCACAAATCACTTGGACCAATCGTGTAAGAGGCCTCCAGGGAGCCCAAGAGCAAACTTACCTGCAAGAATCAGAATTACTGAATGCTGGGCTACTGAAGGTGTAGAGGCAATAAGAAACCCAGAGACAGCCAGAATGAGGAGTCACCCTCAGAAATAAAAGGATGACCAAACCAGAGCACTTCCTCTTTCAAAAAGAGAGTGAGCTTTCCACAGCCTTCCTGCCTTTGGAGCAGAGCTGCTTGGTGATAATGGGGCTCTTCAAACTCTTGGATGTTTGCTCAGCTCCCCCATGTAAAAAATAAACTGTTTTGGAGCCACACATTCACCCTTCTCCTTTTGTAGAAAGTCAGCAGTGTTTTTATAATAGGTGAGATTGAAGTGATGAGCGGAGCCAGTATGAGTTACTCATAGAACATCCATTTCTAGTCCTTGAACAGTTTCATTTAGAGGACGCATACACAGCCTGGAATGACCAGCACGTGGGTACGTGAAGAACTACTCCATTTTCCCCAAACTATGCAACAGACCATTCATGGCAGAAACATCCACAAATTTGCTTCAACACAAACCAGGCTTTTGACGCCATCTGGACCTATTACATCAGCATCTGGGAGTGGAGCCAAGAATCAGTATGTTATAAGCACTGCAAGTGATTCTTATATGCACACTGAAATCTGAGGATCACTGGACGAGGAGACTGATCTGCTTCCTCCTACTCCACCCCACCCTGCTTTTCTTTCTCCTTTACCTCTTTCTTCTCTTCCCCTTTCTTGAATTAAGAGCATACTCCAAAACACCTCCAAAACACAAGGAAAGTTTTACATCTGTCACAAGTACTCACATGGTAACAATGAAAGCATTAATAAATATTTGTTGAATCATAATTACATTAGCAAAAATGTTTATAATACTGAAACTCAATATATATAATCAATACCTCATAATTATAATATGGTTAATTATGATGAACCCACTGTATGGCTTTTATCCATTTATTAAGTTTTATGTTTGCACAAAGTTCTTAATAATGTAAGAGAAAGCACACTGTAAAGTAAAAAAACCAGCTTACAATATTATTTACCAGGTATGTTCAAAAATGTGAAACTGTTAATAATATATGGGAAAAAACAGTACAAAAACCAAAATGTTAAGAAAAGCAGTTGGCTCCAAGTAATAAAATAATGGGGTTTTGTTTATATATTACTACTTTTCTCTATTTCCACTTGTTCAATTAGCATTTAGAAAGATTATAATTAGTGGTGAAGGGGGGCATCTGGTTGGCGCAGTCAGTAGAGCATGCAAATTTTGATCTAGGGTTGTGAGTTCAAGCCCCCCATTGGGAGTGGAGTGCACTTAAAAAAAAAGACTATAATTAGAAAAAAAGTAAGCTAAAATACACCACTTTAAGAACCCACAGTGCCTTCTCTATCATCATATTTTGTGTTTGGGCTACACTGGCCTGCATCTCAGCTTTAAATTTTATGTACATCATCTGTATGAACTGTTTATAAATGTTTGAATTAGACTCCTATCTTTAATATTCTGCAAAATGGTTTTGATCCATTGTCTGTTTAGCTGATTCTACCTGTATGTTCCTTCATCCATTCATAAATTTAAAAAAAAAATAGAAACTTAATAAAGAGGAAGGTAAAAGACTGCAGATTGCTAAGTCTTACCAACAATATTTGGGGCATACCATTTGATAATAGATTTTGCACTTCCCTTAATACACAGGTCTACAAAGTACCTACTTATGGCAGCTCCTGGTGACATACTCACTGTATGTAACTAAATAAGTTATGGAGTAACTAAATAAGTTATGGCACATTTACCCAAAGGAACACTCTCAGATGGTTAAGAAAGAGGAGTCGCATAATAGGACAGCAGAACGTGATGCCTAGGAGTCCAAGTAACCAAGACTCAAGATTTAGGGGTACCTGGGTGGCTCAGTGGGTTAAGCATCAGATTCTTGATTTGGCTCAAGTGATGATCTCATGGTTTGTGAGTTCAAACCCTACATCGGGCTGTATGCTGACAACATGGAGTCTGCTTGGGATTCTCTCTCTCTCTCTCTCTCTCTCTCTCTCTCTCTCTGTCTCTCTCTGTCTCTCTCTTTCTGCCCCTACTCTGCTCATGCTCTCTTTCTCTCTCTCTCTCTCAAAATAAATACACTTAAAAAAAACTCTACAGTTAACTACCATGTTACAGGAAACATGAGAAATAGAGAAGCAAGCTAAATGGCACCACAAGGAAGCAATCAGCCAAGTGCAATATATGGGTTATTATATATGACTTTGTTTCTCCAAGAAGTGAATGGGAAAAACAAAAGAGGAGAAAGGGAGACAACAGAGTGTGGTACAGGACAGAAAGAGAATAAAGAGGCACGACAATCAAATGTTGTGTATGAAGTGTGTTTGAAACCTGATTTGTACAAATTAAGTGTAAAAAGACATTTTTGAGGCAATTGGAAAAACTCAAGTATGGATAAACTTTGAGAAAATATTAAGGAATTAAATGTGATAATGGCATGGAGGGAATGTTTTCAAAATGTATCTCAGTTTTTAAACTGTAAAAGGTATGTGTAAATTAAATGCTTGGGATATTCTTTTAAATATCCCATTAAAAAAGTGAGGGGATAGATAAAAAAGTTTGCAGAAGTATTCGTTATTAAAATCAAATGACATGATATTCTATATGGAAAACCCAAAAGATTCCATCAAAAAACTGCTAGAACTAATCGATGAATTCAGCAAAGTCACAGGATATAAAATCAATGCACAGGAATTGGTTGCATTCCTATACACCAACAATGAAGCAACAGAAGGAGAAATCAAGGAATTCATCCCATTTACAATTGCACCCAAAAACATAAAATACCTTGGAATAAACCTAACCAAAAAGGTGAAAAGTCTATACACTCAAAACTATAGAAAGCTTATGAAAAAATTGAAGAACACACATACACAAAAATGGAAAAACATTCCATGTTCCTGGATAGGAAGAACAAATATTGTTAAATTATTGATACTACCCAAAGCAATCTACATATTCAATACAATCCTTATCAAAATAACACCAGTATTCTTCACAGAGCTAAAACAAACAATCCTAAAATTTGTATGGCACAAGAAAAGACCCCAAAGAGCCAAAGCAATCCTGAAAAAGAAAACCAAAGCTGGAGGCATCACAATCCTGGACTTCAAGATGTATTACAAAGCTGTAATCATCAAGACCATATGGTACTGGCACAAGAACAGACACTCAGATCAATGTAACAGGATACAAAATCCAGAAATGGACCCACAAACATATGGCCAACTAATCTTTGACAAAGCAGGAAAGAATACCTAATGGAGGAAAGGCAGTCTCTTCAGCAAATGGTGCTGGGAAAACTGGACAGTGACATGCAGAAAAATACACAAGGACCACTTTCTTACACCGTACACAAAAATAAACTCAAAATGGATGAAATATTTAAATGTAAGACAGGAAGCCATCAAAATCCTTGAGAAGAAAGCGGGCAAAAACCTCTTTGACCTCAGCCGCAACAACTTCTTACTCAACACATCTCCAGAGGAAAGGGAAACAAAAGCAAAAATTAACTATTGGGAAAATAAAATAAAAAGCTTCTACACAGCGAAGGAAACAATCAGCAAAACTAAAAGGCAACCGACAGAATAGGAGAAGATATTTGCAAATGACATATCAGATTAAGGGTTAGTATCCAAAATCTATAGAGAACTTATCAAACTCAATACCCAAAAAACAAATCATCGAGTGAAGAAATGGGCAAAAGACATGAATAGACACTTCTCCAAAGAAAACATCCAGATGGCCAACTGACATGTGAAAAAGTGCTCAACATCACTCATCATCTGGGAAATACAAATCAAAACCACACCTGTCAGAATGGCTAACATTAAAAACTCAGGCAACAACAGATGTTGGCGAGAATGCAGAGAAAGAGGATCTCTTTTGCACTGCTGGTGGGAATGCAAGCTGGTGCAGCCACTCTGGAAAACAGTATGGAGGTTCCTCAAAAAGTTAAAAATAGAACTACCCTACGACCCAGCAATTGTACTACTAGGCATTTATCCAAGGGATACAGTGTACTGTTTTGAAGGGACACATGCACCCCAATGTTTATAACAGTGCTATCAACAATAGCCAAAGTATGGAAAGAGCCCAAATGTCCAATGACTGATAAATGGATAAAGATATGGTGTGTATGTGTGTGTGTGTGTGTGTACATATCTATCTATCTATCTATCTATCTATCTATCTATCTATCTATCTATCATCTATCTATCTATAAACAACCAAAAAGAATGAAATCTTGTCATTTGCAACTATGTGGCTGGAACTAGAGGGTATTGGGCTAAGCAAAATTAGTCAGAGAAAAACAAATATCATATGACTTCACTCATATGAGGACCTAAGATACAAAACCTGTGAACATAAGGGAAGGGAAGCAAAATTAACATGAAAACAAGGCAGGGGACAAATCATAACAGAATCTGAAATACAGAGAACAAACTGAGGGTTGCCAGAGGGGTTGTGGGTGGGGGGATGGGCTAAATGGGTAAGAGGAATTAAATAAGTCACTCACTGGGATGAGCACTACATGTTATACACAGGGGATGAATAGCTGAAATCTACTCCTGAAATCATTATTGCACTATATATATGCTAACTAACTTGGATGTGATTTTAAAAAATAAATTAAATAAGTAAATAAGTAAATACATGAATAAATACAATTTTTTAAATAAAAAAATGATAAATACACACTGCAACTTCTGTTTTTTCTCTTTCTATGTTTTCCTTTCTTCTTTGTACATGTTACTTTTTTTAGGGCATCTTTTTGTTGCTCTTTGTGTGTGTGGTGCAAATCCTATTAGATAAGGCACCAAGATCTCTGATGTCCTATGTAACTCACCTAATGTTAGTCCCATGAACTCATTTCCTTCTTTTAGCCAAGGGGGTTTCTTTTCTATTCATGCTTCATATGTCTACTTATTTGTCACTTCTCTGGGATAGTTTTCCTTGACCTTCCTCTCTAGGTCAAATGTTCCTATTATATGCCCATTTGGCATCATAGCCACCAGATCCCATTTGAAATTTCATATTTGCTCCTATGATCATTTGAGGACTACCTAACTCCCCCACTATACTCTCCATAAGAACAAGTCAATTTTTGTTCTTCATTGTATCTTCAGTGACTACGAAAGTGTGGGCACTTAATAACTATTCCATACATATCCACTGAATGCATTAAGAAAACAAAGGCATTTATTTTATTGACTTGTTTCTTTTTTCCTAAAGTTTAGTGTGTTCTATCTCGGTCTAAGAGAAATTAATTAATTAATATATCTATTATAATATGATATATGCAATATAATCAATTAATAGTTTCATGGACTTTATTTTTATTTTTTATTTTTTTGAGAAAGCTTACATTTTATTTTAGAATTATTTTTATATTTATAATTATAAAGCATATTTCCAATTGTACAACATCAAAATTGGCTTATTTCATCCTTCCAAACAAATATTCATTTATACTATATTAAGATATAAGAAGTAATTCAAATTATGTATTCTAGAGTACAGAGATTAGATTTTCCTGGATATTTTTATGAATAGTTCCATGGACTTTAAATTGTAACTCTTCGTCCTTTTGGTATAATTCATGGCAAGAAGGACTTACTTTGATTTCTAAACATTTGGGAGATTTGTTTGTCAGTGATTTTCATTGTCTTATTCAAATTTAAGTGATCTGGTAACATAACATGAGCAAAGTGAGTGAAGTGAAATTTTTATCTCCTTCTCAAACTCTCTTTCTCTGAAAGAACAGTAGCCAGTAAAATTCCAATTTAGAGTGCCAATAGCTTCATGTGGCATTGGCGGGAAACATAGAGAGGTTAATGAGGTCTTGACAACAGTCACTGAGTTGAAATTGGCGAGTTTTTTTTTCCTTCAAACAACGTTTCTGTATGAAACCCTGACTATCAGTAATTGTCACATTTGGAGGTCATCTAGAAAAAAATGAGGCACTAAAGCTTCACTTTTCTTCCAGAAGTCAAACAGTTTATAAAGTTGGTCATTGGGTTCTTTTATGAGATAAGAATTTTTCTTCCAGTCAACTTTTCTTTCTGAGAATAGGTAGGGCAGTAAAATTTCAATTTGAAGTTTGAGTGGCTGCAGGAGGTGACACTGAGATGCACTCCAAAAACCAGGAAATAAGGAAGATTAGATTTTCTACCACATGTCCAAAACTACAAAAAGAATAAAATGAAGTAGAACAAAATTTTACAGAAGAGCAAGGTGAAGGTCAGAGAGTTAAGAAAGATATCAGAAGTCACACAGCGTGCAAGTTACAGAGTGAGACTTTGATCCAAGGGAACCTGTGTGCCGAGTTCATGCCCGTTACTACTATGATAAGGACATACTTAAGTTCATGAAGCTAGTTTACTATCTGATATGGTAAAGAGGGATACATCACTGTCATAATTTAACATCCTATGAATTATCAATGCCATTCAATTAAACTATTATGCTAATCCCATGCTCACTAGACCAACTGCAGATAACAATTTGGTTTCATGTATCCATTTGTATGGTGATGTACAAATGTACTGATTAAAAGACAGTTATCCCAATTATAAATTATATTAACAGAAATTAACAGATTGCATTCTATTATCTTATATATCAGTTGCTTGTGAATTCAGTTTAGTGGAGTCCTGTCTAGAGACCAGAGTGTCACCAGGACCTGCTTTAGGACCAGAACTAGTTACTGCAGTCTCTGGAGATGTGTCTAAAGGATCCACTAGCTTCTTGAAGATGAAACATGTCCCTGTGTGGTGATGTGCACCTTCTCTGCTCCCACAAAATTAAAGAGAGTTCATTTTAAGTTCACTGGGTGCACACTGGAACCTTTGTGAGGTCTTATTATAGAAGATAACAGAATTCAAATTGCTTAGAATTTTTGTCAAATCATCTTTCTCTCTAAGAGCACAGAGGTCAAGACATGTCCAATTTGGAGGGATCATTAGTGACCAATAAGTTCACAGAGAGGTGAGTTAAGACACAGAAAGATCAATAAATTTAATGAGGGTGACAGAAGTGCCCTCAACAAACTTTAGTTGCATTAAATTCCAGGATAGGTGTTCATGTCGAGTTGAATTTTCTTTCTGCAAACCCACACTCTGATAACTATTTGCAAGTACAAGTTCAATTTGAGGCCAATGAATTCATACAGAGCTCAAAGAGAGTTTAGAGAATCACAGGAATCCTTTGTGAATAAGGTCAATAAATTTAGCATTGGATCGTTTACATCAAAAATGCAGTCACCTTTTTGGTGAGTATTTTTTTTCCTTCAGAACACTTTCCTGGTCCCCAGACATCAGAGAACATCTGATTTGGAAATTGAGGTCGGTGCATTAAATGGCAAATTTGCTTAAAGAGTTTTCTTACTTAGATCATGAAATCAGAGAACTGGAAGGAATCTTTGGGGTCATCTAGTCTACTCTCAAACTCAAGTCTAGAAACCCCTGGGATGTGAGGCAGCAGGAAATGAAGCCATGGGGGTTTCAGTTTTACTCAATGGTATTTAATTTTAAACACTATTTTTACACTGAAGTAATCATTGCATATATGATGGAGTAGAAAGCAGAAAAAAAATAACCCTTGGTTTTCAAAGTAAGATACGATGCTGGGAAGAATTTTTATCAAGTAGCAAACTACTTTCAGCTGTAGTCAAAATTCTTTGAAGACATGAACGCATTCCTCTGCTTTATTTTGGTGGGAGAATCTAACAAACACTGATCTAGTATCACTTTATAGAAAACAGTCTCAAAGAGGTACAGAGACTTTGCCAAGATCACACAGCCAGCGTTAGTAACTGAATCAGGACTCCTACCTGGTCAATATGCTTCCTCACAGTTCAGCAAGGTCCTTTGGAATGTCAGCAGCTACCCCACACTTGCTCAGTTCCCACACCAAAAAGAGCACCTTACTCCAAATGACTGGAGAATAAACTTCATTGTCATGCTAAGTACCTTTTATGTTACACATTTGGTGGTCTCCTGGTTCCTTAAAGTTGTTCAAGGTTATTCATGCACAGAGAAGTGAAAAGTAACATAGCAGCTTTGTATATAAAGATATCTGGAGTCTAGATCATAGGGAGGTTGCTCATTCATGAAACAGAAATAAGGTCCATTAAAGCAGTGTCTCCCAAAATATCACACACAGATCTCCTAGGTCAGAATTATCTGTGCTTTTTGTTAAAATATGCATATTCCTGGGCCTCATCTTACTTACTGATGATTCAGAACCTCTGGGGACAGAGGCCAGGAACCCGCATGTTTAACCAGTTCCTTCAGGTGATTCTTACATGCTCTAAGATTGGAAAAGCATGGCCTTACATATGCTATCAGACAAGAGAGGGCAAGGGGGAGTAAAATCATATACTAATGTCTTATATTGATAAGGTTCATATGGCAAAGCACATCCATAACCAAGCTCTCATGTGATTAAAAAACAACAATCACACACACACACACACACACACACACACACACACACACACACAAACTCTGACAGGTAGACTGAGGGAAGAAGGTGTCTTGACTTGCAGAGGAAGGTGATGAGGGTCAGCTGACCAGATGGGTTTTAAACTGTGAAAATTGAGGAAGAAAAAGTAACCACATAAATCCCATAAAATAACAGCAGAATAACCACAAGAAGGACAATGTGAGAGACCAATGGGGAGGTAGGGATAAAATGTCACATGTCTGACAATCACATTCATACTCCTCTTCTTTATACATAAATTCAAAATAGCATTAGCATGGCTTCAGATTTTTAAAAAGGGGGTTGGTTTCACAAAATATTAACTATTAAAGCACATATAAGTGCATGACATTATTATCATCATACTTTCAATTTTCTAAGGCATTTTGCAATCGTTATATGTTATCAAGGAGATAACATAGGAGGAAGAGAAAAAAATGATTTCTACAAGAAACTAGCTACAAACCAGAAAAGAGACTGAACACAATACTTTTAGCACTCAGTATCTTTAACAAATGCAAAGACAAACTCATTCATCAGAGAAAACACAAAATTAAACCATAGGTGAGTAAATATGATCTCTAGGATTTAAACAAGATTTGGAAGAAGGACACTATGTATAGCAACGTGGAGATGAAAAGTTGTATGTGTCCCTTTCCAAGACATAGACTTGTGACAAGGGAAACAGAGCATAGCTGTGTGGAAATTCATGAACTTGAAATAGAATAGCACTGGGGAGCAAGAGCAAAGATGAAGGAAAGTGGAAGGGACTTGTTCGCAGACCAGACTGCAGTATTTGAGTCAGAGAGACACAAATGATCTCCTCCAGATTCCAATCCCTAAGTTGGCTCAGCCTCAGGTAGAGCAGAGATGGAACACTTTATCTCCTTCCCTGCCACCTTGATTCCCTCAACCACAGGATCTCTCGAGGATGGTTTCCAGGTGTTGGGAAGTAGACACCTTTTCATCTGAGAGATTTCTCACTGAAATCTGAGGAAATGTATATTCTAATTAGATAAGATGGACTCATGCTCATTCTGCAGAGAAGAATAACACTAAAGAGAGGAGAGAGGAGAAACAACCTAGCCTCAAAATTTAGAGGACAAACACTGTGATCCGGAACAGGTTCATCTTTCTGTATCTAAACTTTCCTTATTTTTATTTTTTTTAATTTTTTTTCAACGTTTATTTTATTTTGGGGACAGAGAGAGACAGAGCATGAACGGGGGAGGGGAAGAGAGAGAGGGAGACACAGAATCGGAAACAGGCTCCAGGCTCTGAGCCATCAGCCCAGAGCCTGACGCGGGGCTCGAACTCACGGACCGCGAGATCGTGACCTGGCTGAAGTCGGACGCTTAACCGACTGCGCCACCCAGGCGCCCCTAAACTTTCCTTATTTTAATAGAGGGAGTAATAACTACCTCATGGGCTTTCTTTGAGGATTAAATAAAATACATGTGAAATACTTAGCATAATGTCTGACACTTAGTAAATGCTCGATCATTGGTAAGTTCTTGCTAGATCTCAGGAAGATTTTTTTGCACAAGAATATGTTTTGAATTGCTCTGGGTTCTCAACATTTTATTAGCAAAATCTATTGATGACAGCTGATAAGAAAACTGGAGAATCCACCTGTGATGACATTTGTTTTCTTAATTTTCATGAAAAAAAATATATCTGGAGATAGTAACATGGCTTTTCTATTATAGATCACACAAATACCTGAATATAAAACAAGTAGGTTAGTAAATGGTGTCCTGTTTATTTCCTGTAGCTCTGGACTCACAGGTCATTCATAAAGATCAAACCTTTCCTTAGACTAAGACAAATTTAAACAAAAAACATAGGATTCTATTTTCTGATATTTGTAAAATAAACTTGCATCAACTGTGCAATAGAAAGCTGACTACAAGTAATACAAATAAAGAAATAAATTGCTCCAAGAAGAAAAAGCATTTCTATCTTTCTCTGTGTTCTCCTGGAAGGATAGTTGCATGAACTTAAAAAAAATGGGTGCAGTTTATGTCTGATAAGAATTTTGTACTCATTTGCAAGGTGTCAAGGGATGAAAATGAAATCATATAACAAGGTGGATGTAATTATATGCTAAAATCAATATCTACTTGCTACTGAGAAAATTCTGCTCAGTCTTTTCCCTCTGGTACCTCATGTTGGTTTGGTTTTATCACTCCTTATAAAAATTTATCTGAATAAATTAAAGGAACCAGGCGGCCTTTTCATCAGAGTATAGTCATACAGAGATCATCTGCCAAATGTAATGTTCCTTCCTTTTTTGAGACCTTGGAAACATTTTCACCATTTGACATGCAAGAATCTTCACTTTTATAACAATCAGCGCACAGAGAAGGCATCGTAATCAAGGAAAATGCCTACCAAATTGACTCCCCTCCTAAAAGCCATCTGTGTATAACGACTCCCTGTAGCAACTGTAAAGTCATAAGCAATCGGGAGAGTTGCTCAAGCTAAGAGAAAACGCAAATCACAGAATTGAGAATTATAGGACAATAAAGTCAGCCTGGCCACAGAAGATCTAAAATCACCCAAGTTATAAAATGTGGAATGATAAATCTTGTGTTATTTCATGCTTATGAAAGCTAACATATTTACCAGCTTATGCCAGCTCCCCACTCCCTTTCTTTTGTTTCAATTTAAATACCAAGCAATACAAACATTTTCTGTTTTCTGATCTTAATTGGTAACTAAAGGCTAGGTTGGTTAGATGCCTGGATAACAAGAAGAAAAGGGAAATAAAGAATCCCTCTACATCTCTAAAAATGCTCTGTTTGGCCACATGAAGACAAAATAAAATAATCATAGAATTCCAATGTTGTGAATTTAACCCTCTCATTTTACAACTGGGAGAATGAATTTCTCTCCTTCATCATCCTCCCCACCTGAGCCTACTCATCTTGCCATGTTCCCTATTTCAGGGAAGAGCATTTCTGAACACAAGAGATATAAGAGCATCATCTTATATGATGAATCCACCTCCAAACATCTCTGATGGATATCTACTTCCATCTATCCCATCCCTGGGGATGGCCTATACCCAGGCCATGGCTTCATCATCTCTCCCCTGGATGACAGGGCTTGCATCCAACCTCTTGCTCCACACATTCCCTGCTCTCCCCACCATCCCAATCTGTACCCCCTTCTCAGTCAGGAAGCCAGAGCAATGCTTCCAAAGGGCTAATTGCATCACTCCCGTGTTACATTGTTTGGCGATTTTTCAGCACGCTCTAAATAATGTCCGAGGTCCATAACAGAGCCACAAGAACCCTACTGACTGCTTCAAGTACATCTCTTCCATGTCCCCCATTCTTTTTGCACACACCTCATTGTACTTCATGTAATTCCACAAACACAACATGCTCCCTCTCACTTTCCCACATTGTGCTCTTTCTGCCCGAAATACTCATCCCCCTTGTCTTCAAGTGCTGACTTGTACTCATGGTGAGGTTGCAGCTTGACTGTCATCTCTAGAAAACCTTCCTGACCACTCTCTCAGAGGTAGCTCAGCACTCCCATAACGTGTTTTCAAACTGCTTATTACGATTGTGACAAAGCACTTGCCCTACTTTATTGCCATTGCCACTGTCTTTTGAGCCAGACTCAAGTGTTCTTACCACAGGGACCAACTCTAACTTGCTAATTCTTTTATCTTTAGCTCTTAGGACAGTTTCTTGAACATAAAAGCTGTTTAAATTCCATTTTTTTGAATTAATTAATAATTAGTTAAGTAGTTGCTCAAATTCTTCGTGAACTAGTTGTATAGTGACAACTAGCTACCAGACTAGAGTTTTCAGCTCCACTAAATTTGGGGGATTTTTTTTATTACTAATTTCAGGCTATTTATTCATTCAGTGAATATTATATTAAATGTTAAAACAGAAATAACCACCGAATATTACTTTACAGCTCAAGTATAAATCGCTTCATTGCTTAATCCTAAAGTCCATCCTGAAAGTAGGTAATTTCTATAACTTCATCTTAAAAGATGAAATTGTTTCCTTCCTTATTTCTTTTCTCCCAATTCAGTAAAAACAAACATATAAACAAACAAAACAAAACAAAAACAAAGGCAACAATAGATGTTGGCTAGGATGCAGAGAAAAAGGATCTCTTTTGAAATGCTGGTGGGAACGCAAGGGTGGTGCAGCCACTCTAGAAAACAGTATGGAGGTTCCTCAAAAATTAAAAATGGAACTACCCCACGACCCAGCAATTGCACTACTAGGCATTTATCCAAGGGATACAGGTGTGCTGTTTTGAAGGGACACATGCACCCTCATGTTTATAGCAGCACTATCAACAATAGCCAAAGTATGGAAATAGCCCAGATGTCCATCGATGGATGAATGGATAAAGAAGATGTGGTGTATACATATACAATGGAGTATTACTCAGCAATCAAAAGGAAAGAAATCTTGCCATTCGCAACTACGTGGATGGAACTGGAGGGTATTATGCTAAGTGAAATCAGTCAGTCAGAGAAAGACAAATATCATATGACTTCACTCATATGAGGACTTTAAAATACAAAACAGATGAACATAAGGGAAGGGAAACAAAAATAATATAAAAACAGGAAGGGGAGACAAAAACATGAGACTCTTAAATATGGAGAACAAAGAAAGGGTTATTGGAGGGGCAGTGGGAAGGGGGATGGGCTAAATGAGTAAGGGGCATTAAGGAATCTACTCCTGAAATCATTATTATACTTATAACTAATTGGATGTAAATTAAAAATAAATAAAAACAAAAATCAAAGAAAAACAAAAAGAAACAAACAAAAACCATCATAGGGGTGAACAGAGTTGGTGAGGGATTCCAAATTGGACAGCATACCAAAAGTGGTAAGGAGTTTGCCTATTTGGGGAATGAAGCCCTAAGTAAATGTATTAAGGAAAATGGAAGCTACATTTCCCACTGGTGAAGAAGAAGAGTACAAATATGGAGAGGGGGAAGGGATGCACATGAACGCTCTGGTGTATACTCAAATTAGTGATATCAGTATAACCTCATGGTTTACACTGTAAGATTCTGAGATGGGAACAACTTTAATGACAGAAGAACAACAGAAGAGCCTTTGTGTCTAGAACCTAATAAGCAATGGAGGAGAGTGGAAAAAGATGAAGAATGGGGCTTACCAGGATCTATGGAACCAGAATCTCAAAAAAAGAGACCCAAAAATCTATTTCACAAGTTATTTTTAAGTATTCAAAACTGTAAGTTTCCCCACACTAAAGAAAGAAATATAAGATATTAACACAAGCACTCTTCTAAACTTTAATAACATGAGAAATATTTCCAAAAGAAACTGGCAAACCAAGGAATCAAAATGAATTAAGTCAGCACTCAACCAAATGGCCCCAACTACAGATCCCTAACCACTGATGTCTTAAGTTCTAGAATCATTATCAAAGACCTGAATCCCAGAATAAAAGAAACAAATGTTTACTATTCTTGAAAGAATGTCAATAAGATTTTTGGTAAACTGTTTTTGTGGTTGCCATTTACATTAAGTTGTAGGGATATGAAAGCTTCCATTAGTAATTTGAGTGGTAAATGCCAATGTCATGACCATCCAACTACATTAATATCCTTCCTTTAGTAGTTAAAAACTGTACTAATACTATTAAAAATAAATAATCCTGCTAAAACCATTGTGAAATACAAAAATACTAAACTAAAACTTGCATTTTTATTTATAATTTGTAGCTAGATGAGTCAAGAACAATCTTGTCCAATTTGCAAATGAACATGCAAACTAAAAGGAGGCAATGCCTTAACAACTGCTATAAAAACTCTATACCCCTCCTGGCCATTGCTTTTGTCCCAGGTTGCAAATCCCTTAACTTGGCGACTGAATCAAAAATGATCAAAATTGACTGGGGAGGCTTTACTTTCTTCTAATTAAAGAAAATTTACCTTTGGCTGGTATCATGATAGTTATATTTTAGAAAAGTGTTACTGCCATGATTGAAAATATGCTAGGAGAGAGATGATTACCCACTGTATCAGTGAGGGTCTTGGCAGAAAACAGATGGCATAATCCAACTGGGTAATTTGAGACAAGTTTAATAAAAAAGAATCTTTATAAAGGTATAGGCAGAGTTTAGAGAAATCAGCAGTGCAGAACCCCAGGAATAACAACAGCATGAAGACTGAGAAACACAAAGGATGGTTTAGAATCCAGAGAGAGTGGGTATGCACAGAGGCCTGCTTGACAGAAGCCAAGTCCCATTGGGTAGGGAGCAAAAGGAAGAAGTTCCCCAATGTCACCCTCCAGGTCTATCTCCAGGTCCCCATTGGCCAAACCCATCTTGAATCTAGATAGTTTGCTGACACTGACCATAAAGGTCATCTTTCCATGGCAAAGAGCAGACAATATCCAGTGCATCTCTGTTTTAAAATATCAGAATGACATAGAAAAGACATGCATTAGATGATGGGTCTTACTCCTCCATAGGAACAGGGCTGAGTTGTGAGTCATCTTTGGAAAGCATGGTACCTCAAGACCACATGTTTTCCCTGTCTTTTTGATCCATCATCATAATGGTCATTTAGAAGTCATTTTACTGGTTTTGGCTGTCCAGCACTCACTTGCCTTCCATTTGGGTCAGCATTCAGTCTTAAAGTGTCTGCCCTTTCCTCCTACAGCCCATTTGCTTTAAAATAGCTGGTGCCACTCCATACTTGACTATTGGGTGTGGCAGAGGACTATCTGATCCACGTAATCACATTTTTCCACTACAATTGACTATCAGGGATAGATGTGACCTAAATTGATACAAAGTGAATCCTGTTGACTAGTGGGGAAATACACTCTTTTCTCCTAGAATGGATGAGCAGGTGTGTAACCTTAGAGCCACAAGAGGAGATGCTTACTGAAAATGTAAACCCACCAAAAAAAGAAAAAAAAAACACTATATCTTATTCTCACCAGAACAAGCCTTGTCCTGCTACTGTTCTATTCTATAACATGAGGCAATAAACACCCTTTATAGTTTGAGTCAGGTTTTCTGTTGTTTATTACAGAGATGTGTCTCATCAGTACAGGTGAATGTTTCAGATGATTGACTGTATCAAGGCTCCTGGGTGCTCCAATCAGAAATAACTTTCTATGAGAGCCTAGGTGGCTCAGTTGGGTAAGCATCTGACTCGATATCAGCTCAGGTCATGATACCGCCATCCCATGAGATTGAGTCCTGTGTTGGGCTCTGCCCTGAGTGTGGAGCGTGCTTGGGATTCTTTCTCTGCCTCTCCTTACACAAGTTCATCTCCTTACATAAGCTCATCTTACACAAGTGATGTTATAATTACAAAATACACAAGATTGTGAGAGAACTTCAAAGAAGGGACTATCAACTCTGATGCAAGAAGTCTGATAAGCTTTACATAGCCTTTTAAGCAGGACCTGGCAATATATGGAAGATCTTGACAAGGAAGTTGGACAGTGCAGGCTGAAGAGGCTGCAGGAACAAGAAAGGAACATTCACATGTAAAGGTTCAATGTGTCTTCAGACAGAGTAGCAGGTGATTGAACAGTTTGGTTCCAACCTGGTTCTCCATCCTTTGCTACTCATGTGATCTTGGACAAGTTACTTTTCTTGGTACCACTTTCCCACTCCAAGACTAATAAATAATAGCTTGTTCATATTATAAGTCACATTACACATAAAATGTCTGTCACTCAAAAAAAAAATAGTAGAAGAGCGATAACTGATTAATCTGGAAAGGCAGAATGGTGCCAGATTGTGAAAATACTTATGAGCTCTATTAAAGAATTGGGTTTATATAATATAGTTGATATGCACCAAACATTAAAGTGTTTAAGTAGACACAAACAAATTGGTATTTTAGAAGAGTCATACTACTCTTGCTTTGGTGTTTGAAAGCAAAGAAAGTAGGATATTATAATAGTCCTTACAAGATATGATAAAGACGTGAGGGCCTTAACTCGGATAGTAGCAAGAAGGCTGGAGAAAAGGGGACACAAAAGCACAACGGGATCAAGGATGACTGTAAAGTGTCTGGTGGATGCTGGTACCTTTACAAATAAAGGAATGTTATTTAAAAAGGAATGATAGAGTTTTTTTTTAATATGAAATTTGTTGTCAAATTCGTTTCCATACAATACCCAGTGCTCATCCCAACAGGTGCCCTCCTCAATACCCATCACCCACCTTCCCCTCCCTCCCACCCCCCATCAACCCTCAGTTTGTTCTCAGTTTTTAAGAGTCTCTTATGGTTTGGCTCCCTACCTCTCTAACCCTTTTTTTTTCCCTTCCCTTCCCCCATGGTCTTCTGTTAAGTTTCTCAGGATCCACATAAGAGTGAAAACATATGGTATCTGTCTTTCTCTGTATGACTTATTTCACTTAGCATAAAACTCTCCAGTTCCATCCACGAGGGGAGAAAACAATAAGCCAAAGTTTGGGACTTGCTAAATGTGAGCAGTCTATTTGCTACACAAATGGAAACTCCCAGAAGTAATTGGAAATTTCTCTTAAACTCAAATTTCCAAGCAAGAAGTAGATATATGAGCATGAATTGTAAATATATTCCAGCTAAAGGAAAGGACATGATGGACGTGGCCAAGAATAAGGCTAAAACCATGAAATATACTAAAGCAAAATGGAAGAACCAGTGAAGGAGACTTAGCAGTCACCATTGGTGTCATAGAAGTTCAAGGAGGAACTTCAGACTCTTGTAACTTAACAGTGCATGTAAGGAGGCTGTCTTGTTAGCTGGAAGTCTTCAAATTGGATCTTTTATAATCAGAAATGCTTATTTTCTTAAAAACCAGGCAGTTACTGGGGTGTCTGCATGGCTCAATTGGTTGCATGTCTAACTCTTGATCTTGGCTCAAGTCATGATCTCATGGTTTGTGAGTGTGAGTCCCACATTGGGCTCTGTGTTGACAGTGTGGAACCTTCTTGGGAGAGGGACTCTCTCCCTCTCTCTCTGCCCCTCCCCCTCTCTTTCTCTCCTCTATCAAAATAAATGAATAAACTTAAAAAAATTTAAAAACCAGGCAGTTACAGATAGCATTTTGTTTAACCTCCAAAGAACTTTCCTCTATTCCCTGTGTAATGACTTTACTCAGAATAAATAGCAATGATTTAAGAGTTACATTTATAGTTCCTGAAAGCTGACAATAAAACACTGATAAGGTCTTATTAATTTTGGGGTTATCATCAGGAAATAGTATGAAGCAACGATGGATTTGATGTTCAATCAATATAGAAGCTGTCCAGATACATATTAACACCATCTTTCATATTTACGGCACTGAGGAAGAAAGATCAAAGCTTATTTCCAAAGTTATCTTATTAACCTTCAAATTCACTTTTGACTATAAGAAAAAGATAAATATTTGGCCCATTATATAAATGGAGAAATAGAGGTCCAAGACCCAAAAGGAGCTCCATGTCAGAGTTCACAACAACAGAGGTTTCTGGACATGATTTACCAACACATTAGAACAGTGTCCAACAAAGTTATCATCCATGGACCACATGTATCAAATTTATGTCACGTAATGCATATTCCTGGGGCCCTAATCAGACCTACTGATCTGTTCCTATGACAGTAGACTATGAACTCTGAATTTTAAAAAGTTCCACAAGAGATTCTGATGTATCTTGACATTTTCAAAAATATTCAAAAATGTCCAATGACTCACCAAGGAGAATATTTACTATCTACTAGATGCCAGTTATTTGCTATTCAGTATGAAAAATTCCAAAGACCATAACATTTTTCCTGCCTCAACACAGTTTGCCTAGACTTATATACCATTGTTTTCCCTGTTCACAACCCCTAGATTTGAGGCAGTACTCACTAAAACACAGCTCTGACGATTGGAACAGGGATGCGTACTAAACAACTGACCACCAGTTCTCTGTCTACTCTGCCTCTCTTGTTCTATCAATATATTTTTTTTAATTTTTGAATTTTTATTGAAATATAGCTGAAATACAATATAGTATTAGTTTCAGGTTTACAACATAGTGATTCAACATTTATATACAGCATGAAATGTTCACTATGGTAAGTCTGTTATCATCTGTCATCACACTGAGTTACTACAATAATATCGAGTCTATTCTCTGTACTGTACTTCATATCCTGTGACTTATTTTTTTAAAACTGTAAGTTTGTACTTCTTAATCCCTTTCACCTATTTTTTTAAATTTAACTTTATTTTTTATTTTTTAAAATTTACATCCAAATTAGTTAGTATATAGTGAAGCAATAATTTCAGGAGTAGATTCCTTAATGCCCCTTACCCATTTAACCCCTTCCACAACCCCTCCAACAACCCTCAGTTCGTTCTCCATATTCATAAGTCTCTTTTGTTTTGTCCCCCTCCCTGTTTTTATATTATTTTTGTTTCCCTTCCCTTATATTCATTTTTTTGTCTCTTAAAGTCCTCATATGATTTTTGTCTTTCTCTGACTAATTTCACTTAGCATAATACCTTCCAGTTCCATCCACGTAGTTGCAAATGGCAAGATTTCATTCTTTTTGATTCCCGAGTAATACTCCATTGTATATATATACCACTCCTTCTTTATCCATTCATCCATCAATGGACATCTGGGCTGTTTCCATACTTTGGCTAATGTTGATAGTGCTGCTATAAACATGGAGGTGCATGTGTCCCTTCCAAACAGCACTCCTATCTCCCTTGGATAAATGCCTAGTAGTGCAATTGCTGGGTCATAGGGTAGTTCTATTCTTAGTTTTTTGAGGAAGCTCCATACTGTTTTCCAGAGTGGCTGCACCAGCTTGCATCGCCACCAGCAATGCAAAAGAGATCCGCTTTCTCCACATCCTCGCCAACATCTGTTGTTGCCTGAGTTGTTAATGTTAGCCATTCTGACAGGTATCAGGTGATATCTCATTGTGGTTTTGATTTGTATTTCCCTGATGATGGTGATGTGGAGCATTTTTTCATGTGTCAGTTGGCCATCAGGATGTCTTCCTTGGCGAGTTGTCTATTCATGTCTTTCACCCATTTCTTCACTGGATTATTTGTTTTTTGGGTGTTGAGTTTGATATATTCTTTGTAGATTTTGTATACTAACCCTTTATCTGATATGTCATTTGCAAATATCTTCTCCCATTCTGTCGGTTGTCTTTTAGTTTTGCTGATTGTTTCCTTTGTGGTGCAGAAGCTTTTTACTTTGATGAGGTCTCAGTAGTTCATTTTTGCTTTTGTTTCCCTTGCCTCTGAGACGTGTTGGGTAAGAAATTGCTGCGGGCAAGATCAAAGAGCTTTTTGCCTCCTTTCTCCTCAAGGATTTTGATGGCTTCCTGTCTCACATTGAGGTCTTTCATCCACGTTGAGTTTATGTTTGTGTATAGTGTAAGACAGTGGTCCAGGCTCATTCTTCTGCATGTCACTGTCCAGTTTTCGCAGCACCACTTGCTAAAGAAACTGTCTTTATTCCATTGGATATTCTTTCCTGTTTTGTCAAAAGTTAGTTGCCCATACATTTGTGGGTCCATTTCTGGGTTCTCTATTATATTCCATTGATCTGAGTGTCTGTTCTTGTGCCAGTACCTTACTGTCTTGATGATTACAGCTTTGTAGTATAGCTTGAAGTCTGGGATCGTGATGCCTCTTGCTATGGTTTTCTTTTTCAAGATTGCTTTGGCTATTTGGAGTCTTTTCTGGTTCCATACAAATTTTAGGATTATTTGCTCTAGCTCTGTGAAGAATGTTGGTGTTACTTTCATGGGATCGCGTTGAACATGTAGATTGCTTTGGGTAGTATCGATATTTTAACAATATTTGTTCTTCCTATCCAGGAGCATGGAATCTTTTCCCATTTTTTGTGTCTTCTTCAATTTCTTTCATCAGCTTTCTATAGTTTTCAGTGTATAGATTTTTCACCTCTTTGGTTAGATTTATTCCTAGGTATTTTATGGTTTTTGGTGCAACTGTAAATGGGATCAAGTCCTTGATTTCTCTTTCTGTCGCTTCATTGTTGGTGTATAGGAATGCAACTGATTTCTGTGCATTGATTTTATATCCTGCAACTTTGCTGAATTCATGAATCAGTTCTAGCAGTTTTTTGGTGGAATCTTTTGGGTTTTCCATATAGAGTATCTTGTCATCTGCAAAGAGTGAAAGTTTGACCTCCTCCTGGCCGATTTGGATGTCTTTTATTTCTTTGTGTTGTCTGATTGCAGAGGCTAAGACTTCCAATACTATGTTGAGTAACAGTGGCGAGAGTGGACATCCCTGTCTTGTTCCTGACCTTAGGGGGAAAGCTGTCAGTTTTTCCCCATTGAGGATGATATTAGCATTGGGTCGCTCGTATATGGCTTTTATCATCTCGAGGTACGATCCTTCTATCCCTACTTTCTTGAGGGTTTTTATCAAGAAAGGATGCTGTATTTTGTCAAATACTTTCTCTGCATCTATTGAGAGGATTGTATGGTTCTTGTCTCTTCTTTTATTGATGTGATGAATCACGTTAATTTTTTTTCAGGTACTGAACCAGCCCTGCATCCCAGGTATAAATCCCACTTGGTC
Source organism: Acinonyx jubatus (assembly GCF_027475565.1). Taxonomy (NCBI): domain Eukaryota; kingdom Metazoa; phylum Chordata; class Mammalia; order Carnivora; family Felidae; genus Acinonyx; species Acinonyx jubatus. The sequence goes on along the minus strand of NC_069380.1, from coordinate 119,555,764 downwards.
GTGCTGAATAATTTTTTTAATGTATTGTTGGAGCTGGTTGGCTAATATCTTGTTGAGGATTTTTGCATCCATGTTCGTCAGGGAAATTGGTCTATAGTTCTTCTTTTTAGTGGAGACCTTTTGAGTCTCCTTTTAGGTCTCTGTCTGGTTTTGGAATCAAGGTAATGCTGGCTTCAGAGAAAGAGTTTGGAAGTTTTCCTTCCATTTCTATTTTTTAGAACAGTTTCAAGAGAATAGGTGTTAACTCTTCCTTAAATGTTTGGTAGAATTCCCCTGGGAAGCCATCTGGCCCTGGACTCTTGTTTTTTGGCAGATTTTTGATTACTAATTCGGTTTCCTTACAGGTTATGGGTGTGTTCAAATTTTCTATTTCTTCCTGCTTCAGTCTTGGTAGTGTATATGTTTCTAGGAATTTGTCCATTTCTTCTAGATTGCCCATTTTATTGGCATATAATTGCTCATAATATTCTCTTATTATTGTTTTTATTTCTGTTGTGTTGGTTGTGATTTCTCCTCTTTCTTTCTTGACTTTACTTATTTGGGTCTTTCCTTTTTCTTCTTGATCAAACTGGCTAGTGGTTTATCAATTTTGTTAATTCTTTCAAAGAACCAGCTTCTGGTTTCATTGATCTGTTCTACTGGGTTTTGTTTTTTTTTATTTGATAGCATTAATCTGCTCTAATCTTTATTATTTCCTGTTCTTCTGTTTTTGGGCTTTATTTGCTGTTCTTTTTTCCAGCTCCTTAAGGTGTAAGGTTAGGTTGTGTATCTGAGATATTTCTTCCTTCTTTAGGAAGGCCTGGATTGCTATATACTTTCCTCTTATGACTGCCTTTGCTGCGTCCCAGTGGTTTTGGGTTGTGGTGCTATCATTTTCATTGACTTCCATACACTTTTTAATTTCTTCTTTAACTGCTTGGTTAGCCCATTCATTCTTTAGTAGCATGTTCTTCAGTCTCCAAGTATTTGTTACCTTTCCAAATTTTTTCTTGTGGTTGATTTTGAGTTTCATAGTATTGTGGTCTGAAAATATGCACGGTATGATCTGGATCTTTTTGTACTTACTTGAGACTGATTTGTGTCCCAGTATATGGTCTATTCTGGAGAACGTTCCAAGTGTACTGGAGAAGAATGTATATTCTGCTGCTTTAGGATGAAATGTTCTGAATATATCTGTTAAGTCCATCTGATCAAGTGTGTCATTCAAAGCCATTGTTTCCTTGTTGATTTTTTGATTAGATGATCTGTCCATTGCTGTGAGGGGGGTGTTGAAGTCTCCTACTATCATGGTATTATTATCGAAGAGTTTCTTTATGTTTGTGATTAATTGATTTATATATTTGGGTGCTATCACATTTGGTGCATAAATGTTTACAATTGTTAGGTCTTCTTGGTCTATAGACCCCTTGATTATGATATAATGCCATTCTGCATCTCTTGATACAGTCTTTATTTTAAAGTCTAGATTGTCTGATATAAATATGGCTACTCTGGCTTTCTTTTCTTGACCATTCACATGATAGATGGTTCTCCATCCCCTTATTTTCAATCTGTAGGGGTCTTTAGGTCTCAAGTGGGTGTCTTGTAAACAGCATATAGATGGGTATTATTTTCTTATCCATTCTATTACCCTATGTCTTTTGATTGGAGCTTTGAGTCCATTGACATTTAGAGTGAGTACTGAAAGATATGAATTTATTGCTATTATGTGGCTTGTAGAGTTGGAGTTTCTGGTGGTGTTCTCTGGTCCTTTCTAATCTTTTGTTGCTTTTGGTATGTGTGTATGTATGTATGTATGTAGGTAGGTAGGTATTTATATATTTTTTCCTCTTTTCTCCCCTCAGAGAGTTCCCCCTAAAATTTCCTGCACGGCTGGTTTAGTGGTCACAAACTCCTTTAATTTTTGTTTGTCTGGGAAACTTTTTTTTTTTTTGGCTGCATATTTTTCTGATTGAGCACACTGAATATATCCCACCACTCCTTTCTGGCCTGCAAAGTTTCTGTGGATAGGTCTGCTGCAAACCTGATCTCTCTTCCCTTGTATGTTAGGGACTTTTTTTTCCCTTGCTGCTTTCATGATTCTCTCCTTGCCTGAGTATTTTGTGAATTTGACTATGATATGTCTTGTTGATGGTCGGGTTTTGTTGAATCTAATGGGAGTCCTCTGTGCTTCCTGGATTTTGATGTCCGTGTCTTTCCCCAGGTTAGTAAAGTTTTCTACTATGATTTGCTCACATAACCCTTCTACCCCTATTTGTCTCTCCTCCTCCTCTGGGACCCCTATGATTCTGATGCTGTTCCTTTTTAATGAGCCACTGATTTCTCTAAGTCTTAAATAGTGCTCTTTTGCCTTAATCTCCCTCTTTTTCTCTGCTTCATTACTCTCTATAAGTTTGTCCTCTATATCGCTGATTCTCTGTTCTGCCTTGTCCATCCTTGCTGCCGCTTCATCCATCTGTGATTGCAGCTCAGTTATAGCATTTTTAATTTCATTCTGGCTATTTTTTATTTCTTTTATCTCTGCAGAAAGGGATTCTAATGTATTTTCGACTCCAGCTAGTATTCTTATTATCGTGATTCTAAATTCTGGTTCAGACATCTTGCTTGTATCTCTGTTGGTTAAATCCCTGGTTGTTGTTTCTTCGTGCTCTTTCTTTTGGGGTGAATTCCTTCGTTTTGTCATTTTGAAGGGAGAAAAGGAATTAATGAGGTAGAAAAATTGAAATTAAAAAAATTAAAATAAAAAAATTAAAATTAATAATTAAACACACACACACACACACAAAAATAGAATAGATGATGTTAGATCCTAGGTGTGTTTTGGTCTGGGTGTAGAAAGTGGTTTGACAGATTAGGGAAACAAAAAAAAGGGGGGGGGAAGAGAAAAAAAAGGAAATCATTTGAGACTTTCAAAAAATGAATACACTACAGTAGACAACAATGCACAAAAGTAGAGAATATAATGGAAAAAATTATAGAAAAATACTGTTAATAAAAATTAAAAAGAATAAAATATGAATTTTTTGTTTTCTGTATTTAAGAAAAAATAAAAGAAATGAAAAAGAGAAAAAAGATTAAAAAAAGAAAAAAGACAAAAAAAGAAATCGTTTGAAAATCTGAAAAAGTGAATACACTGTAGTAGACTGAAATAAAATGATGGGAGTAAGATAGAATTTGAAAAAACTTACATAAAAGCAAAAATATAGTAATACAAATTAAATAAAAATGTTTTAAAAAGAAATTGAAAGTAAAAATGAAGTTTTTCTCTTTTGCATTCAAGAAAAAGAAAAGAAATGAGGGGCGCCTGGGTGGCTCAGTCGGTTGAGCACCGGCTTCAGCTCAGGTCACGATCTCACGGTCCGTGAGTTTGAGCCCTGTGTCGGGCTCTGTGCTGACAGCTCAGAGCCTGGAGCCTGTTTCGGATTCTGTGTCTCCCTCTCTCTCTGACCCTCCCCCATTCATGCTCTGTCTCTCTCTGTCTCAAAAATAAATAAACGTTAAAAAAATTAAAAAAAAAAAAAAAAAAGAAAAGAAATGAAAAAGAATAAAAGAAAAAGAAAAAAGGAAATTGTTTGAAAATTTGAAAAGGTGAGTACACTGAAGTAGACTAAAATAAAATGATGGAAGTAAAGTAGAATTTGAAAACATTTACACAAAAGTAAAAAATATAGTAATGAAAATTAAAGACAGATATTTTTAATAAAAATTGAAAATAAAAATGAGTTTTTTCTCTTTCTGTATTCAACAAAAAGAAAAGAATTGTAAAAGAGTAAAAGGAGAAATAGAGAAAAAAAATTGAATAGATGAACCTGCTAACAGATTGAAGTAGGACTGAAATTGCTTTGTTTTCCCCTAGAGGTCACTCCATGTAGCTCTTTATAGTTCATAGATTAACCCAGTGGTGAGGTTTTTGTTCTTGAAGAGTGAAGTTGGCCCAGTTGGGCAGGGCTCGGTGTAACAGCTCTGTTCTCCCCTAAATGGCCCTGCTAGCCTATTGGGGTGGATTGTTACAGTGCTCGTCAGTGCTCATGCTCATTCATGGGAGCATTGAAAAATGGCGCCACCCAGCCACCCAGTCTGTTCTCCCGGATCAGCAGTCGCGCACTCGTCCTCCATCTTCAGCTCTCGTCCACTCCCCATTTTTCCCCTCTCTGTGACCAGGCCCCAGGCAGTATCTCCCTCCCAAGTTTTGTCTCAGATGTCACTGTTTTCCCCGGCCCCTTACTTCTGAAGGACTGAGGCTTTGACCCACTCCGCCCTTCTGGGTGAGGGCCTCACCGAGCGATGGCCAAATGAGCAATGGCCGAATGTCGGCTGTACCCAGGAACCCCCGCTAGACCTTGCTGTTGCCGGTGCCCCAAGACTGCGGCTATGTGCCAGCTCGTCCCCAAAAAAGATCGTGAGACAGTGTAGTAGCAGCGTTTCAGGGATTATGGAAAATCACAGCACACATCTGACACCAGGCTTCACCCTCAATGACCTTGCCCCAGCAGCAGCAAATGTGGCTGCCTTCCAGGGTCTGCCAGGACCAGGTGGCTTCAACAGTCTCTACCAAATGTCCTTGCAGCAGTGGAACCGCTTTTCCCAGTGTGGCCCGAGAACCTCGTAGACCCCACTGTGTTCCTGGGTATCACCTTTCCCACCAGAGCACTGCCAGCTATTGAGCTGCTGCGGAGTTGCAGCCTTTGTGCTCTCCTTGTTTACAGTCTTAATGGAATTTAAACCCTCTTCTTTCTCCTTTCTCCCTTTTTAGTTTGGTCCCTGTGGCTGTTTCCAGTTTTCCACTTTCTCTCCAGCTGCTTTTGGGGAGGGGTTCTTTTCCCATATGATCACCCCCTCCCCAGTCTCCATCCTCTCTCTGCCTGCAGAAGGGGTTCCCTACCTTTCAGGGCTTCTTGCTCCCCAAGTTCAGCTCTTTGTGTCATGTACCTGCTGAGTTCTGTGGTTCAGGTTGTTCAGATTGTTGTGTTAATCTTCCAACCGGTTTTTTAGGTGTGTAGGACGGTTTAGTATTGGTCTGGCTGTATTTCAGGGATGCGAGACACACAAAAAGCTTCCATGCTGTTCTGCCATCTTGGTTCCTCACTCTATCAATAATTTTAAATAAGATCTAGAAACTGTAGGCAGTTAAGGTTGAATGTTGGCGTTAATCAGTTAGGATTCGATTCTGGAGCCACATAGAAGAGAGCCTGAAGAAATGTCTATTTAAGAACAATGAAGACTGGAGGGGGTCTCAAAGACAAGCAGAGATAAGTGGGTCTTGAGAGCCAGACAAAGAGGTATTATTTCCTGAAAGCCTTTCAGTTTCCCAGAGGTCATGTTGCTACAGCTTCCATGCTATTCTCTATAACTGTACACAAAAACTTTTTACTCAAGCTAGTTTGAGTGAGTTTCTACTCTCAGAAATTACGAGCTTTACCTAGAGAAAATAATTTATAATTGAGTAAATCCAGGCAATTCAATTTCATTCTTTTACCATAGCAGTAAAAAGCATCACTTTCTGGCAGTGCATATCAGAAAACTTGAGGTCTTCCCTTTCCCTCGTGTATTGTATCCCTACCACCAAAATTGTTCATTTAATCTCCAATATCACCTAATACCATTAATTTCTTTCCCTTTACAACTTCTGTCCTTGTCAAAGCTACCAATATGCCTATTCAGGCACATTCCAACTGGTCTACCCATTATTCACTCTGTCCTGTCCAGACAGACCTGAGCAAAATGGTAATCTGGTCCTGTTCTTACTGCCCCACTGCTATGTTCACCACTATCCAGTGACTTCCCATTTACACTAGGTGTAAAGACTAAGTCCTTAGTATAGCCTTCAAGACCTAGAGTGATCTCATCCAATCTCATTTCATCTTGCACCTTGTATTCCTTTGTTTTCTGTGGTTGAGCCTCAATGCCTTCTTTTGGTCACTAACACTTTCCAAGCTTCCCTCCACCAAAGCTCTTCTCCCAGCCCACACTACTCTTCTCTCCCCACCTGCATAATTCATTTCCAACCATCCTCTGGACCTCATTCCCTTTCCTGATCTTCTTGACAAGGTCAAATACCCCTAGTACAGAGCCTCCTAACACTGTGTGGCTCACCTTTTAACAATTACAACTTTAAATTTGTATGATAAATTGAAAATCTGATAAATATCTATTATCTTGTAAGCTCTCTGTGTTGTCCACATCTTACCCCAGTACCTCACACTGTGCCTGATAACGAATAAGGTCTCTGAGATATTCATTGAACAAAAGTTGAAAAACTGGAAAAGGCAAGAAAAAAAAATCAGAAACAGTGCTTCAGAACCAGACTTTTCATTGACAAAGCGTAGGTATACCTAAGCTGAGGATCAGATGAGGAAACAGCAAGTTGGTGTATTCAGGCAAGATAATGAAAAACACTGATTCAAGGCCAGGTGAGACAATAGAGCACTTGGCTATCTGAGGTGTGGTTAGATAGTAGTTAATTTAAGATGAAATGGTAGAACAAGAAATATGGGTCAAGCGCCAAAACAGAAAGTAGGAAGATTTCTGTCTGAGAGAAACATTCCAGATGATGACACAGATAATTGAGTAAGTCCAGAGTAGATGAACTAGTTTGTCCAAGGGCCAGAGAGAGCACCAAGAGGAGGCAGTGCTAGTGCAACATGATGAGAAACTGTAGCCAGGGCTAGCCACACGGGTGTCAACTTGGTAATGACAGCCATACAAAGATCTTAATTCATGCTTAGTATATGCCAGGTAACCTTCTAAATGCTTTGATACATTATTTCATTTTAACTCTCAGAATAATCCAATGAGGTAAGCAACCTTACTGTGCCAATCTTACAAATGAGAAGACTGACGGTCAGTAACTTGCCCAAAGTCAACACTTAGTAAGTGGCAGCGCCAGGTTTGAACCCAGAGAAATTGAGTCTATACCTTTAAACACAATAGTGTACTATTTCTTTATGGAATTAGGACCAAAATGGCTTGTTAATGAGTTGGACTCTTCTTGTCTTAGCCACAACATGGATCATAAAAGGGATAAATTAGCAAAGATCAAAATAAGATGGGAAGGGCACCTGGGTGCTCAGTCGGTTAAGTGTCTGACTTCAGCTCAGGTCATGATCTCACCATTAGTGGGTTTAAGCCCCGTGTTGGACTCTCTGCTGACAGTTCAGAGCCTGGAGACTGCTTTGTATTCAGTGTCTCCCTCTCTCTCTCTGCCCCTCCCCTGCTCGTTCTCTCTCTCTCTCTCTCTCAAAAATAAATAAAACATTAAAAAATTTGTTGAAGAAGGGGGAATATGGAACACAGTTGTTGTTCTTGTTATTATACCTATGGACCACATGGTTCATTACCACTGACTTGACAGATACATATATGTACCTTGATAACCTACTTATTAACTTAATAACCCCTGTGGGAAAACTGAAAATCCCCCAGTGAAGGCTGTTGAATGAAGTTGGTAACTGTGGATACATTTTTCTCTAAGAAAAGCTGACAGCTAAAGTGAACTCCACTTCTATGCCACTCAGAATCCTCCCAGAAGCTTTAGAGCTGGCTTTACAAGTATTTCTAAGAGTCAAAAGCTTTAACACTTCCACATTCAAGTCATGACTTGGAGCATACCCATAAGGGTTGCCCTTCCACAAAGCAGGGAAGCTGGCTTTGTAAGACTATTATGCCTATCTTTAAAAAAGAAAAAAGAAAAAGGAAAAAGCGGAATTTGAGTATTTTGAGGCAAATTCACCAATGACACTGTAGTTCTTGCCTCAAAAGGCGGAGCTAGTGAAGATATAAAAAATATGCATTCTTAAACCCTTTGTAGAGTATTGTGACACATATTTGGCTTACAATTTGGCAAAGTCTATGGAAAAAATTAATGCACTTTCTTTATGATCCAGCAAACCAACTTGTAAGAATCTTTTCTGCAAAAATGTTTACATAAAAATGAAAGACACAAGTTAAAAGATGTTCTGGGAAATATTGTAAAAATATCCAGCAATTAGAGAAACAGTTTTATTAAATTTGAATATCTCCATGAAATAAAATACTATAGGGATAATTTTTAAAAATGAGAAAGATATAGTCAACTGACCTGAAAATATGCTATACTGATAAGTTTAAAATGTTGCAGGGGCACCTGGGTGGCTCAGTCAGTTAAGCATTGGACTTTGGCTCAGGTCATGATCTTGCAGTCCGTGAGTTCGAGCCCTGCATCGGGCTCTGTGTTGACAGCTCAGCGCCTGGAGCCTGCTTCAGATTCTGTGTCTCCCTCTCTCTCTGCCCCTCCCCTGCTTGTGCTCTGTCTCTGTCTCTCAGCAATAAATAAATGTTAAAAAAATTTTTTTAAAAAGGTTGCAGAATGTCAAAAATACACAGTGTTGTCTCTTTGGTTTAAAATATATTATATGTGTATCTATGTATACATATGTATTAACATTTACATGCATATTATCTGCAAGTACACTAGTTTTGAAGATGGTTACTTCTTGAACAGTGACATTGGCATATGGCTTGAGGGAATAGGGTGAGGAGACAGGCAGCTCTTAGTTAATATTGGATCATCTTTGGTATTGTTTGAATTTTTAACAATAAACAGTTACAACTTTTGTTATTAAAAAAAAAATTAGTTTTTCTGAAAACCAAAACTCCCCCACGATGCATTTAAAGAATTTTTCCCTTGGCATTCTGGCTCATCCATGGTTTTCCACACATTTCTGTACTGCTTTCCACACATTTTTAGGAAAACTCCTTTTGCCCTAGCACAGGTGCCCAGCATGAGTGCCTCTCACCTTTCCCAACCTATTTCCCCTTGCTTCTCCTGTGGTTGTTTGCTTCTTCCCTTTCTTTCCCAGCTCATCATCACCAACCTCCCAGAATACATGCTATCAATGCAAAACACGTCTCAGAGGGAAAAGGAAAAAAAAGATACCTAATGTTTTTTCATTGGTAAAATAAAGCCAAAAACCTCTTGCTGAACAGGAGGAAAAAAAAAGGCTGAGGTCACTGATACACTAATAATTGTCCATCATACCTATTTCTCTCTCCCTCCCTCATCTCTCTCCCCTCAAATTTGAGTCCAAAAAGAGAAAAAAAAAGAAAAAAGAAATTGTGGCTTCATTATTATATGCCTAGAATCTAACACACACCAGTAATAATACTGGTGGAATATATGCTTGAAGAAGTCATACCCTCAAGCAGCTTATATCCTGTTAAGGAGGCATATAATTCCAGTAATTCCTCTTTAATATTATTATATGTGCTCCTGACTCACTATTACCTGAGAGGCAGTAGCAGTTTTAAACAACCAGTCGCCAATAACTAAGGATTTGCTTCTGTAAAGCCCTGCATGCTAATACAGGCTGTCAGCCAGGGACCCCAGCAGAGCTCTGCTTAGCAACCAGTCCCTTTGCTATCTATTTTGGTTAGCTATGTCAAAAGTTATTCTAACTTCATTCAATCAATGGCTTCATGTTGTGAAAGAAAGACACCGCAAAAAGATGAGAAAACAGAATCAAAGATATGTGTGTTCAACACCTCTAAAGGCTGTTCCAAAATGCCTTTTTTCTTTCCCAGTGAAACAGGAGCTGCACTGCACTCTTGTTTACAACCCATTTGGGAGGAATCTGTTACGCAGAAGGAAGGTGTCTTTGACCTTCATCTCCCTGGAAGGAGAAATACAGAACAGCTGTCTGTTTACCATTCCGATCTCATTTCCATGACGTTGAACCACTCATTTGGGAAACATGAAAAGTAGAATTGATTCACTTTTTTTTTTTTTTTTTTTTTTTTGGTAAGATGTTTTTGAAGACACTAGACCCTTGGTGATCTTAGGGATGATGGCAAGTGTATGGCCACAAGTGTTTCTTAGCTGGAAATGGAAAGATGCTCAGACTTCAAATTAGGAAGAAAGTACAGCATACAATTTGTGGGGTTTTTTGTTTTGTTTTGTTTTTCTGTGTCTTTTTTACTTCTGCGTGGTGTTTTGGCTCATAGTTTCCATAAAGAAGCCTCTGAGTGCAAAGACAAGTAAACTTCCCTACAAAGGCTAAGGGTGAGACCCGGATGAAGAACACACATTCACTTTTCCTGGTGCATTCATCCCTAGTTCAGATGAGGGCAGACATGACCGAGCCAGACTACAGTGCGTTCCCAATCACAGTCCCTGGAAGAGAGCTTTGTTGTTTCACATATTCCCGAAGACCCCAATGTAAATGGAAAGAATTGCTTCTGTTTTCTTTCAACAAACTGTCTTATGCCTCAAGTCAATCTTGATTGCACAATCAGCAGTGCCTGATGTCAGTTTGGACTGGAAGGCACCAAAGAAATCACTGATTCCATTCCCCTCATTTACAGAGGAGCAAAATTAGGCTTAAAGAAAGGGAGAGAGTTACCTAAGGGCACAGTTGGTGACAGAGCAGAAAGAAAACCCATAACTGATTCCCTGTTCAGTATCTTTCTACTGTAGGACATGGCCTCTTAGCCTTGCCTTGAATTGAAATAGCAATCAACATAATGAGTTACCAATTCAATACATTTCTATTAATGCCTCTTATGGCCCCAGAATTGGGTTAGGCTTCTGTGAAAGCCACACACAAAAAGGATAGGTCTCTGCCATTGCCCTCAAGGAGCTAACTGGAGACAAAGTCATGCATTTCTAAGAGTTGAACGAGGACTGAGTGCAAATGACTATAGGTTTTCTTTTTAGGGTAATGAATATGTTCTGGAATTAGATAATGCTGATTGCTGTATTCACTTTGCAAATATATTAAAAACAGATGAATTATATACTTTGAAAGGGCGAATGTTATGGTATAGGAATTATAGCTCATTGTAAAAGTCATGCGTTTAAAGTAATTAATAATGGAGCAGAATCTAATAGCCAAAGGTGTCTTCTACTAAGTAGAAATCAGAAAGGCAGACTAGCAGATGCCAATATTTCTTTGAAAATCAAGAATTTAAACATATGTGACATTGTAGCAGGTAGGAATAACAGGAACCAAGGTCAGAATGTAAGCAGAAATAATGGAGATACTTTGAGAAGAAATATGGGTTATGTTAGAGAGCTGCCTTCATGTTCTTTGTGGGAAAATGATATTAGAGTGGGGAGTACATGGCGATTTTTTAAAGCATTTTTCAAGTTCTGTTAAAACCAGATAACTCGAGAATAATGCTGAACAATAAGCCAGTAAATAATTTTTCCAGCAATTTAACAAACAATTCAATATGAAAAATACAAATGAAGAAGCAAATTCTGGCTCTGGATATTTGTCCAGCTAGCAAGTTGATGGGTGCACCAAAGCAAAACTCTTCCCTAAGTTTTATGAGTCATGATAAAGAATTGTAGCAGGTAGTCTAGGTATCTGCTGAGTTTAGAGACAAAGAGCAGAAATTGCAGAAGGGAAATGGTAACTACATAATAATTCACATAATAAAAATGTACAATCCTGGCATTAAAGGCTAAAGCAGAGGTTTCTTGTGGAAACATGGCCAATTTCAACTAGGGTGTGGGTATAAAGGACTGATTCTCCACTGCAGGATTCATGGAATTGTTCAAGCCAAAAAGAGCATTCATAAATGTGTCTTATTTGAGTGTCCAATATCTGTTCCCTCTTCTTCTATTTTCATGAGAAGAAGTACCCCTCCCCTGATCTAGGTTCATGTGGTTCACAATGACTCCAGAAGTGAGCACATGATCCAGACTTCAACAAAGATCTGATTTCCCATACCTTGACCATAGCTCAGCCTTAGGTTCATGCCCCCAAGTCAGCATGCTAACCTGGGACTTTTGACGACATGATTTAGGAGAAAAAATATCTTCTTGCATAAGGATTTTTAGCTCTACAAATGATGTTAGCCTGCAGCTACTGGGAATTATCCATATAGAAAGGTTCTGGTAGAGAGTAAAGCCAATACAGAGACAAGAGATGGAGAATCAGATTCCTGGTGACTTCATCTAAGCATCTGGATCTAAGTGTATCTGGAGTCATTGCCCTTGGATTGTTCAGATAAATAAATATATTCCTTTCTGCTTACGTCATTTTGGACTGGGTACCTATCACTTTCAGCATAAAATCATGATGAATATAGCACCCACTCCTACCTTATAATTTGCAGATGAGGACTGAGGTCCAGAGAGGAGTAAAAATTTGCTAACGTTGCACAATAATAAGCAGTAGAAACTAGACACAAATGCAGACACCTTGGATCTTAGTCTAAGGTCTTTTCCCTATGCTGGCACTAAGCATTCATTTTGGAAACACTCAGACATCCAAAGTTGAGATGTCACCTACAAGCCAATGCTGTTCACTAGAAGCCTTGGGTTACCTGCCTCAAAAAATGACACATTTAATCTCAGAGAACCAAGAAGCAACAATCATCAGCAAATGTCCAAAGTCTACCCATTTTATTAGAATGAAATCCAACCTCCTTTCTATAGTCTTCACATACCTGATTGCACCTTAGACTGTCTTGCAACCTCACGTAACAGAATGCTTTCCTTCTGTCACTATGCTACAGACATCATGGCTTTCTTTCAGGCCACAGAAGGTCCCTAACTCGTCTGACCACAGTCTTTGCATGTACTCTTTCCTCTGGCTAGGATGCTTGTCCTGCACTCTTTGCATGACTGTCTCCTCCTCATCTCAGTGTCAACGTCACCCCATTAGGCAGCCCTTCCATCAAAACAGATCCCTCTGCCTATAACTCTTTAACTCAGAACTCTTTATTTAAATGTTAACTGTATTATATCATTATTTGATTCACTTGTTTATGTATTTGTTGTATTATGTATTTGTTGTCTTGCTCCCTCTTGGAGTTCATGTGCGGAGAAATGCATCTGTACAGATCACTGTTAAAACCCAATGCCTGACACTTAGAATGCATTGAATAAATACTCAAATTGAAGGAGGAAATAAATAAAAGAAGCTCCCCTTTCCTAATTCAAGCTCACAAATTCCTCCCCAAGAGACCTTCATCTTTTTTTATCCCTAACACCCCAAAGCTTCACAATGTTTCTGTTACTTTTTAGAAAATCATTACAAGAGCATTTCTGCCATTAAGACAGCACTGATTTCCGAAAGCCATTTTCTAAACCTAAATAGGTTGCCAGCTCAGCTTTACCCAAAACTATGTCTAGCAAAGGAAGGCAGGTGGCTTAGTGCTCCCTTTGCCAGTGGGGATAAGTCCGAAGTGATTGAATTGCCCTTCCAGGTGATTTGCCCTGTTATTGTTTTGACATGGAATCATTTATTAGTTCTGACACTGGCACTGCTTGCTACATCAAATCAAGTGTCTTTGCTGCCAGCTTGAATAGCTAAATATTATATTTTAGCCCAATTCAACTGTAAATCTCAAAAGCTAAACCTTCAGAAAAGGTGTATTTAACCTCTCATGTACTGCAGACAATTGCCAAATCAGTAATCTAGGCAGCTATAAGCCAAGAAGCTTGGTCACTTCTAGTCAGCTGGCAGATACATCAATTCTTTCACTCACACAGACCTTCTTAGGACCTTTTTGGTTGTAAGAGACAAAAATAAATGGTTCAAGCAAAAATAGAAATTTACTGGGTCACTTAACTAAAAAAATCCAGGAGTATATCTGTGTCTGGACTCAGGATTTCAGATGATGTCATCCTCAACTCTGCATTCACATGCTTCATATGCGGGCTCCTTATGGCAGCAAGATGGCCGACAGCCATTCCAGGCCCACACGCTAATGGGTCTAAATCTGAGCACAAGTTTCTCCAAGTCTCACTAGCTCTTACTAAGTCATGGGTCCATCTCTGAAACAATCAATGTGTCTAGGGAAATATAAGGCTGTAAATACCTAGCATGATCACGTGGCCACCCTGGAGCTTTAGAATGGAATCCACTCTACTTGAAGATTAGGTCAAAGAACAGGAAACAGAGTATTCTTTTGGGGGAATAGGATGCTATTAAGAGAAGAAAAGTCCAATGAAACTGGACAACAAAACCAATAGGCTTCTGTTATACATATCAAGACACCAGGCCTCCAAATAGTCTGACAATGGGGACAGCTACTGCAAAATAACCCCAGTACCCGCATGAAACCAGGGCCAAAAACAAAACAAAACAAAACAAAACCAGAGAATTAGGAGGCAAGAGATTATGGGATACAGAGGACCTTATAAGTGACATATTCTTAATATTTTATCAAATTACAAATGTTTCTATGTATGTCTTTCTTGTCAGGTAAGCTACATACCTACTCTTCCAAGTCCATCAGAAGAAACAGCCAATTGAGGAATTGGATTATGACACAAGGGGAATGTCCCCAACATCAGCCCTTTGCCACTTCATTCATGTACTCCTCTGGGAAGCAATTGAGACAGCACAAAAATGAAAAAAGAAGTAGAGAATATATAGAGAAGAGAGAAGAAAAAGTTACAAAAATGAGAGTCATCTGAAAAAGTACAGAAAATAAGTTTTAAAAAGTTAAAAAAAAGTGGGGTTCCTGGGTTGACTCAGTTGTTTAAGTGTCTGACTTCGGCTCAGGTCATGATCTTGTGATTCATGAGCTTGAGCCCCACATTGGACTCTGTGCTGACAGCTCAGAGCCTGGAGCCTGCTTTGGATTCTTCCCCTCCCCTGCTTGCCATCTGTCTCTTTCTCTTTCAAAAATAAATGAACATTAAAAAAAAATTAAGAAAGTTTTATATTTATTTGTGTTATCTTTGTTTTCTGATTTTTCTATAACAAACATGTATTACTTACATCAGATGTAAGCTTAATGATAGAATTTCTTTCAAGTTATCTCCTTCTATGGCCAAAACATATATATCATTTTTATAGGAGATTGGAGTTTTAATAGTAATAATAATAAATAGCATCTTTACTTCCTCAATCAAAATTGAGAGCCATTTGGGAGATAATCACAGAAGTCCATACAGGAAAGATTAAAATATCAACTTTACTACCAATAAACATGATAGTGGAGAAATTGCTAAGTTTGGAAGACAGTTGGGTTCAGTGATACTTCACCCCCTCATTTAGGCAGACTTGTTGACTCATAGCTACTGATAATTCTGGACAACATTAGGCCTTCCCCACAAAGGTCTGCTTTGTAGTACTTATGGCAGAAAGGAGAAGCACAGAAGGAATGCTTCCAGCTGCCAGAGTTCTTCCCAAAGGCAAGGGAGATAAAAAAAAAAAAAAAAAAAAGGTTGAGCCATGAATGCCTAGGTGCTACTCCCAAACTCACCAACCAAACTACTCAATCCCTTGGGAGAAAGTGAGCAATGGAGTAAGAAAGAGGCCAATTACACTCTAGTAGAGATCCTCCACAATGGAACACACAGCCAAAAAACAGAATGCTTACTCTCAGTTCCCCAGCAGATAGGATGGTCTATCACAGACTTATCATCATGTATCAACTATTAGCCCTATCAGTGCAATTAAGGGAGAAAATATTATTCAAGATTTGGCTATCCATGTCTTTTTTCAATGACTAGAAGTCAATAATGGGATGACTTTTCTCTAAACCAACCAATTAGAACAGGAATCATGACAAACTTGCTCCAGGGAGAACTTGCAAGGTCTGCATTATGATAATGATTTTATACTATTTACCATATGTAAGATTAAGATGATAACATGAAAATACATGTGACACTGGCCTCTTTTCTATTTTAGGATTGTCTCCTCCTTTTCTTGGGGGAAAGATGGTGTTTGCTATTACACTTTTAGAGCCTTCTTCTTCTACCAGGCTTGCCTCATAAATAATGATGAAGCCTCAGCTACTTAGGCTTTTGTTGCAGCCAGCTGCTTTTATTTATGAACAATGTGGGCAGCCAATCATTGTCTGTGTGTTAGCACAATATTACTCTCCAACAGGATTCACCGGGTCACTGGGAAACCTGGCACAGGCTGTTACACACTGTGCCTGCCACTCAGCCACCATCTCGGAACAAAGATTTATTCAGCTCACTGGAATTGGCATATATTTTATTGCTGCTATCATAAAGAAACATGGCAGTCTGCTCCTTCTGGTCTATTGCTATTTGAAACTTTTTTTTTCCCATTTGCATGCTTCCTTCATGAAGCTTCCAAGAAACACTGTCAAAGCTTTACAAAGGTTATCAATTACATCATTACCCAGAACATCAGATAGCACCCTCAACAGTTATGACCCTTGGAGGGACAAAAGGTGCAGACTGAAAAGCTGTCAAGAAGAGTTTGTATCTATGAAATTTAATTCAATAAATTAAGTTCAAAATAATTTTAAAACAGGTCCAATAAATCAAGGTAGTTAAAATACTCCTCATTCTTACAGATGAATTAACAAAGAGGGAATGCACTAATTGATTAGAGGTCATAAGAAAACCTGGGTTTATGAAGGAAGAAATTCTAAACTTAAACTCTTTAATAGAACACGTCCAGGGGGACCTATCCCTTAATTATCATTTTTAAAGAACTATAATTATGTTGCTAGGATTTTTACTTTCCATTTGTATATTCTCTGCTCTTCTCAGTACTGTGGTCCATGAGGATAAAGGCTTGACTATAAGACTTCCTAAAAACTAATATTACTATGGTGAATTACAGCATCTTGATATAGTGACATGGAATAAGAGAAAACCAGAGGCCCTGTTGGCTACAAAATCTGATGGACTGACACTGAAATAACTGCTTCCAATTGTGGCTTGCTCTGGAAGATCTAAAAAATCCAATAAAGTTTGCAATGGTTTTCAGTACCCAAGCTTGTTGATACGGGAGAAAGAAACTCATATTCGTTAAGTACCTGCAATGTATTGAGCGTTTATATACAGTGGACACATCTTCATCAGACAACAAATATTTATTGAGGGTTTACTGTTTGCCTGAGATTGCACTAGGTGCTGTAGTGACAGTACCCACTTGGTCACGAGCAAGTAGACAGCTCAGTACTAGCCTCATCATGATCAGACCTTGGCAGCTCACTGTTTTTCCTTCAGCCCTCCAGACTTTTGAATGTCTATATCCAGAGACACTGTATTCATTTGTTATGGCTTTCATACCAAAGTACACCAGACTGGGTGGCTTAAACAAAAATATGTTGTCTCATAGTTGCAGAGGCTAGAAGTCCAAGAGCAAGGTTTTGGTAGGATTTATTCCTTTTGAGGGCTTTGAGTATCTGATCCATGCCTCTCTCCTGGCTTCTGGTGGTTTATTGGCCATCTGTGGTGCTTCTTGGGCTGGAGAACCCTCACCCAGATCTCTGCCTTCATGTTCACATGGTGTTCTCCCTGTATGCCTGTGTCCACATTTCCCCTTTTTATGAGGACACCAGTCATATTAAGTAAGAGCCTACCCTAATGATCTCATTTTAACTTCTTTACCTATGTACAGATCCTATCTCCAAATAAGGTCACATTTTAAGAAACTGGAAGTTAGGACTCCAATCCATATAAGCACCCCAGAATAGAGGTCCTCATCATTTTTCCAGTATGACATGTGAATATAACATTCACATTGGGAGAACACTCCTATGGGTATGTTTTAACAAAACACTTTGCACTCTTTGTCCTCTCCCTTATCAAAAATTGTTCATGAGTGATTTTTTCAAATACTATAAATCTGCATTTCACAAGCATTGTAATGAGTACAACCACAACTGTGTACTTCAGGTTTTAACTTTTTCTTAAAATTAGTAGTAACTTGAGTAATTTTTTCAAATACTATAAATCTGCATTTCACAAGCATTATAATGAGTACAACCACAACTATGTCGTTCAGGTTTTAACTTTTTCTTAAAATTAATAGTAACTCCATTATCTTGGATCTCAAAATCAGCTTATCAATGAATCATATAGGCTCTACCTTCAAATTATATCCAGAATCAGTCCATGTCTCATTCTCTTCTCTGCTACCCATTGGTCCAGCTGTTACTATTTCTTTCATGGACCATTATAACAGTTTTTAACTGGTCTTGCTTGCATGGTAATCTTGACCCTCCCCACCCCTAGGAAATTTTAAAAACAATAGCCAGAAAAATTCTTTTGAAACAAAAGTGAAGTCATATCCCTCCTGTGCTACATACCTGCCCAAGGCAACCCCATCTTATAAATAACACTAAAGTCCTTACAGAAGCTCCAAGACATTACATAATCTGGCCTGTTACCTCTCTTCCTTCATTACCTACAAGTCTCTCCTGTGCTTATCCTGCTTCATCTTTTCCTTAAAAATGCTGGGCTCTTAATAAATATTTGTCGAATAAATGAATCAAAAAGACAGAATAGAACTCAAGTGACTTAGAAAAGAAATTATTATACTCGTTACCCGTAAATGTAATCCAATGTTTAAAACAAAATTTTTGAAAATGTTAATATTTCAGCCTCATTTCCTGGGTTCAAATTCCCAGTTCTACCACTTACATCTATGTGATGTGGGGCACATTCCTTATTCTTTTTGTGCCTTGAAATACTCACCTGTCAAATGGATAGAATTAAGTTGTATAACTCATAGGATTTTTTGAGGATTAAGTGAGTACATAAAAAGCACCTACAGTGTATAGCATCTGAATGTTATTTAAGGGTTACCTATCATTATTATAATTATTTTAAGCTTCAACTTTGGATTGGTTCAAACATTAAATGATTTTATTTTACTAATAACTTCCCCACCTCCTCTTACCATCCTCAATGCTGAATAAACATCCTTGGCTCTTTTGACTTAAGTTGCAGGGGAAGGGTGTGGTCTACTCATCCTCTCCCTCCTTGCTGGAGCCTATAGCCTGTGGTGTTGGCCGGAAAGTAGTTTTTATCTCCTGTGTCATTGCTCTGAGTAGGGTTCCCTTACCTCCAAGCTGGCTGTTGATGTTCTCTGAGGCTTTATATAAATCAGGTTCCTCTCTATAGATGGGATCCAAATTCTTGTGGAGTACACTTTGTGAATATTCCTCTCCATGGGAGACATAGCTCAACGTCTTCAACACCAGCTCCAACACCAGCTCTCTCCTGGGTAACCCAACCCACAACCTCTTGCTGTTCTTGTATAGATAGCCCAACAGATTTCCCTCCCTGGGGCGAGGGCATATATAGGGAAAAGCAGGCCACCTTCTAAGGTTTCCACTCATCCCAAATGAAATTCACACATTCTTCCATACCTTATAGTGTCAACAGGGACGGCCTTCTCTTTACCTCTCCTGACACACACAACTCTATCACTCCATCCTCTACTATCCTTTTGTCCATATTCCAGCAGCCTCCAGTACTCTGCCTCTGGCAACATTCAAACAGAAGATAAAAACCAGTCCTCAAATAATTGAAGAGATTTTTTCAGGCACCTTCCATCTCTTAGGAGGGCAGTGTAAGGGCCCATGTGAAATCTCCACCTCCAAGAGGAAGACAGTGGGTACACGTAATTGCCATGCCATAAAAATCTTCATTCCCTCTGTGGTATACAGAATTATGGACCCCAAAGATGTCCATGCCCTATCTTTGGAAACTTTAAATGTGTTATGCTACACAGAAAATGGGAATTAATGTTGTAGGTGGAATTAAGGTTGTTAATCAGGTGACTCTAAAATAGAGGGGTTGTTCTGGATTATCCTAATGGGCCCAATGTAATCACAAGGTTCTTAATAGCGGAATAGGGAGACAGAAGAGAGAGAAACAAAGAGATTACAGCATGAGAAGGACTAAACCCAACACTGCTGGTTTTAAAGAGTAGGAAGAGGGCCCTAGGCCAAAAAACGCAGGAGACTTCTGACTTCTGGCACTGTGATGTAATAAATTTGAGCTGTTGGCAGCCACGTGTTGGAGGTAATTTCTTATAGGAGCAATAGGACACTCAGAGACCCTCCAAACATAACCCTCTATCTACCTTATTGTCTTCCTCTGAGGTGGTAGCCCTGATGCGTCTGAAATGGGTCCTCTCACCAAAAGGCACTTCTCTCAACTTAGAATGTCAGATCTTTCCTGACTTTTGTTCTCAGTTGAGGACCTTCTTCATCAAGTGCAGCACTCATACCTAATGGCCAAGACCTCCCAGAAATAGGAAATGTTATGGAACCCTCCCATAATGATGATTTTAGGCAACCACTGGCTCTTCTCTGCTGCTGACTCATCAGGCCTGACTTGCGACAAATGCCTGGTTTGTGATTCTAGAGTCAGAATCTATATGACTCCAGACCCACACCCTGAACCCTTTTGTGCCTCATGGTACCCAGATTAATAAAGCCAGGCAACAGTTCTTTTTCCCAACAACCTGGTATGTGAAGGAAGATAATTGACAGAACTTAATGTTCTGTCCCACTGGAGGCAGGTAACTGATGTAAAGCTGATCCAATAGAGGGGTCCATTCATTTGTCAAACAGTTCTTAAATTATGTGTAAGACACTGTGCCAGCCTTCTGAAGAGGTCCATTTATCCAGGCTGTCCATCCACTAATTTAACAGATTACAAAGGAAATTAGCTTGGAGAAGGTCAGGACTATAGTCCCCTGTGCTAAAGCTTGAAGGTTATGACACCTTTAATTCTAACATTCTTTAAACAACAGCATAGAGGGATCTTTAAAATACAAACCTTATCATGCCTTGCCCATGTTTTCTTCCCTTCCTTCCTATTCTTTTAGGATCAAGAAAAACTTGAACATCATTTGTAGAGCTCAGTATCATCTGCCTTGCCTGTAACTATTCTGACCTCATAGGATCATGGTGTAGGTTACATTAGATAGCACATACATTGTATCTGGAACACCCTCTACCCGTAGTACATGGTCATCATGATGATCTCTCCAGCCCACCTTGTACCATTCCCTTCTGGCTCCCAAAGCTCTTTGCTCTGGCCTTCTTTCTGCACTTACTCTGCTCCAAAGGTCTTCTGCTAGGAATATTCTTCCCTCATCTTCCCAATCACCTTTTACTTAAATAATTTCCGCCCATCCTACAGAACTGCACTCAGACATCACCTCCTCAGGGCAGCCTTCTCTGGCTCTGCAGAAGAGATTAGGTTACCTTCTTATGTGCGTTCACAGATCTTTTGCTATTGTACCAATAATGGCTTTATTAGGATATAATTCACATACCCTTCAGTTCATCCATTCCAAGTGCATGTTTTAATAGTTTTTAATTTATTCACAGAATTTTACAACCATTAACGTATTCAATTTTAAAACACCTCTGTCACCTCAAAAAGAAATGTTATCTATACTCATCAGAGGTCAGTACCCATTTCCCCCCAACCTCTCTAACAGTAGGCCAACACTAATGTACTTCAGTTTTAATGAATCTCCCTATTCTGGATATTTCATATAAATAAATACAATACAAGGAAGTGTATATAACCTTCATATCCAACTTCTTTCATTTGACAACATGTGTTCAAGGGTCATCCATATTGTAGCATGTACCAGGTACTTCATTTTACTGATGAATAATATTCCCATGGATGGATATAACAGCATTCATCTGTTGATGGATATTTGGACTCTTTTTAATGGACCTTTGAATTTAACAGACAATAAGTATAAAATTATGTGCTATTTCTTTAATATCTATCTCTCACATTGGGAAATAAGTGTCTTAAAGTCAAGAACTGTCAATCTTTCTGCTCATCATTGGGTTTCTATCATCAACAACTATTAGAATGTAAGGATAAATAAGTGCATACACCAATGAGTGAACTATAGGAAACTCAAAGAAAAATGGGAGTAACTGAAGAGGGGTAACTTTTATTCCCAGTGTAGGGATACTCATTTCAATTAAACCACCAATCTTTCTCACTAAATGCCCCAATGTTCTGCAATTGCAACTTTGGACATAACACATGCCAGGTACTATATCAGTTCAGCAAAAATTTGGACAACTTGACTTTGCTGCCATTAAAAGTCTCCTGTAAGGAGAGCATAATCCTAAAGAAAGTATGTCCTACATTTGTCACATGCTAAAAGCAAGTGTCCCAGCCCATCTATACTGACCACAGTTACCTGCAAAGCTTTTCAGAAAATGTCCAGGCCCTTTTAAGTAACAGTTTGGTGGGGCTGCAAATGGTGGAAATATGAACCAAGTACAAATCCAGTCTCAGGCTGCCAGCCTTTCAAGCGTGCTCAGATATGTCTAGCTTTTTTTTTTCCCCTCTCGAGAGTCAAAGGTAAATGGGGCCAACTTGGAACAATCACCACAGCTTGCTGTGCAAGATGTGTGAAAAGCTAAACCTTTGCCATAAAAAAGAAAAAAAAAAAAAGAAAAGAAAAAAGAAGGAAAGAGACTCAGTAGTCCCTGCTGATGAAAACAGCTCTGGTGAATGAGAGTTGCATGCTGTTAAATGCAGAAATAGTTTTAAGATGGTAATACTTCCCTATCTTATTTATTTGCTGAAGTTTCAACATGTCATACTTATAGACTATACTGTAATTCAGACCAGGATCTAGCCCTAGTGTTACCTAATTGTGTTAGAGTGCTTACTATGTGATGGACAGAACACTAAACACTGCACATCCATCAACTTCCTGAATCCTCACAAATGTGCCAAGAAGTAGATTTTATGGTTAAGTCCATCTTATAGCTGAGAAAACCAAGAGTTCAAGGGGTTATAAATTTTGAGCAAGTTTGCAGTTGGTAGTGGTAGGGCTAGGACTTGATTCCAGCTAAGGTCTATGTATTTATTTATTTATATTTTTGTTTATTATTTTTTAAATATAATTTATTGTCAAGTTAGCTAACATACGGTCTATACAGTGTGCTCTGAGTTTCCAGGGTAGATTCCTGTGATTCATCACTTACATACAACACCCATTGCTCATCCCAACAAGTATTCTCCTCAATGCCCATCACCCATTTTCCCCTCTTCCTCCACCACCCCCCATCAACCCTCAGTTTGTTCTGTGTGTTTGAGACTCATGGTTTTCCTCCCTCTCTGTTTGAAACTATTTTCACCCTTCTCTTCCCCCATGGTCTTCTGTTAAGTTTCTCAAGTTCCACATGTGAGTGAAAACATATGATATCTATCTTTCTCTGACTCTGACTGATTTATTTCACTTAGCAATGTGCTCATCAGAAGACCTAGTTCTAGCCCTAGTACTGACACTCATCAGCTGTGTGGACCATGAGTGACTCATCTCCTCACTCTGTGCCTCTAAGTTTTCGTGAGTAAAACAGGAGAATTAGTATCTAGTCAGTCTTAGAGGGGTGTGAAGATCAAGCTGCCATAAATGCACTTTACAGTGCTCCGAAAAGTGTGAAAACACCAGAAAGATACAAGGAGGTGTATATAATGTGATTATTATCATGCGTACAGTTGTCACTAAGTGATAATTTGTAAACTTCCCAGGAGGGAGGATCGATATCCATATATATGATCCATATAAATTATTAGTTTGGATGGAGAGGATTTACCATCGTTAGATTTTAATAAGAAAGACATAGTACTCATGGGTGTTATGAGTTGGTGGTTATGTCATCCTAGCTAATCCTTATCACTTCATCCATCAATTTTATAGTTCTTGGTCAGAGTAACAATTGTGCAATTGTATTTTCTGGTCCACTGAAATTTAAGGATACTGTCAAGCCATGACAGGAGGAGTCAAGTATTGGGTGTACTGAATATGTAATTTAACCGTGTGGCCTGCATCCATTTAAAATCAGAAAAAGGAAATAGAACTGTCTATAAACACTGGTTATAGTGAATCACTGACTAACCCAAGTATCTTTGGATGCTAAATTAATAAGAAAGAACCTCTTAACCTCTCATATGGAAGCACACAGGAAAGAAACAGAGACAAATTTTCCTTTATCTAAGGAGGAGTGCTGAGCAAGTTTCATGACACTAACCACTCATAAATTATCAAGGGAACATCATTCACGTTTTAGCAGAGTGTTCATTCTCTCTTGATTCTCTCCCCATTTCTCCTCTAGGTTTAAAGGCAGAGACTTACCTGGCTTATGTCTAATCCTACCTTGCACCTACAAGACAACCCTCTATAAAATAGATATTTGGTACATCATTAATTATTGACTAAGTTCAGAGAATTACTTTCCAAATTGTAATTGTCCCTATTCCCCTATTGAATTGAACATATGGGCCATTTACAAATATTTTATGGTAGGCCCAGAGTCATTTTGAGACTGCTAAACATTCAGATAAAGACTGTAGCGCTCCAAGAATCTATTACAGCTCCTTGTGATGTCTTAACTCAGGTAAGTAGCAAGGCTTCCCATTTTTACATAATATCACAATGGACGAAAGAGATCCAGAAGCAAACAGAGAACAAGACGGCCAAACTACAAAACATTCTGTCAGGAGGAGAGTTATACGATAAACAGCCAACCCCTTGATCTTAAGCCCAGAATCAAACTGGTTTATTTAAAAACGGAGCGAAGCTCACTCCGCTGTCCACTGGTGTATAAATGTTCATCTAAGATATTCAGATAACAAGTCAGCCTGGACTGATGAATATTCTCAAAGCACAGGGGGGAAAATACCCAGACCACAAGTGAACCAAGTCCTCAGTCTTACTTTTGTCATGCTCTCATCATCTCAACTAGCCAGGCCCCTGTGTTCAAAACTGTCCTGTGAATCCAGGTGTCAGCTTAAACATGGAATGTTCTGTAATCGCAGAAGGAAGCTAATTCAGGCAGACAATCCAGGAAATCCATCCAGAGGGAATTCATTTTGGAGTTGAATTGCTGGAGCTAGCTATCAGCATTACCATGTTCTTATATCACCAGCTGAAACTTGCTTTACAAAGTGCCTGCTTGAAACCTTTCAATGATTCTGCATTGCCTTTATGCTAAAATCCCATTATTCTTAGCAATTACAAAGCCCTCTATAATGTGGACCCTGCCTATCTCTCCTGATTCATTTCTTGTCCCTCCTATAATCTCCTTCCTTTCCTACCAACCACCTCCACCACCATGACAACACCAGACAACACCACTTTGCGCTGCTTCTTACCTAACTCAACTCTCTCTTGCTTGGCCAACTCCTACTCAGGTCTCACTCCAAATGGAAATGCTCCTTCCTGAGTCTGCCTTTCCATCTCCACTTGTCAAAAATGCTGTCCTAACACCCTGTCCTGCTCCTTTCATGAGAGCCAGAATTCATGGTCGATGTCACCAAACATTTGTCTAGGCCATACCATAAGCTGAAAGTGGCCAGGTACCTTTTCATGTGTTCTTCCCCTGTTTTTCTAGTGCTGAGCATGATGTCTGACACTGTATAGACCCAATGTAAACATTTGATACTTAACTTAGATTTTCAGGTCATTTTTGTCCCAAATTGGTATTGCTTTTAGGCAGGGGAGTGGGAAGGATGATTGCATTTCCATCCACAGGTATAGATTTGTCTTAATGCAGTAAGACAAGTCTCTTACATTTTTACTCCCATTATTTGACCATTCTATGACCCCCTCTATTGCACAGTGGATACTTGGTGCCTGCCATGTCTCATCCTTTTCCTCCTTGAGTTCACACATTGGTAGGTGTTCAAATCCTGATTCCACCCATGTGAGCATCATGCTCCAACATTTCAGATAAACATGTTTAATCGAAAGATGTAGTAATTATTCTGCCCATGCAGTATAGGATCCCTAGCCAGATGAAGGAGGCTGAGAGTCACATGATAGTGATCTTGTGATTTTACATTAACCTTTGAGCTACCAGCAAACTTGAGTGCATCACCTGTGTCCTGTACAAGATAAATTGAGGGCCAGTCACGTACCACATCACCAGGGAAAACACCATTATTCTAGTCATTATTCCAAAGAGCAAATGCTGTTGCTCAGCAAGGCCTGAGGGTTTTAGTGTCACCAGTTATGATTTTTCTCCCCAAATTGCCTGGTTTCAAATTAGCAGTATCCAGTGCAACTTAAAAAGACTCACAGACACAATCCTGCAGGTCAGTGTTTCTCAACTACAGGGTCAGACCTCCTTTCAGGTAATGATCAAGTGTGAGAGGTGCTCCATATAATTTTTTAGTCATATTATTGTGGTTAAGAAGACAGTCTCTGGAGTCACAGAAACATTGTTTGGATCCCAATTCCATTACTTACTGCCAGTACAACATTTGCTGGTACAACTCTTTTTTTTTTTTTTTTTTTTTTTTCTCAGAGTCTGTTTCCTTGTCTATAAAATGGTGATAACACAGTCAGTTACATGTCCAACTCTTGATATCGGCTCAGGTCATGATCTCCTGGTGGTGAGACTGAGCCTGCATTGGGCTCTGTGTTGAGCATGGAGCCTGCTTGGGATTCTCTCTCTCCCTCTCTCTCTCTGCTCCTCCCCATCTCACACTTTCTATCAAAATAAGCAAATAAAACATTTTTTAAAAAACGGTGAGAACAATAGTAAACATTTTACAATGCTGTGGTTACAATTAAATAAGGTAATAAAAAAAAGTTGGTACAAAGTCAGACACATGGCAAAGATGGGTAGCCCTCTCTACCTTATGAGGGTATCATGATGTTTAAATGACATAACCTTCCTCAAATACTTAGCATAATACCTGGCACATATTAAACACTCGATAAATGAAATCTATCATTGCTATTAACTAAAACATGGTTATATTACCCAAGTTTGTAAGGGAATATCTCAATGGCATGAACTAAGGTGGTTCCTATACAATGCCGTGCTTACTTGCATTCTGCTACACTTTCTCCTGTGGAAAAGGATGGGGGGAGTGCCAGTGTGGCAACTGGGAATATCGCAAAGACTGAGTAGACCTATGAAAGGAGTACATCCCATGTGTGAACTCCTCCCCCGGGTGTCATCACAAATGAAAGGTTGTGAGTCCATGAATCACCGCTGTGATCACATAATACATCTCCTGCACTCTTGGGACCTAAAGAAATGCCAGGCTCATCCAGAGAATCTGAGTATGTCATTGCAGACTCTTGATAATGCTTCCTTAGAACTGTGAAGTAGGAGAAGGGGAAAATGAGATTTGACCCCCAAAACAGATTTCTTTTAAGCAAAGTCATAGTGAAAAAATGCAGGGAACAGAGAACACACGGAAGCCAGACCCAAAAGGTCTACCCAATGTCATCTTTGCTGTTGCTCATTCCTTTGCCAAGAAGATACTTTGTCACTGTACCTTGTGTGCCCACCCTCAGATCCTGCTTTCTGCATGCAACTTCTCCCATCAGTTTACCATTGCCCTGCCCTGACTACTCCACATTCATATCACCACCTGAAGAGACCTTAAATGAGTGCCTAACACAGAGTTTCATATCCACTGACAAGTCATCTGCTGACCACTCATTATGATCCCAAATCAGCTCATTTTGTCATTTAATTATTCCCCTATTCCCTCAAAAAGAATATATACTTCTCACAAGCATGGACTGTGTCTTATGCTTCTCTTCCATCCCTTCTAAATCTCCATATATCACACATTACGGAGCATATGATATGTCAAACTCACCACATTCTAGTGAAAGAAAGTAAGAATACTACATCCAACCTCCTAACATCACTGAGGAGAAATCCCAGGCCCAGAGAATTTAAATAACTTGCTCAAGTTCAAACATACAGATTGTTACAGACCTTGGCAGTAATCATAACCTTCTGAACCACTATCCAGTGTTTCTCAATAAATCTTCCTGTCTCTAATCTCAAGGGAGGAAACTATGATGAAGAAAGAGACAGAGGAGGAACTAATATAAAATGCACTATTCAGGGGCACCTGGGGGCTCAGTTGGTTAAGTGTCCAACTTCGGCTCAGGTCGTGATCTTGCCAGTTGGTGAGTTTCAGACCTGTGTCGGGCTCTGTGCTGACAACTCGGAGCCTGGAGCCTGCTTCAGATTCTGTCTCCCTCTCCCTGCCCCTGCCCTACTCATGCTCTCTCTCTCTCTCTCTCTCTCTCTCTCTGTCTAAGGATAAATAAGCATTAAAAAAGATACACTATTCCGTGGAAGTCATTGGTTATTGTAAAGGACCAATAGTCCTAGAGTGTGCTCTGGTCTGACTCCAGGTGAATGCTGTGAATGACTGGTGAGTCATTAGCCATAATTGACTAACTGAGATTAATAAAATGAAGATAAATCATGCAGGCAGGGAACACCGGAAAACATGGAGATCCCACCACAGCACCATACATTATCACCAGCAAAGAGTGCTACACTTGGCAGATTCCTGATGTCATGGAGCTGGTAAAGGCCTGTAAAACAGTTTACTATTTGATGCATCATATTTTTGTGAAAGCCATTCTCCCCAAGCTTGGAGAACACAGAGACTTATGTTGTTCTTGGGGTGATGCAATTTGCATCTAGCCTTTGGGTTCTGGTGGCTGGGAAGTTTTACACTATCAGCAACAAGCATTAGTGGCCAATGTCGACTTCACTTTCTCCTCTTCATGCATCTTCAGTTAATGTCTGCTGACAGAGCATTTACCTATGAAAAGACTCATAAAATTCAGCTCTAGTTTTGCAGGAGATACTAAAAAATATCTTTTGGGGCAATACAGAACCTAGTCTTAATGATGTTTACATAGAAGCATAAATAGAAAAATTTGGCTTTTCTGTATCACTTAGAGAAAGCCTAATACTTTATACTCAATTTTACTAGCTATTCCTGTTTTTTTCCTATTACATTTTAATATGGAATGCTGGGCAAACTTCACAAACAACCCAATGACATCCTCCTTGTTCAAATGCAACCTAACAGGAAAATATTTCCATTTCCCTGGTTCCCTAATAACTGACCCAGATTCTCCTTGGATTAAAATAAGCTTTGAAGATAAGGTTTTTTTTTTCAGGTCACTGGGCTACCACTGGGTCATTTACTTTGAAGTATGATAGCAAATGAGCAACAAGGAGGACTCTGTTTCTGTGATACTGGCAGCTACTATCTTAGAAGAAGAGATATAATTTTTTTTTTTTTTGAGAAAGAGGGCCCAAGTAAGCAAGGTGGGGGGGGGGGAGAGAGAGAGAGAGAGAGAGAGAGAGAGAGAGAGAGAGAGAATCCCAAGAGGGGCAGACAGAGAGAATGAGAGAGAGAAAGTCAGAGAGAGAAGCTGGGGCTTGTGCTCACCTGAAGCAGGGCTTGAACTCATGAACCTGTGAGATCGTGACCTGAGCCAAAGTCATGTTTAACAACTGAGCCACCCAGACACCCTGATAGAAATTTCTTATACTGCTATTCTTATTTGTTTTCCGGGTTATAGATACAATAAAATTCCAACTGTCAGAGGAAAAGTAGAAAATTGTTTCCACTCCATCACCCCACTCCCTGTTTAGTACCTTTCCCTTCCTTTGGAACTACTCTTCCAATCCCCATTAATGACATCAACATCATTATCTCCATCACTGACATTTACTGAATGTGATAATGTGCCAGGTATTATCTTATTTACCCTATCTTATCCTATGAAGCAGGTATCTACTCTATCTTAACTTATGAAGTATTTTTCCATGACATAAATAAGGACATTGAAGCTTAGAGGTATTAAAAAACTATCCAAATAACTCAGTCACTGATCCAGAATTTAAACACAGGTCTATCTGAACCTAGAACCTGAGATCTTAACTGCTATTCTATACCAGTCTCTCTCCAGCTACCCAGAATCACAGAGCATTCGAGTTGGTGAAAGGCCCCCTCCACAACTCAGCTCCAAACAGGCTCCTACCTAACAAAGAACACCATACACCCAAAACTCTGCCTTTACTTTCCCATGAGGGAAACTCCTAGTCTCTCCAAAGTTTTTAATCCAAGTGCTTTTGTTCTAAGTCATACAAAATATGGGAAATTTTTTAAAAGACAATCTATCCACATAATATCATTCTTATATTTATATTCATATATAGGGGGTTATTATCTCAAGTTAATCTCAAACTTATAGGAGTGTAAATAATGCAATAATGTGGCAATGAGACAATTAGGGGAGTAAGGGTAGAGGCATTGTTAAATGAAATGACTTGGCAGGTGGCCACATGGTGGCCAGTCCTGCTTCAGACTCCTCTGAAACATTTTATCTACTCATTTTTCCTCCTCTGCCCTATCTTGAACTTCTGGGTTCTCTAAAAATTAATAATAATGACTCCTTACCATCCTTCCACACAAGGCAGCCTCAGCAGGAGCCAGGTATAGAGAGGAAATAGAGTCCTGTCATGAATGTTAAACATAGTTCCTAGTCTACACACTTGTGTTTCAAGGGATGCCTGTCATTTTCTAGATAAATCATTTTTTCCTGATTATAAATATAATACGCTTTTTGTAAAACATGTGGAAAATACAGAAAATAATAAAATCTGTCGATAGTCTTACCTCCAATTTATTACCAGGTCAACTGTTATAGTTTCTTCCAGAGAGAGAGAGAGAAAGAGCCAAAGAGAATGACTGTGGATGGTTGTCTAAATACAAAATTGGCATTTTTTGGCATGAAATACCTACTGTACAGTTTAGAATTCTGTTTTTATGTCTATCATTCTATCACGAGTATGTCCCTTTATCCTTTAAAAGTCTGCAAAAGATAAATTGTCATGGTTGTCTAATCTTACTGTTGTGCCTTTCCCTTACTGTTGAACATTGAAGTTGCTACATCTTACTCTCTTTAAACCATGCTCTGGCCAATGCACTTGAATTTAAGTCTATATCCATCTCAGATTTCTCCCTTTCATAAGGGAGTAAAGGATGTTAAATAGTCTGTCCAAGATGAACTGTAATCTTAATTTTTGGTAGACATTCCCCAAATGTAAAGATTAAAGGTTGAAAAACACAACCGATGTAAAAAATATCTGAATGTGTGCTGTCCAACCCACCATCAGAATCATTGAATAGGGTCATTTTTTCTTGGCCACTATAACAAAAATCACATCACTCCTTTAGTTTTCTTTAAAATGTATTTCTACTAAGGCTGAATCTTTTTGCAGTGTAAGTTCAAAGAGTCTGTATTTATTCTTATATGAATTACAGGCTCCTACCATGTCTCTTGATGTCTTATTAGTTGAGATGTTGGTGTTTTCTTGGTTTATTTTGGGAGCTTTATGTGCATTGCCACATTTACTGCAGACATTTTTCTAACGTTTTCCTTTGTGATTTCCTTCACTGCTTTTAGGAAGTTCTTTCCCACTCCAAGATCACAAACATATCCATGTTTCCTTCTAGTATTCTTTTTTTTTTCTTGTGGTTTCTTTTTTTTTCTTGTTAAAATTTATCATCTACTTGTAATATACAGATTTATCTAACAACACTTTTTGAATGGACTATCAGTTCCTGATTAGTTGAGATGCATTCTTTTTTTTTTATTTTGTTTTTAATGTTTATTTATTTTTGAGAGAGCATGAATGGGGGAGGGTCAGAGAGAGAGGGAGACACAGAATCTGAAACAGACTCCAGGCGCTGAGCTGTCAGCACAGAGCCCGACGCAGAGCTCGAACTCACAGACCATGAGATCACCACCTGAGCCAAAGTCGGAGGCTTAACTGACTGAGCCACCCAGGCGCCCCAGAGGTGCAGTCTTTATATGAATTTCTTACATGTACTATATGTGAATTATGTGCTAGGATTATGGAGAGAATTTTGATTCACACTCAATAAACCTCTAAAACCCTACATGTTATCAGATATTTATTTATTCTTTTTCTGGTCTCTGTTCTAAAAGTCACTTTCATAAGAGGTCTTTTCTCATTACCCAAAGAAAATCACCCCTTAGGTATGCAAGTATTCTCTATTCTCCCACACTATTTTATTTTATTTGTAGTAATTATCATAATTGAATATTTGCTTGATTTATTTATTTATTTATTTATTTATTTATTTATTTATTTATTTATGTGTTTGCTTGTTTATTTCCCCCACTCATATGGAAACTTTAAGAGAGCTGTGATCTTGTCTATTTTGGTTGCTTCTATATTCTCAGAGGCTAGAAAATGGAAGATAATCAAGAAACATCTACTTAAGGAAAAATAGTTTCAAGAATTTCATCAATAGGGGCACCTGGGTGGCTCAGTTGGTTAAGCATCTGACTTCAGCTCAGGTCATTATCTCGTGGCTCATGACTTCAAGCCCTGCATCAGGCTCTCTGCTGTCAGCACAAAGCCCTCTTCAGATGCTCTGTCTCCCCCCTTCTCCATCCCTCCCTCACTCATCCTCTCTCTCTCTCCCTCCGTCTGTCAGAAAAAAAAAAAAGATTTCATTAATAGGTTAGTCTACACTTGAACTTGTACCAGATTTCCTAAGTTATTGCAACTCTAAAAATCTTCTTAGTCTCTTTTAGGCAAATTCTCCTCATTCTAGTCTTTTACCAAAATTACCTTTTTTTTAATTAGTTCAGATAATCTTTAGAATCAGTTTTTTTAGATTCATTGTTTCACCTTTATCCCAATTAGTATCCACACCCAGAAGAAAACAGTGACATTAAATTAAATCGTAAATACAACATTAAGAAAGAACTGATGCTGTTCTGTTCAATGGTCAGCATTGTTCACCATTCTCATAAGATGTAGAAAAATACATGATGCTCAAGCTCGTAGAAACATGGATTCTTAAACGTGAAAAGATCAATTTGTTTCTTTTCCAAATAGGAATTTGAGATCTACATTGATTTGGTCACATCACAGCTAGCACTGGCTCTGTCCAAGAAAAAAAAAACTTATAAATGATTATTGGTATCAAAATATAGAGATGAAAATAATAAAGCAAGATTTCAACTATTTTCCTACATTGGAGAAGAGACCATTTCTTATTACAAAGAAGGCAGTAGAAATTCTGCAATTTCCAGGTGAAGTGGACTGTGGAGAGTCATAACTACGTAATTTGAATGTTGGAATGAAATTAGTATGTTCATGGTGGCACTGTGGCATTGATTTCAGGGTACTTTAGCTGACAAAGTGTTCGGGCCTCACTGATTACTCAAAAGCTCTTGAGAATTTTTTCCACAAAAAAAAAATCACAAATATCACATACTATATCAAAGCCTCTATGGTAGAAAAGCTCAATATGTTGAGCCTGCTAAGTTAAGGACCCTCTCAGGAAACCTGTTCCTTATCAGTCGTTTGACTAAAGCCACAGACTCACCTTATTAATGCTCACATGAGCATTTTATTCCCATACTCAAAACCTTCCCTCACTTTCCTTTGCCTCTGACATAAAGGCCAAATTTCCTCAGCTTGACATTGAAGACCATTTCGTATTGAATACCACTGTGCTACAGTCTAGATCTACAGTACTAGCCTCATTTCCTGATATGCACACCTTACCTCTACCACATCCTCCACTGTGTATACCACACACAGAATGTGTTCAGGGAGGAAAATTTCTTCAGAGGCAACAATTCTATCTGGAGAAATACACATTTAAGCTGGCTCAGAAGTGGCTCATATTTCATATGTGTGAAATATGGCATTATTTGAGTAGCAAAAAGCTGGAAACCACCATATTGCCCATCAGTGGAAGACTTCTTTAATCCAATATGGAGGAGTATACAGATGTGTAAAAGGAAAGGGGAATATCTATATATACTAATATGGAATGATTGCCATAATATAATTCAAAGTGCAAAAAAGCAAGCTGGAGACAAGTGTGTCAATCTATTATTGTTCATCTAAGAAATATTAAACCTAAATGTACTTACAGAGTTACTGTATTTTTTAAAAATTGAAAAATTAAACCAAAAATTCTTTAAATTGATTCTTATAAGAAGAGCAAATCAATAGAGTTTAGAGATAAGAACTGAAGCTAGACTTATCTGAACTACTTTGTTTTATAGCTTTGAAACCAAAACATGTACTTGGATAAATGACAAAATTCAATCTAAAAGTACAATCTGTAGAGGTGCATGGATGGCTCACTCGGTTGAGCATCTGACTCTTGACTTTGGCTCAAGTCATAACCCCAGAATTGTGGGATAGAGCCTTTCATTGGTCTCTGTGCTGAGTGTGGAGCCTCCTTGAAATTCTGTCTCTTCCTTCACTTCTCTCCCTCACTCACACTCTCTCTCTTTAAAAAAATAAAAGATTTTAAATAAAATAAAAAAATAAAAATACCACCTGTAAATGTTGAAAACATAATGAAACAAATTAAGCTAACTATGTTTTGAGTTATGGCCTAACAACAGAGGAAATAACTGTTCCAAGTGGCCCGTAAAAAAACAGTAGTTTGGCTATAACTTCCAAGTGTGATATACTTCAAGAAAGAAATGAAAATAAAAATGATTTTTAGTAATCATGTTATTGGCAATAGTTATTGGTATCATTATTCTGAGACTACTGTTAACGTATTGCATGGTTAAGCAGAAAGTAATTATGTTGACATTCTTAAGAGCTGAGATGTTCAGCAATGAACAAAGAAGTAGATGTAAGATTGATAAGGAAACACAAAAAGCCTGTAGTCCTGAATATGGATTAGAAGTATCAGTATAATTCATGATATATTTCATCTGAAAAAATCATATTCCTAGCTACGTGTATTAAAAAGAAAGAAAGACGGACTAGGCATCCCTGGTATCCAAAGTGTGGCCTCTAAACACCACTGCCCATTTAAAGAAAGCAGGGATCCTGGTAGAAATGGCTAAATTTAAGTCCATCATAGAAAATCTGTAAGAAGAGCTTGGAATATCTTGTCATCAAGTGTCATTCCAAAAGCACCTAGGACCCAATTGGCAAAGACCCCATTGGCCTAAAAGGCAATGTGAATCATAAATGCAGTGAGAATCATTCAGTGCTGTTAGTTCAGACATGCAGTAGTTTTAATCCATGAATTTATAATGACATTAAAAAAATCACTGGCCACTTTCAGATGTTAAGGAACCTACTCATTAGACTGAATATTAATTTTTAAAAAAGAAGAAAAAATTAGAGGAAGAAGAGGAAAGATAGGGAGAAAGTAACTCTCCTGCCTTTATCACAAGAACTCTATGTACCTCAAATAAATCAAATTGGTAAACAATAACTTGAGTTGGAATCAGCAAAATTCAAAATATGGAAGCCTTATAAGAAAAAACATCTGGTTTCTTGAGAAAAAAAATACAAGAAAAAAAAGAGGTGGCAAATGAACTCCTTGATTAAAAGAGACTTGAGACATGTCATCTAATTATAGCCTACGAACTTATTTGGAGCTTGACTCAAACAAACTAGAAAACAAAATGACAATCTGGGAAACTTGAATACTAATGATATTAAGAAATTACTGTAAATGTTTTAGATTTGATAATGGTTTTGTAACTTTTTAAAGGAATTCTTGCTTGGGGGTAGAATACGGTAAGAGTAGTGAATCAGACTGCATATTAATTAGATTTGTTCCAAAATAATGAACAGTGTTGGCTAGTGAGTAGGGTATAAATGAAACAAGATTAGCTTTGACTTTCTCATTTTTCAAACTGGGTTATGGATACGTAGATTACTATGATATTTTCTCTACCTTTTAATATTTTAAAATTTATTATTTTTTAAAAAATTTAACTTTTATTTATTTTTGAGAAGCAGAGAGAGACAGAGTGTGAACAGGCAGGGACAGAGAGAGACAACAGAATCCGAAGGAGGCTCCATGCTCTGAGCTGTAAGCACAGAGCCTGATGTGGTGCTTGAACCCATGAACCACAAGATCATAACCTGAGGTCGGTTAGTCGACTAAGCCACCCAGGTGCCCCGGTATTTTCTCTACTTTTGTATAGCTTTTAAAATTTCCATATTCAAAGTTAAACATATAAATAGTAATTTCCACAAAAATAGCACTAGGGTACGATCCTACAAATAGAACATGGGTAAGCCCATTTCCCCATATCCATTCTAACACTGAGTTTATCTTTTTGCATCTGTATCAATTGGTAAGCAGTGTTCTCTGTTTTATTTTGAGTCAGTCAGTATCTAGTCCATGGTGTGTTAATAATGAATAACATTAACATTTTTCTCACTAATTAGAGAAACGTGGCTTACACATGACTATTTTCCTGATCCCGATTTCAAGAATTGTGCTCACTTCCAAAAAAAAATCTATGAAGGAATTATTTTGTAACATGGTCACTGATAACTGATATAAAGACTTAAATTTATGCATGTAATAATTTATCTATGTATATGAATATATATTCACACTTCAATATACATTTACACTTACACTTAAATATATATGTACACTTACATGAATAGGGAGAATAGGAGGAAATGAATAAGAATCCTATAAGGATATGACACAAAATATTAACAGTGATTGTCTCTAGGTGATAGGATTGGGAGTAATTTGAGGCTTTGCTTATTCTATTTTCTAATTTTAAACAGTGAGCATACATTAGGTTAGCAAGTACGGACGTTTAAGAGCCATAATAGATACACACACCCTAAAATAACAGTAATCGGCACATCACTGTGACCCTAACTCATTCATTCCCCGGGCACAGCCTTGCTATAACAGGTTAATTGACAATGACATCAGGAGAAAAAGCAGTCTTTCAAGTCTTTGTGTTTGAAATGAAGAGGTAAATGTGGGTTGTAGGTTGGAAGCAGCAATTCCAAGAGCTGGAAGTCATCACAGACAATAGAAATCCTATTGCAGAAGCTGCCAGAGCTTCATATTGGCCAGATCCCTAATTCATCCGTCCATTCATTAATGCAACAAACTCTCACTGCTTCAGTATGCCAGATTCTGGAACAAAAGCAAGTATTATAATACATGCCACATCTTGGCCCTTTTTAGAGTCTAACAAAGAAGTAAGAATTCAATTATTGAACCCTGCTTAGATCTTCAGGTTTTACATGTCACTGTCCCAGCCCCTCTAGAGTAGGCTATGAATCACATTCATCTAGTGTTTCCCCCCTGCCTAGAAAACTGGCATCATCAGCATTGTGATCCTCTTTCAAGGTAATCAAAGTAACTTAGATTTAAGTTTTTTTAGTCCTCCCCTACTATTTTCTAATACTTACACATCTACTTTCTCAATTTATGTCCATCATAGCACCCTGGGTTTTCCGTATACCTAAAAGATTAATTGAGCTAAATGAAACTGATGCTTACCCTTTCCAAATACTCTTTCTCTCACTATCTATTAAGGACGCTAATTGGGCTCTGAGAACAACAGATGGAAGAAAAAGAGAAGAAGGAAGGAAGAAAGAAAGGGAAGGAGAGAGGAAGACAACTACATTAAAATATAAAGAAAGATAACAAATGTACTTCCCCTTGTCAAAATTACCTGATTACTTAATTTATTTAGGTGGCTCTGACTTTCCTCTTCGGTTAAGTTTACCTGAAAGGATGTTATTAGTGCACAATGGAAAAAGGTAATACAGTTGTATCTCTACTTTACAGACAGGAAGCATAGGGACATACTAATTACAGTTGGCATTTATCCTGGAAGAGAGGCATCAGAGCCACAGTTTAAAGGTGGTTCAATAAGACCAAATCAGCTGAAATAGTGGGAGATTCTTGTTCTAACTCTGAAACCCAATTGTTTTCATTTAAAAACTAAGTTCTTGTTTTTGTTTCCTTTTAAATTCTTTTTTAAAAAGTTCATTTCTTTATCTTGAAAGAGAGAGCGCACTCATGCACGAATATGCGAGTGGGGGAGGGGCAGAAAGAGGGAGAGAGAAAGAATTCCAAGCAGGCTCAGCGAGAGTTGGTCACAGGGCAGGAACTCACGAACTGTGAGATATTAACCTGAGTGAGATTAAGAGTTGGAAACTCAATCCAGTGAGCCACCCAGATGCCCTTTGTTTTTGTTTCTATTCAAATTCTAAAATCATACTTTCCTGCCTATAGTAAGTCCCTGACTGTTCAAAAGGCTCACCAAATGCAGGGCACTTCCCCTAGACAACACCAGAGATTTCTTCTCAGTAGAGAACCTCTAGGCAGCCAGAACCTCAATGTAAGATTTAGCACATGATATAAAGTCCTGATTTTTTTTTAGAAAACTTTTTTTTTTAAAGGTTTATTTATTTTTAGAGAGAAAGAGAGCTAGCATGAGTGAGGGAGGGAGAGGGAGAGAGGGAGAAAGAAAGAATCCCAAGCAGGCTCTTTGCTGTCAGCATAGAACCTGCTTGTTCTATGGGACTCGTTCTCAGATACCATGACATGGTGACCTGAGCCGAGATCAAGAGTTGGACACTGAGAACCTTAACAGAAGACCATGGGGGAGGGGAAGAAAAAAAAAAGAGGTTAGAGAGGGAGGGAGCTAAAACATAAGAGACTCTTAAAAACTGAGAACAAACTGAGGGTTGATGGGGGTGGGAAGGAGGCGAGGGTGGATGATGGGTATTGAGGGGGGCACCTGTTGGGATGAGCACTGGGGTGTTGTATGGAAACCAATTTGACAATAAATTTCATATATTAAAAAAAAGAGTTGGACGCTTAACTGACTGAACCACCCAGGTGCCCCTAACGTGATTTTAAGAGAAGTTTTCAAAGTGGAGATTCAAAGATAATATAGAGTATAATGTGCTGAACAACTTATGGATTTGTTTGCACATCTTAAGTATTGCTTGAGAGGTGGAAGTAAAATATTGCATGCCAAGGAAGCAGCTCATTACTGGCCTGGCCTGTTTTGAGCCCTATTTCTTCTCCCAGGGATTAGTCATCTGTCCATGTTCTATAGTCCATTGAGAAGATGGATGGCAAACAGTAAATGGAAATTAAGGACTCCATGTGGTAAAAAAAAATACTGCATAGCAGAAAACATAAGCATGTTAGTAGAGTTACCTTGCTGAATGTAAGTAATGAGAAATGGTTACTACTACAAGTTCAAATACTGATGTGAAAATTAAATAGCTGAATTTTGATCAAAGATTCCTAGTTCTAAGAAAATTCATGACGTATTTTTAGTTTACAAGGCTCCAATAAATAACATTTAAATAGATAAACAATTTAGCCTATGTATTAGCCATGGAATTTACTAACTCTACCATTTAGTACCAGAATGTTGCTTTTCATTTATTATCCTTAGAAAAGGCAGGAGTCCGTCTTATCCATCTAAGGATTTCACCTCATGTCTAACTGTAACCACACCACCAGAATGGTCTGGATGTTTGTCAACTATTTGATGACAGACTCACAAGAGAACTTACTCATTGTCATGAACTCTGACAGGAGTATCAAGATTTCCACAAGGTTAAAAAATGTTTGAAATAATTTAAAATTTAAGAGTAGGAAGTCAATGTTGAACAATATTAACCTGCCAATATCTGACCATTTTCTACCTATAAACAAGGCAATTTTATACACTTCAAATGAACTTACTGCATACAGTAGGCCACTTCCTCTACCTTCCTGGGCAAATACAGTGATTATGGTATTCTTGCTGGCCTAAAGATGCTCAACTCTGTGCTCCAGATACCCACTATCAACCAATCACTATCAAAAGAGGAGACCAAATGTATCCAACATACCTGATCTAGATCCCTCTTTTAACATGCTGATCTTGCAAGATTGATTGATTAATTCATTGATTCATTCATTCAGGAATTCTTTTTGGAGTGTCTACCCTATCAGCAGCACTGAGTGAAGATGTAGGGGAATACAGAAGAGTATATACAGGGGGATTTATAAGATACTTTGATATGCAGATTATACACACAGCAAAATTTATGTATGAAAATCAGATAATAAGCATAAGATATTACTGGGAAAAGTAAAGGGATATTTGGGCTTTGGGACAATAAGGAGGAAGGAATAATCCCACGGCCTTGACTAATGTGAAAGCCTTCATTACCAGTTGAGTCTTTTAATCAATAGGATTTTAAAAGACAGCTGAAAGATGAATAGCATACCAGCTAGAATGAACCGTGCCATCAAGTGGAACTGTCTATAATATATACCCGAAGGAAGCAAGAGGCTATAGGAAAAGAGAAATTCCACCAAGGGAGAAAGAGGGGTAAGGTTGGAGAAGAAAGCTGAAATTACACTAGAGGAAACAGTCTAATGAATATTCTATAGTATTTTCTAAATAATCAGATGTTATTGAATGTTTTGAGCAGATATGTGATAGGAGAAAATGTTCTAGAAAAACTGGTGTAGCATCCACTTTCAGGGTGGACTCCAAGCAAAGACTACCAGAAGCCAGCTAGGAGATGCCTTCTTTGCCACGACAAAGGAGGAGACTAAAATATGTGTACTAAGTTGCACCCAAAAGTTAAAAGATTACTTACAAAGTGAAATAAAAGAATGAGTACAGTTGCTATAAATTTGGATTCATTTCACTAGATACTAACTCAGCATTCCACACTGATGTGGCATTTCAGCACCTTATTTATTCAACAAATATCTAATAAGCACTGGGTTCAATATGTCTGAGTTCAATATGTATAGGTTCTGGGATGCAAGTGTGGAACAAATCAGTCTCTCTCTCTCTCTCTCTCTGGCATGCGCTCATCTCAGATAGCTACATTCTAGCAAGAGAGATAATGAAGAAGGAGAAAAAAGAAAGGATGATTGAAACCTGTGGTTAATAAAGGAAACAATGTGGGTAAAGTGATAGAAAATGACACCGGAAACTTCATGAAAAAAGAAGGAGTTCCCTAAAGGCTGAGTGTAAAGGAAAAACCTAAAAGAGTTATTAGAGCCTTGGTTCTACAAGAGCCAGTATACTGCAACTGTATTTCAAAGGCAACATAATTTCCCTTCCTTGTCCTTTTCCTCTTCAAACTTTATGTCAAAGATTGATTCAGCCTACACGTTGTTACTCTTTCCAACTAATGATGAATGAAAATAGCTATGGGACACCAAGTGCAGCTGAGGAAATCATTAACTTACTAGCAGAGAATCAACACCGAGATGGTAATTGTTGCCCTAAATCCAAACCTCCGTAGTAAATATTTATTGGCAGGAAGGCACCTTTCCGCCCCTGATGGTTCTATTAACACACAGCTATTCAAGGCCGAAAACCATTTTTGACATCTATTTAGCAAATCCTAGTAGAGTATATTGTTATACCTTAAAATTCCAGGGAATTCAAACATCTGATTAAAACCACAGAAAGAAAACTCTTCTGCTGTGTTCACTAAATCTTTGCCTAACTGACCCCAAGGCCTTTGAGAACTCTGTTTTTCTATGTTTCTTCTGATTCTTCTCTCTTAAGGCTTTTGCTATCCATTCAAGTTTTAACTTCTGGTCTTGGCCAATAGCCCTGATGACTATGGTAGTAATTTGCATGATCACTCCATTTCAACACTGAACTTTGTCTTATGATACTGAAAATATCTTACGTAAGATATGTGAGTGCATGCCTAATCCTACCACATAGATTATAAACTCCCTGAAGATGTGTTTTATTAATCGTATGTTCTCCACAGCACTTCTTATGTGCACAGCAAATACATAAGTGGGGGAGGGGGTTGTGAGCGAATGAGTAGTTGATAAAATAATTTCATAAAAGAACCTTAAAATCTCTCATTGGTAAAAGCAAAGCAGACAATTTCTAGACCTATGGCTCCCAAAACTG
Source organism: Acinonyx jubatus (assembly GCF_027475565.1). NCBI lineage: Eukaryota > Metazoa > Chordata > Mammalia > Carnivora > Felidae > Acinonyx > Acinonyx jubatus. The sequence goes on along the minus strand of NC_069380.1, from coordinate 119,514,485 downwards.
ACTGTACATTAGAATTACCTGGTAGCTTGTTCAAAATGCAAATTCCTGGGCCCCACTTCTCCAGTTCCCCATCACCTAAGGATCTGAATGAACAGATCCAGGTTAGGCTTAAGGAATTTGCTTTAAATATTCCTCTCAGGTATTTCCAGTGTGTAGTAGGTTTAAAATCTACTGATCTCCCAATTAATTTTAAAAATAGAGGAAGTCATGGGAATAAAATGCACAGGACTGGGAATATAGTCAACATATTCTAGTAACATTGAATGGTGACAGTAGCTACACTTGTCATGAGCATAACATGGAGATGTTGAATCACTATGTTGAACACCTGAAAGTAATATAACATTGTGTGTCAACAATAGTCAAATAAAAAAAAAAGTTTAAATAAAAATAGATCACTAATGGAATGAAGCCCTACTGTGAACAAATTCAGGAGTTTACAAAGAACTGTATTTACACGTTTCTGTCTGTGATATTTTTAAAGTACTTACAAAGACCATGTCTAAATAACCAGAAGAAAATGAATCTGAATTTAAGTTTAACTTTCTGGATAGTTTGCAAACTCAACATTTTCATCCAAGAAATCTTATTTTTATCATGGATTCTCAATGAGGAATTACAGTTTTACACTAGAGTTTCTGCTTCTGTCGGTATGCTATATTAGGTATTCAGAAGGCCTTTTGCAGGACAAAACAACTAGATCCTGGGTAAAATCTCATTCTTATTGCATCACTGGGAGTTTAGAAAATAAGAGAAATTGCCAGTAAGGAGTAAAAAGTGGTGAAGTAGCTATATCCAAAAAAGCATGGGCTGCACTGAGGAAAAGAATTTGTTTCACAAGTGTAGATGTGGAGACCAAGACTTGTCCCAGAAGCAAGGTGGGAAAACTGAATCTGAGACACATGTTAATTCATCATCATTGGGTTAGGAATAAAATCATCATTGTTCAATAGCACTCCCTGGCTTTCAGCAAAATAAAAAAAAATTTCCTCAGGGTGCGAGGGTGGCTCAGTTGGTTAAGCATCTGACTTCACCTCATGTCATGATCTCATGGTTTCTTCCTAAGTCTGAGCCGCGTATTGGGCTCTCTGCTGTCAGTACAGAGCCTGCTTCAGGTTCTCTGTCTCCCTCTCTTTCTGCTCCTCCCCAACTTGGTCTCTCTCTCTTTCAAAAATAAATAAACATTAAAAAAATATTTTCTCACTGGAGGAAGAAACTCAGTTTAGACTCCCAAGTTAACCACACATTAATGATGACCAAATTTGAGTTTATAATAAAAAATCAACCCACATACAAGGAAATAAGCTACCAGAAAAAACAACAAAAAACAGACCACCAAGGACTTCGGATGTTGGAATCATAAATATAAAATAACTATGTGTGACATGTTTACAGAAATAAAAATTGAATGTCAAAAACAAAAAAATATTTTTGAATAAGAATGAAAAATATAATTTGAAATACAATTTAGAAGGGTTTTACAGAAGATTAGGAACAGGTGACGGAAGAAGGAAACTACTACAAGACAGAACTAAAAAAAATGCTCAGATTACAACACAGAGAGAAAAGAAATAGAAATTACAGTGTAGAACTTGGAGGATATTCAGATTAGAGTGAGAAGACTTAAAATGAGGGGCGCCTGTGTGGCTCAGTGGGTTAAGTGGCCAAACCTTGGTTTCACCTCAGGTCATGATCTCGTGGTTCATAAGTTTGAGCCCCACATCAGGGGGCCTGCTTGGGATTCTCTGTCTGCTCCTCCCCTGTTCTCTATCTCTCTCTCTCTCAGAAATAAATAAATAAACTACATGTATTTAGTGAGACTCCCAAAGAAAAGAATAAAAGAATGATATGAAAAAAATGAGGAGGTAAGAGCTGAAGTTGCCACATTTGCTAATGCTATGTTAGGTAACTTGGAGTAGCCTTCCCACTAAAGAAAGTTTTTAAAAATTAATAAAATATGTTTAAGAAGAACTTCTAAATAATATCTGTGAGTTACCTAGAGAGCAAAAATTACTCAAAAGAGGTTTAGTAGAAGCCATGAATCTAGAAAACTGAGTCCAGTAATGAAGTCCATTTTTATACTGTGAGAGTTTGCAGATCCACCAAGGTAGCTGAGAGAATGAGGTAAACCTTGACTCAGTGACTTTGGGTTCCCTGAGGAAAAGCTGAATGCAAGTAACTTACTGAGAGATGAACCTAAAAAACACAGGTAGGAGAGTAAGGAACTGAGCAAAGAAATGGTGACAAATACGGCATCATTAGGCAAGTTCCCATAATGTAACTGAAGCTTAATCCTGCTGGGGAACTCTGTAACTAGTGTAGACTTTAGGATTAAGAAGTAATTCACCATAAGGGCACCTGGGTGGCTCAGTCGGTTCAGCATCTGGCTTTAGCTCAGGTCATGATCTTATGGTTCATGCCCCATGTCAGGCTCTGTGCTGACAGCTCAAAGCCTGGAGCCTGCTTCTGATTCTGTGTCCCTCTCTCTCTCTGCCCCTCCCCAACTGGCACTATGTTTCTCTCTCTCTCAGAAGTGGATAAACATTTAAAAAAATTATTTCACCCTAGGGAAAAGGGAGTTGGAATATTTATATACCAACTATCTTTAGTCATTGCTTAAGGCTCCCAACGAATCAACTCTTCTCTGTCACTGCTGACCTGCCATGCATGTGGCTACTAGAAAGAGCCCTCAGGCAAAGAAATGCAGATTCTAATATTTGGAAGTCAAGTTGGTGCACAAAATATAATGGTAAGACCCAATGAGATAAGAATAAGACACCATCAGCATAGTTTTTAGAAAAGGGCTCTCACAGAGCTAAAAGGAAAAAGTCAAAGTTCAGCATACACAAGAGGAGAGGATCTTAGTAAGATATCCTTTATGCTGTGTTAGGATCTAGGAGAAATGAATCCTAAAGGTAACAGTGAGGAAATGAAAAATGAAAATTTGCATTGGGCAAAGGCAAAGTCATCCTAGAACTTAGGTTATTTCTACAAAGAAATTTTCAAATACAATTTCCAGGAAACAATAAAGGAAAACAAGATATAGACAGCATGAGGGAGAGCCAGCAAAAAAACAGACAATAGAAACAGACCCAGAACTTCAGATAATGATGTTAGAAGACATAAACCACATGCTTATGGCCAAAAAAATAAATAAATAAAAGCCAAACATTATTATTTTGACAGAAAATTTCAATCTACAAATAATGCTATAATAGAAACTTGATAAGAAATAAATGAGAATGTGTAACTGAAGAAATATGTCTGAAATTAAGAACTCAGTGGACAGGTTTAAGAGCAGATTAGATGGAGGTGAAATCACAATCAGTGAAGTGAAATATATATAGAAAAAAATCAGGCACAGAGCAACAAAATGTGGAAATGTAGAGGGTAAAAACAGAGAAGACAGTGGGAAGACTTTATATACATATACACACATTTTGAGTACCAAAAGGTGAGGACAAATGGAAAGACTCCATTACAAGAAATAATGCCTAAGAATTTTCCAGACTTAATGAAACACATCAAACCATGTATTAAGGAAGCTCATCGAAAGCTAAATAGAATAATTTTGTGGAAGGGTGCGTTTAATTACATCACAGTGATGCTGTTAAAAAAAAGAGAAGTCTTAAAATGAAACAAAAATTTGATTACTTTCAAAGAGGTAAAAGATAAACTGTGAGCTGAGTTCTCAGCAACAACGTTTGAATGATTTCTTCATTATATTAAAGAAAAATCATTGCCAACCTAGAGAGCTCCACTAAGTGAATATGTGCTTTAAACATGGAAACAAAATAAAGACATTTCAAACAAATGAAAACTGACAGTTCACCACCAGACAGCTTACAAAATAAGAAAATTCTCAAGGGTGACCTCAGACAAAAGATTATTGCAAATAGAAAATCAGATGCAGAAAAAAACTAAAGAGAAAAATAAATAGATATATGGGTATACCTAAATAAGCATTGCTTCTATAAAAGAAAAATAATGAGGTTTTATACACACATACACATACATTAGTGTGTAATTTGGGAGGAGATAAATAAAGTCATTGGATTATAAGGTGGATTGATTTTGGGAAGAGAGGATAAAGGTATCAATTATTAAAAGATTTTCATGAGTGAATAATACAAATTAAATTTTCTAGGATAATCTTTAAAAAATTGATGACTGGTGAAAAATCTCCAGCCTCCAAGAAGGATTAAAAAATAAAACACTCAATCCAGAAAACAAAATGAGAGAAATGGTAATATATAACAGGTAGGATAAATTAAAAATACCTAATAAGATGCATATTACAAATATTGTCATTACATTAAATGGAAATTAAATATCCCCAAGAGAAAAGATTGTCAGTCTCAATTAAACAAAGAAGAAAATTAATTCAAGAGAATTATCTAGAATATGTGAACACAGAATCACATGCTGAAACACAGATAACCTAGCCACTCCAAAGCTTGTGACACATACCAACCAATTGTGGAATGCCACTGAGACTTTGGGTTTTCTTCTTATGGTACATTAAATTTGGGCTGAGACAAAAAAAAATAGTACCTAGATATGGAATGGTGTCATGATAAAAACTTAAAATATATGGTATTAACTTTGGGATTGCGTGGTAGGTGTAGAGAAACAACCATAAAAACTATTCAGCCTCCAAGGTGGGTAGTTTCTCCCACATTCTCTTCAAAAGTGGCCAAATCAAGAAAGAGACCTTCTTCAGATGATAAAGGTAAACTATTATAAAATGTACAGAAAATATCAAAGTTGATGAGGAAATGTCAAAATTCTTCTCTTTGAAATCAGTAAGAGATGAGGAGACTACACTCACTGAATTTATTAAATGAAGAACAAGAGATCTGAGGCTGTGCTGAAGAGAAAATGAAAGAATTACAAATGAAGGAATAAAATTGTCATTATTTGCAGATAATACACTTGGGCACAGTGAAAATCCAACAACTTTACAGATCAATTATTAGAATTAAGATATGAGTTTAGGGAGGTTGAGAAATACAAGATCAATTTCTAAAAATCATCTACAACTCCTTAACCTGCAACAAATTGAAAATGAAAAAGAATTCAAAGGAGGAGCCAAGATGGCAGAACAACATGGAAGTTTTTTTCCATCTCATATCCATGAAATACAGCCATATCAACACTAAACCATCCTGCACACCTAGAAAACTGATTTGAGGATTAATACAATAATCTGCACAACCTGAACCACAGAATTCAGCAGTTACGTGGCATGGAGAGGTAAACTGGGGAGAGAGAAGCCATAGAGGGCAGGGAGCTGTTTTTGCCTATGGAGAGAGGATGGAGATGGGGGGAGAATATAGGAAAAACACCCTCCCCCCACAAACCAGCTGGAGAGAAAGTGGAAAAGTGGAAACAGCCACAGAGACTGAACTAAAAAGGGAGAAAGGAGAAAGGAGAGAGTTTAAATTCCATTAAAAATCTATAAACAGGGCAAGTGCAGAGTCTGAAACTCCGCAGCTCAATACCTGGCAGTGCTCTGGTGGGAAGGAAGGATCCCCAGGAGCAAAGTGGGGTCCAGGAGGTCCTTGGGCCATATGGGGAGAAGCGATACCATTGCTGCAAGGACATTTTGTAGAGGCTGTGTGGCCACCTAGTCCCAGAAGACTCCAAAGAACAGCCACATTCACTGGTTCTGGAACAAGTTCATTAAGGGTGAAGCCTGGTGCCAGATGTGTGTTGTGATTTCCCGTAATCCCTGAAATGCCGCTGCTACATGATCGCGTGAACTTTTTCTGGGGTGGACTGGCACCCACCCAGCCACAGTCTCTGGGCATTGGCAGCAGCACAATCCTGAGAACGTTCCTGGGTGTGGCTGGCATTGGGCCATTGCTTGGTGAGACCCTCCTGCAAAGGATCTGAGCGGGTCAAAGCTGCAGTCCCTCAGAAGTGAGGTGCCATCTGGCAAACTGATGGCTTGGTCACAGCATAAAAGCAGGGAGTGGACAGAAGCCAGAGACAAAGGATGGGTGTGCGATTACTGGTCGGGGAGGGCACAGAGTTCTGATACTAGAGACTGGGTAGCTGGGGGATACCATTTTCACCCCTCCTGAGCATGCGCATACACACCTATAAGCACCACAACAATCCACCCCAGTAAGCTAAGCAGCACCATCTAGTGGACAATGGAGCCATTACACTAAGCCCCACACAACTGGGCCAAAGTCCCTCTTCAGGAACACCACAAATCTCACCACCTGCTTAGTTTACAGACTATAACGTGCTTCATAGTATGACTTCTAGGGGAAAACGATGTAATTTCTATCCTATTTCAGTCTGTTTGCTGGTCCATCTATTCAATTTCCTTTTTTTTTCTTTTCGTTTCTTTTTTGTTCTTGAATACAGAAAGAAAAAAAATTTATTTTTATCTTCAATTTTTATTAAAACTATTTTTCTTTATTTTTTCTACTATATTTTTTACTTTTTGTAATTTTTCAAATTCTATTTTACTTCCATCATTTCATTTTATTCTATATCATTGTATTCATTTTTCTCAAATTTTTGAATGTTTTCCTTTTTCCCTTGTTTTTCTTTTTTTTCCATTTTCCCCCTTTTTTCTCTAGCTGTCAACCTCCTTTCGATAACCAGACCAAACACACCTAATATCTAGCATCATTTATTTGATTTTTGTGTGTGTGCATTGTTTTTAATTTTTTAATTTTAATTTTTTACATTATTAATTCCTTTTCTTCCTTCAAAATGATGAAACAAAGGAATTCACCCCAAAAGAAAGAGCAGGAAGAAATGACATCCAGGACTTAATCAACAGATACAAGCTAGATGTCTGAACCAGAATTTAGAATCACGATAATAAGAATACGAGCTGGAGTAGAAAATAGATTAGAATCCCTTTCTGTGGAGATAAAAGAAGTAAAAGCTAGCTGGGATGAAATAAAAAATGCTATAACTGAGCTGCAATTTCAAAAGGCTTCCATGGCGGGAAGGATGGATGAGGCAGAGCAGTGAAGCAACAATATAAAGGACAAAACTATAGAGAATAATGAAGTAGAAAAAAAGAGGGAGACTAAGGCAAAGGAGCATGATTTAAGAATTAGAGAAATCAGTGACTCATTAAAAAGGAACAACATCAGAATCGTAGGGGTCCCAGAAGATGAAGAGAGAGAAAAAGGGGTAGAAGGGTTGTGTGAGCAAATCATAGCAGAAAATTTTCCTAACCTGGGGAAAGACACAGACATCAAAATCCAGGATGCACAGAGGACTCCCATTAGATTCAACAAAAACCGACTATCAACAAGGCATATCATAGTCAAATTCACAAAATACTCATGCAATGAAAGAATCATGAAAGCAGCAAGGGAAAAAAGTCCTTAACTTACAAGGGAAGACAGATCAGGTTTGCACCAGACCTATCCACAGAAACCAGGAGTGGCCAAAACGGAGGCCAGAGTGGAGTGGCAGGATATATTCAATGTGCTGAATTGGAAAACTACACAACCAAGAATTCTTTATCCAGCAAGGCTGTCATTCATAACAGGAGAGATTACAAGTTTCCCAGACAACCAAAAACTAAAGGAGTTGGTGACCATTAAACCAACCCTGCAAGAAATATTAAGGGAAATATTAAGGGGGATACTCTGAGGGAAGAAAAGACGGGAAAAAAAAGACCAAAATCAACAAAGAGTAGAAAGGACCAGAGACCACCACCAGAAACTCCAACTCTACAAGAAACATAATGGCAATAAACTCCTACCTTTCAGTACTCACTCTAAACTTCAATGGACTAAATGCTTCAGTCAAAAGACATGGGTAACAGAATGGATAAGAAAACAAGATTAATCTTGTTTTCAATAGACCCACTTTTAGACTAAAGACACCTTCAGATCAAAACTAAGGAGATGGAGAACCATCTATCATGCTATCGACAAAAGAAAGCCAGAGAAGCCATACTTATATCAGACAATCTAGACTTCAAAATAAAGACTGTACCAAGAGATGAAGAAGGGCATTATATCATAATTAAGGGGTCTATCCATCAAGAAGACCTAACAATTGTAAACATTTATGCTCCAAATGTGATAGTACCAAAATATATAAATCAATTAATCACAAACATACAGAAACTTATTGATAACAATACCATAATATTAGGGGACTTCAACATCCCACTTACAGCCATGGACCAATCATCTAAACAGAAAATCAACAAGGAAACAATGGCTTTGAATGACACACTGACCCAGATGGACTTAACAGATATATTCAGAACATTTCATCCTAAAGCAGCATAATACACATTCTTCTCCAGTGCACATGGAATGTTCTCCAGAATAGACCACATACTGGGACACAAATAATCTCTCAACAAGTACAAAAAGATGGAGATCATACCATGCATATTTTCAGACCACAGTGCTGTGAACTCGAAATCAACCACAGGAAAAATTTGGAAAGATAACAAATATTTGGAGACTAAAGAACATCCTACTAAAGAATGAATGGACTAACCAAGAAGTTAAAGAGAAAATTAAAAAGTACATGGAAGCCTGTGAAAATAATAACACCACATCCCCAAATCTCTGGGACGCACCAAAAGCAGTCATAAGAGGAAAGTATATAGCAATCCAGGCCTTCCTAAAGAAGGAAGAAAGGCCTCAGATACACAACTTAACCTTACACCTTAAAGAGCTGGAAAAAGAACAGCAAATAAAACCCCCAAACAGCAGAGACAGGAAATAATAAGGAATAGAGCAGAAATCAATGCTATGGAAACAAACAAACAAACAAACAAAAACAGTAGAACAGATCAATGAAACCAGGAGCCCGTTCTTTGAAAGAATTAATGTAATTGATAAATCCCTAGCCAGTTTGATTAAAAAGAAAAAGGAAAGGACCCAAATAAATAAAATCAAGAATGAAAGAGGAGATATCACAACCAACACTGCAGAAATATAAACAATAATAAGAGAATATTATGAGCAATTATACATCAATAAATTGGGCAATCTGGAAGAAATGGACAAATTCCTAGAAACATATAAACTACCAAAACCGAAACAAGAAGAAATAGAAAATTTGATCAAACCCATAACCAGTGAAGAAATCAAATTAGTAATCAAAACTCTCCCAACAAACAACAGTCCAGGGTTGGATGGCTTCCCAGGGGAATTCTACCAAACATTTAAGGAAGAGTTAACACCTATTCTTTGGAATCTGTTTCAAAAAATGGAAATGGAAGGAAAACTCCCAAACTCATTATATGAAGCCAGCATTACCTTGATTCCAAAACCAGACAAAGACCCCACTGAAAAGAACACCTATAGACCAATTTCCTTGATGAACATGGATAAAAAATCCTCATCAAGATATTAGCCAATCAGATCCAACAATAAAAAAAAGAAGATGTATATATATGCAATGGAGTAGTGGCAATCAGAAAGAATGAAATCTTGCCATTTGAAAATACATAGATGGAACTAGAGGGTATTATATTAAGCAAAATTAATCAGTCAGAGAAACACAAATATCATATGACTTCACTCATATGAGCACTTCAAGATACAAAACAGATGAACATAAGGGAAAGGAAGCAAAAATAATATAAAAACAGTGAGGGGGACAAAAACATAAGAGACTCTTAAATATGGAGAACAAACAGAGGGTTACTGGAGGCGTTGTGGGAGGGGGGATGGGCTAAATGGGTAAGGGGCACTAAGGAATCTACTCCTGAAATCATTGTTGCACTATATGCTAACTAACTTGGATGTAAATTTAAAAAATAAATAAAATAAAATAAAAACAAAAATAAAGTATCATTTATGATTGGAAAAAAAATTAAAGATACCACTTATATCAGCTTCAAAACTACCAAAACCTAGGAGAAATCTAAGAAAACGAATGCCATCACTCTACACAAATATACTGTACGCAAATATAACTGTATTAAAGATATTTGATTTAATCTAAGGATATATACTTTTACTACATCCAGGAAACCACAACTTTTTAAAATTATTTTTCCACAAATTAATCTATAATTTCAAAACTATTTATACCAACATCCCAGATATTTTTGCACATTTGATTATAATTGACATGCTAATCCTAAAATTTATATGTAATTGCAAAAGGCCCAAAATACTTAAAACATACTTGAAGAATAATGAAATATGGTAGAAATTTCTCTACAAGAAATCAAGACTTATGAAAAAGCTACAATAATTAAGGAGGTGTCGCTATTGATGCAATCAGAGAAATACATCAATGGAACAGCCCATAAAGAAAGAACCCGTATATAAACAACAGTATAAGACAAAACTGACATTGCAGACCAGTGGGAAAAATAGGCTTTTTACTGAATAATTATAGGACAACTTAATATCCACATGGAAAACCTTTAACTTGATCTCAACTTCATACAATATAAAAAAATTAATTCCAGGTGGATTATAAACCTAAATATGAAAAGTATTATTTTTTGAAAATAAGATAATTTGAGTAAATATATTCATGACCTAGTTTAGAGAAAGATTTCTTTAATCCCAAAGGGCATAATTGGCTAATTTGAAAATATTTAAATTAAATTTATTTTATCCAAAACAAAATTGACAAACTACAAAATAGAACACAGGTGTAACATGTATAAGTGACAAAGGAATCATATTTATAATATACAAAGAAATTCCACAAATCAGTAAAGACAGACAAGTCACTTTTTTTTTCAAAGGGTAAAATATCTGTATAGACAACTTGCAATACAAGAAATGAAAATGGCCACTAAGCATAAAAAAAAATCCTAGTATTATCTGGGAAAGCTGTAAATATATGAAAATGCATTAGTAATGGAGAAATTCAAGCTGAACCCACAATGAGATTATAATACACACCCACTAGATTGACTGAAATTAAATAGTACAATAATTACAGATATTGATATAACAAGAAACAATGGAAATTGTCATAAACTATCGTAAACCATGTGAAAACCTTTGGAAAATAAATTGACATTGTCTAGTGAAATTGAAAATACACATACTTGATTGGAGGGTGGAAGATAGCAGCAGAGTAGGAGGAGTCCAGGCTCAACTTATCCCACAAATACAACTAGATAACTATCAAATCACTCTAAATACCCAGAAATCAACCTGAAGACTGACAGGATAAACTACAACTCAAGGGAGAAAAGAGGCCACATAGTGCAGAGATGTAATTTGGGAGAGAAAGGAATCATGGCCGCTGCCATGGGGACGGAGCTGAAGTCGCAGAGAAGGGATGAGCACACAGAGGAGCCTGGGGGAAAATGAATCCTCATAGCAATTGGCTTGGAAAGCAAGAAGAACCTAATTTTGTTAGTTATTGCAACCAATAGGGCTTAAAGTCTAGAGTTCTAAAAGTCAGCATGCTTGACTGGGATAGAGCCCAGAGGGCACTGTGCTGCTCTAGGTGAGAAGGCAGGCATGCAGCCTATGGACACACAGTGTGGAAAGAGCAATCTGAAGAGTGCTTGGGTCACACAGGGGGAGGTTATTCCATTATCTCAGAGCACATCCCAGAGAGTCACCATTGATGGAGAGACCCCTATGGGAATAAAGGAACTGGCATTCACCATTTCCCTCCCCCCACTCGTTGGCATAAGCACAGGGCCACCCATGGGAACCAGCACAGAGTGGTCACTGGCTACCTAAGTTGCTTTCACCAAGCTCCGTGCCCCACCCCATTTCCAGTGGAACCACCCCTCCCAATGATGCTTGCCTCAGTCTCAGCCAGTCGGCCCCCTTCCCCAGAGTGGAAAGGATCAAACAAACTAGACTTTAAATTAAAGGCTGTAACAAGAGACGAAGAAGGGAATTGTATAATAATTACAGGGTCTATCCATCAGGAAGAGCTAACAATTATAAATGTCTATGTGCAGAATACGGGAGCCCCCAAATATATAAAACAATCACAAACATAAACAACCTTATTGATAAGAATATGGTAATTGCAGGGGACTTTAATACCCTGCTTACAACAATGGATAGATCATCTAGACACAAGATCAATAAAGAAACAAGAGCCCTGAATGATACACTGGATCAGATAGAGTTGAAATATATATTTACAAGTCTGCATCCCAAAGCAACAGAATATAGTTTCTTCTCGAGTGCACATGTAAACTTCTCCAAGACAGATCACATACTGGGTCACAAAACAGCCCTTCATAAGTATACAAGAATTGAGATCACACCATGCACACTTTCAGACCACAATGCTATGAAACTTGAAATCAACCACAGGAAAAAGTCTGGAAAACCTCCAAAAGCATGGAGGTTAAAGAATACCCTACTAAAGAATGAATGGGTCAATCAAAATTAGAGAAGAAAGTTAAAAATATATGGAAACAAATGAAAATGAAAATACAACAATCTAAATGCTTTGGGATGCAGCAAATGTAGTCCTGAGAGGAAAATACATTGCAATTCAGGCCTATCTCAAGAAACAAGAAAAATCCCAAATACAAAATCTAACAGCACATCTAAAGGAAACAGAAGCAGAGCAGCAAAGACACCCCAAACCCAGCAGAAGAACAGAAATAATAAAGATCAGAGCAGAAATAAACAATATAGAATCTAAAAAAACCGTAGAGCAGATCAATGAAACCAAGAGTTGGTTTTTTGAAAAAATAAACAAAATTGATAAGCCTGTAGCCAGGATTCTCAAAAAGAAAAGGGAGAGGACACAAATAGATAAAATCACAAATGAAAATGGAATTATTACAACCAATCCCTCAGAAATACAAGCAATTATCAGGGAATACTATGAAAAATTATATGCCAACAAACTGGACAACCTGGAAGAAATGGACAAATTCCTAAGCACCCACACACTTCCAAAACTCAAACAGGAAGAAATAGAAAACTTGAATAGACCATAACCAGCAAAGAAATTGAATCAGTTATCAAAAATCTCCCAACAAATAAGAGTCCAGGACCAGATGGCTTCCCTGGGGAATTCTACCAGACATTTAAAGCAGAGATAATACCTATCCTTCTCAAGCTGTTCCAGAAAATAGAAAGGGAAGAAAAACTTCAAGACTCATTCTATGAAGCCAGCATTACTTTGATTCTCAAACCAGACAGAGACCCAACAAAAAAAGAGAACTACAGGCCAATATCCCTGATGAATATGGATGCAAAAACTGTCAACAAGATACTAGCAAATCGAATTCAACAGCATATAAAAAGAATTATTCATCATGATCAAGTGGGATTCATTCCTGGGATGCAGGGCTGGTTCAATATTCGCAAAACAAACAATGTGATACATCACACTAATAAAAGTAAAGATAAGAACCATATGATCCTGTCAATCGATGCAGAAAAAGCATTTGACAAAATTCAGCATCCTTTCTTAAGAAAAAGCCTCAAGAAAGTGGACATAGAAGGAACATACCTAAATGTCATAAAAGCCATTTATGAAAAGTCCACAGCTAACATCATCCTCAATGGGGAAAAACTGAGAGCTTTCCCCCTGTGATCAGGAACACGACAGGGATGTCCACTCTCACCGCTGTTGTTTAACATAGTGTTGGAAGTGCTAGCATCAGCAATCAGACAACAAAAGGAAATCAAAGGAATTAAAATTGGCATAGATGAAGTCAAGCTTTCACTTTTTGTAGATGACATGATATTGTACATGGAAAACCCAATAGACTCCACCAAAAGTCTGCTGAACTGATACATGAATTCAGAAAAGTCACAGGATACAAAATCAATGTACAGAAATCAGTTGCATTCTTATACACTAACAATGAAGCAACAGAAAAATAAAGAAACTGATCCCCTTCACAACTGCACCAAGAAGCATAACATACCTAGGAATAAACCTAAGCAAAGATTTAAAAGATCTGTATGCTGAAAAGTATAGAAAGCTTATGAAGAAAACTGAAGAAGATATAAAGAAAGGGAAAGACATTCCGTGCTCATGGAATGGAAGAATAAATATTGCTAAAATGTCAATACTACCCAAAGCTATCTACACATTCAATGCAATCCCAATCAAAATTGCACCAGCATTCTTCTCGAAGCTAGAACAAGCAATCCTAAAATTCACATGGAACCACAAAAGACCCCGAATAGCCAAAGTAATATTGAAGAAGACCAAAGACAATCCCACACTTTAGCCTCTACTACAAAGCTGTAATCATCAAGACAGAATGGTATTAGCACAAAAACAGACACATAGACCAATGGAATAAAGACTCCAGAATTGGACCCACAAAAGTATGGCCAGCTAATCTTTGACAAAGCAGGAAAGAATATCCACTGGAAAAGAGACAGTCTCTTTAACAAATGGTGCTGGGAGAACTGGACAGCAACATGCAGAAGAATGAAACTAGACCACTTTCTTACACCATTCACAAAAATACACTCAAAATGGATAAAGGACATGAATGTGAGACAGGAACCATCAAAACCCTAGAGGAGAAAGCAGGAAAAAACCTCTCTGACCTCAGCTGCAGCAATTTCTTATTTGACACATCTCCAAAGGCAAGGGAATTAAAAGCAAAAATGAACTATTGGGATCTCATCAAGATAAAAAGCTTCTGCACATCAAAGGAAACAATCAACAAAACTAAAAGGAAACTGACTGAATGGGAAAAGATATTTGCAAATGACATATTGGACAAAGGGCTAGTATCCAAAATCTATAAAGAACTCACCAAACTCCACACATGGAAAACAATCCAGTGAAGAAGTGGGCAGAAAACATGAATAGACATTTCTCTCAAGAAGACATCCAGATGGCCAACAGGTACATGAAAAGATGCTCAACGTCACTCCTCATCAGGGAAATACAAATCAAAACCACACTGAGGTATCACCTCACGCCAGTCAGAGTGGCTAAAATGAACAAATAAGGAGACTATAGATGCTGGAGAGGGTGTGGGGAAATGGGAACCCTCTTGCACTGTTGGTGGGAATGCAAACTGGTGCAGCTGCTCTGGAAAACAGTGTGGAGTTTCCTCAAAAAATTAAAAATAGATCTACCCTATGACCCAGCAGTAGCACTGCTAGGAATTTACCCAAGGGATACAGAAGTGCTGAGGCATAGGGACACTTGTATCCCAATGTTTATAGCACTGTCAACAATAGCCAAATTATGGAAAGAGCCTAAATGTCCATCAACTGATGAATGGATAAAGAAGTTGTGGGCTATATATACAAGGGAATACTACTTGGCAATGAGAAAGAATGAAATACGGCCTTTTGTAGCAACGTGGATAGAACTGGAGAGTGTTATGCTAAGTGAAATAAGTCATACAGAGTAAGACAGATACCATATGTTTTTACTCTTATGTGGATCCTGAGAAACTTAGAAAACCATGGGGGAGGGGAATGGGAAAAAAAAGTTAGAGAGGAAGGGAGGCAAACCATAAGAGACTCTTAAAAACTGAGAACAAACTGAGGGTTGATGGGGGTGGGAGGGAGGGGAAATTGGGTGATGGGAATTGAGGAAGGCACCTATTGGGATGAGCACTGGGTGTTGTATGGAAACCAATTTGACAATAAATTTCATGTTAAAAAAAAAAAGAAAAAATCCGGAAAGACCACAAATACATTGAGATTAAACAACATGCTGCTAAACAATGAATGGTTCAACCATGAAATAAAAGTTGAAATAAAAATGTACATGGAAACAAATGCAAATGAAAACACAATGGTCCAAAACCTTTGGGATGAAGCAAAAGCTATTCTAAAAGGAACATTTATAGCAACACAGGTCTACCTCAAGAATCAACAAAAATTTCAAATAAACATCCTAAACTTATACCTAATAGAGCTAGAAAGAGAACAACAAACAAAAACCTAAGGAAGAAAGATGGACAGAAATAATTAAGTAAGAGCAGAAATAAATGATATAGAAACTAAAAAGAAAAACAACAATAATAAAACAGATCAGTGAAACTAGGAGCTGGTTCTTTGTAAAAAACTCAATAAAATTGATAATTTGTAGCCAGACTTATCAAGAAAAAAGAACTTTTTTATTATAGAGAACTCCCCTTTATTAATGGGGAGGTGAGTAGTGTGAAGGGTTTAATGGGTGATGGGGTTTAAGGTGTTCACTTGGTGTGATGAGCACTGGGTGATGTATCGAAGTGTTGAATTGCTATATTGTACATACGAAACTAATATAATACGTATGTTAACTAATGGGAATTTAAATTAACACTTTTAAAAAAGAAAAAAAGAGAAAAAATTCAAATAAATAAGATCCCAAATGAGAGAGGAGAAATATCACCACTGAAATACAAACAATTATAAGAGAATATTATGAAAAACTATATGCCAAAAAACTGAACAAACTAGAAGAAATGGATAAATTCCTACAAACATATAAACTGCCAACACTGAAACAGGATGAAATTGAAAATGTGAAGAGACTGATAACCAGCAAAAAAATTGAATCAGTAATTAACTTCCAACAAACCAAAGTCCAGGACCAGATGGCTTTATAGGAAAATTCTACCAAACAGTTAAAGAAGAATTAACACCCAATCTTCTAAAAAAAATCCAAAAAATAGAAAAGGAAGGATAACTTCCAAATTCATTCTGTGAGGCCAGGATTACCCTGACACCCAAACTAGAAAAAGATACCATGCACACACACACACACAAAAGACAACTACAGGCTGATATGCATGGTAAACATAGATGCAAAATACCTCAAAAAAAAAAATACCAGCAAACTGAATCCAAGGATACATTAAAAAAGACCACTCACCCTCAGGTGCCTGTGTGGCTCAGTCAGTTGAGCATCTGACTCTTGATATCAGCTCAGGCCGTGATCTCATGGTTCATGAGTTCAAGTCCCACATAGAGCTCTGGGCTAACAGTGTGCAGACTGCTGGGATTCTCTCTCTCCCTCTCTGCCCCTCCCCAACTCCTGCTTTCTCTCTCTCTCTCTCTCTCTCTCTCTCTCTCTCTTGCTCTTTCTCAAAATAAAAAAAATAGAAACATTAAAATAAAAAAAGACCATTAACCACAATAAAGTAGGATTTATTATTGGGTTGCTAGGGTAGTTCAATATTTGCAAATCAATCAATGTGATACATCACATCAATAAGAGAAAGGTTAAGATAGCATATGATCTTTTCGATAGATGCAGAAAAAGCATTTGACAGAGTACAACATCCATTCATGATTTAAAAAGAAAAACTATCAAGAAAATAAGTTTAGTGGAAACACACCTCGACATATAAAGTCCATCTATGAAAACTCCACAGTTAACATCATCCTTAATGTGGAAAAACAGAGCTTTTCCTCTAAGATCAGGAGCAAGATTAGAATGTCCACTGTTACTTTTCTTCAACACAGTACTGGGAGTCCCAGCACAGCAATCAGACAACGAAAATAAATAAAAGGTATCTCAATTGGTAAGGAAGAAGTAAAACCTTCACTATTTGCAGATGACATGATACTGTATATAGAAAACTTGAAAGACGCCACCAAAAAACTGCTAGAACTGATAAATGAATTAAGCAGTTACAGGATACAAAGTCAATCTACAGAAATCTGTTTCATTTCTGTATACCAATAAGAAAAGCAGCAGAAAGAGAAATTAAGAAAGCAATCCCACTTACAAATACACCAAAAAATAAGATACCTAGGAATAAACCTAACCAAAGAGGTGTTATACTGTATTCTGAAAATTATAAAACACTGATGAAAGAAATTGAAGAAGACAAAAAAATGGCAACACATTCCATCCTCATGGACAGAAGAACAATTTTAAGGTTTACTTGTTTTTTTTAAAATTTTTTAATGTGTATTTATTTTTGAGAGAGAGAGAGAGGGAGAGAATGGGGGAGGGGCAGAGAGAGAGAGGGAGACACAGAATCTGAAGCAGGCTCCAGGCTCTGAGCTGTCAGCATAGAACCCGACTCAGGGCTTGAATTCACAAACCATGAGATCATGACCTGAGACAAAGTTGGATGCTTAACCAACTGAGCCACTCAGGTGCCCCAAGGTTTACTTTTTTTGATAGATACTGCTAAATCATGCTTTAGGAAAGGTGCCAATGGTGACTTTTTGTTTTATTTTTTATTAATTTAATTTTTTCATATTAATAAATATTTCATTTATTATTACTTATTATTATTCATTATTATTAATGTTGAATTGGTGTTTCTGGTGATGTTCTCTGGTCCTTTCTAGTCTTTGTCGCTTTTGGTCTTTTTTGTTTTGTTTTGTCTTTTCTCTACTCAGAGAGTCACCCTTAAAATTTCTTGCAAGGCTGGTTTAGTGGTCACAAACTCCTTAGTTCTGTTTGTCCTGGAAACTTTTTGTGTCTACTTCTGTTCTGAATGAGAGCCTTGGGGGATAAAGAATTCTTGGCTGCATATTTTTCCAATTCAGCACATTGAATATATCCTGCTACTCCTTTCTGGCCTGCCAAGTTTCTGTGGATAAGTTTGCTGCAAACCTGATCTGTCTTCCCTTGTAGGTTAAGGACTTTTTACCTTGCTGCTTTCATAATTCTTTCCTTGTCTGTGTATTTGTGAATTTGACAGTAATATGCCTTGGTGATGGTCAGTGTGTATATAATGGGAATTCTCTATGCTTCTTCGATTTTGATGTCTGTGTCCTTCCCCAGATTAGGAAAGTTTTCTGCTATAATTTGCTCACATCAACCTTCTGTCCCTTTTTGTCTCTCTTCATCTTCTCAGACTCCTATATTTGGGTATTATTCCTTTTTTTATAAAGATTTTTTTTAAGTTTATTTTGAGAGAGACAGACAGTGTGAGTTAGGGAAGGGCATTGAGAGATGGAAACAGAGTATCCCAAGTAAGCTCCAGCACAGAGCCCAATACAGGGCTCAGTCCCATGAATCATGAGATCATGACCGGAGCTAAAACCAAGAGTTGGACATTGAAATGACTAAGACCCCAAGAGCCCCAGATTTTATTATATTTTAATAAACCACTGAGTTCTCTAAGTGTTGTATTGTGATCTTTTGCCTTTATTTCCCTCTTTTTTTTCTTTTTCATTATTCTCCACAGTTTTGTCTTCTATATCACTATTTGCTGCTCTGCTTCGTCCATCCCTGCTGTCACAACAACTATTTGAGATTGCACCTCAGGTGTACCATTTTTAATTTTGGCCTGTTGAGATTTTAGTTATTTTATCTCCCCAGAAAGCGATTCTCTTGTGTCCTCTGGTGTTTTCTATGCTTTTATCAACCCCAGCTAGTATTCTTAAATTCATGGTATTAAATTCAGACATCTTATTTATATCAATTGTGTCAATTAAATCCCTAGCCATCATTTCTTCCTGTTCTTCCTTTTGGTGTGAATTCTTCCATGTTGTCATTTTGGAGAAAGCAAAAAATTAATATAATAAAAAATAAAAATGAAGAAATTAAAAACAAAACAATATCACATAAAAGAAGCTAGATCCTAGGTATGTTTCAATCTGCTTGTTGAAAAAACTTGGTCAAACAGAGAAAAAAGACAAAGGAAAGAAAAAAATGAGTTAAAAAATTTAAAAATTAAAAAAAACATTTAAATAGTAAAATAGAATAAAATAAGATGGAATAAAAAAGTTAAAAATTAAAAAAAAAGTATTTGCTCTTTCTGTATCCAGAAAGAAAAAGAAAAGAAAAAAAAGAAAGAAAGAAAACAATTTAAACAAAAACAGAAGCTTATAAAATGAAATAAACCAGGAAACAGAATGAAACCCAAATGAAGTTACATTCACTTTCCCCTAGAACTGAAACTATGAAGCACTCTATAGTCCTTACACTAAGCAGGTGAAAGAATTTGTGCTGTTCTGGGATATGTGCCTGGCGGGTGCAATTGGGTGGGGCTTGGTGTAAGAGATCCATTCTCTACTAGGTGGCACTGCCTAGATTACTGGGGTGGATCCGTGTGTATACACACATGCACGTGCGCAGTAGAGGTGAAAATAAGTTCATCCAGCTGCCTAGTCTCTGGTGCAGGAAATTTGAGCTCTCAGAGCCCTGGATCAAGCATCCTTCCCTTGTCTCAGATCTCTCTCCACTCCTCGCCTCTACATCATGCCCAGCTGTCTACCTGCCAGGTAGCACCTTCCTCCAGAGTTTCATCTTAGATAGGGTTGCGTCTCAAAACTCCACACTTCAGACACCCCCATTGCTTGGACCAGAACTGACTCCCTGGGGGAGGTCTTGTTGAGCAATGGCTGGGTACGGCTTACCCCAGAAAATGTTCTTGTGATCGCACAGTGGCAGAAGTTCAGAGAATACAGCAAATCACAACACACAGCCAGTGCCAGGTTTTGCAGCACTCTGGCACCTTTGTCCCAATACCAGCAAACATGGTTTCTCTCTCAGGTCTGCCCAGACCTCTGCCTGTGTGGAGGCTATATGACCTCTGACAAACACACTCCAACCAGGGGAAATGCTTCTCTCCGTGTGGCACATGAACCCCTAAGGCCTCACTGCCTGCTCTTGGGGATTTGCCTTACTTCCTCACCAGAGCATCTCCACGCACTGATCTCTGAACCTTCAGAGTCTGCATTCCATTGTTCAGAGAATCCTGGTGGTATTGAAACCCTCTTATTTCTCCCCATCACTGGTTTGGGGCAACAGATTTATTTTTCTGTTCCCGGTGAGTGTTTTTACTTTTTCTCTTTCTATCCAGCTATGATAAGAAAAGATAGGATTCAGTAGGAAGAGAGGGAAAGATTAGGACCTGAGATATTTGGTGGGGGAAAAACACACAATTTGGATCAATGCTGGGAGCGTCTGACCACAACAAACCCTCTCAAAGTAAGTTTCCCCTTAAGAAAGTAAGAGATACCACCTATTCATTCAGGAATTTGACAAAAGCCCTAACAAAAAATTAGTAGACCATAAAACCTATGACCCACAGGAATGATACGGCCATTGACCACCCCTCATACAATGGAATCGAGCTAATCAGGAATGGACAACACAGCACCTAGAGTTATCAAGCCAATAATATGGGTAGGACCTGAGAAGGAAAGAGGGGGATGGGAAAGGAGGGCTGACCAGAACTTTATAAAACAAAAACTCTTGCCTATTGTCATGGGTTCGAATGATGCATCTCTGTAAAGAGAGCTTTCATACTATTCTTACTTTGTGATGTTATCTTATACTCTAATAAACTTTTGCCTGCTGCTTATTTTATTTTGTGTCTACCTCTTCATTCCTCAAAGTGGTAAGACAACCAACTGTGGGCACTGAGGTAAAAAAAAAAAAGAAAAGCCTGAAGCACAGCTACTTTCAGGGAGAGTGCTTTTCTAGTGCAATCCAGGTGTGCCTCATCTCTCCTTTTCTTTCTCTCTTGGTCCTCTCTTTCCGTAAAAATGGATACCTATCCTCCACGACTTTTCTCTCTTCCAATGCACCTCTCTGCACTGCATACCTGCCAGGTTCCGTGACTTGAGTTATGTAGATTGTTGCATTAATCCTCAGATAAACTTCCTAGGTGTTCAAAATGGTTTCATGATGATCTAGTTGCATTTCAGGGATGAGACAAGCTCAGGGTCCCCATGCTGCTTCTCTCCTAGGGTTTTCTATATATAGTATCATGTCATTTGCAAACAGTGACAGCTTTAATTCTTCCCTACATTTTATTGGATGGCTTTTCCTTCTTTTTCTTGATTTTGTATACAATTTTAGGGATTGTGGATCTATGAAGAATAGCCATAGACCTTAATTTAAGGAGTCCTGCTACAAAGACACCTGGTTCCTACTTTATCATGGGGTAGGTAGAACATATATTATAACCATCACGGAGAGCTGAGGAAACCAAGATTGAGGGATATGTTTATGTGTCAGAACTAGAAGCCTATTGTCCAATGAGACTTTATAATTGTAATGAATTACATTAAAGAAAAGTTTTGGAAGCAAAAGTGAGCCCCCCTTTTTTGGGGGGCCTTTAAGTCTTGGTAGTATTAGACAAATGAAGTCTACGTTTTCTGAACTAACCTGAATTACCTGTGAAGTCCTTTTCTACTTCTACCAGTAGTATCCAATGAAGATAAAACCAAGCATGAGGCTTCAGAGATTATCTTCATCTGTTATCACCTATTAGTCTGATTACAATTTATTCCCCTATGTAGACTGAGAAACAATAATTTTTATGAGCAGTCTTCCCTGGAGTAAATTATAGTACAGTGACTATGTATCTGAGTTTTGTTCTTTGTGACCTATGGTCATGCCACTGCTTTTTAGTAGAGAGATAAGAAAAGAAGAAGGGGTAGATAATTAGCATTTACTGAGACTGAGTACCTACTCTTTGCCAAATCCGCTCAAGGGACTTTGTTTCCATACTTTTGTTTAATCCTCATAATATATTTTAGAGGTAATTGATACTATATTACTGAAAATACTTCATTCAGACTGTTGAAGCCACTGGCCCAATGTCATACGGACAATAAAGGGCAGGTGAACCTGGACAAAGTACCTGATCTTTCTTTTGCATTGTGATACTCAAACCTGAACCAAGACTCTCCCCATCTTTCTCAACACTCTAATTCCTTTTACATCCAATAAAGATTTGCCTAACACTGTATTCCCTTAAAAGCAGATATATCACTTTTCGGAGGACTTTTTATGCACTCTTAGAAGGTCGTTGTTATCCACTTTAATAGAAACAAATCTTGGATTTAGAAGACATGGTTTTGTTTTCTTGCCCTTTATCCCTTAGTTTTGAATGATGCTGCAATAGTCACTAGTCATTAATCATTTTGAGTGATGTTCTTCCCACCACAGATGCTGTGCTACTTAATACATAATATTAAGGGCTCAAATTTATGCAAGTCCTTTTTTAACTCTATAGTAAGAAAAAACTGTAAAAGATCGCTGCTTCAAGAGACATTTAAACTCCCTTTCCTTCAACATCTTCATCTATAAAATTGGGATTATAACTCCTACCTCACGGAGTTGTTATACTGTTCACTCAGTGAATATTTACTTTCCTTTTATTATGCACTAAGCACTTTTGGTTGTTGTTAGGGGAGAAGTCTTGTGGCAGACATATAATAAAAAAGCAGAAGAAAAGCAAAATGATAATTGACCATTGCAATAAGTGCTAGGAAATAAATAAAGAAGCAATTGTACTGGAGCTTGAGGGTGCTACTTTAGGTAGGGCAGTCAGGAAAAGACTTGTTAAGGAGATCATGATTACCTGACTGAAGGGTAGCAGGTCACCAAAAATGATGCCATATAATGGTTCTCAAGTATGAAGACTAGTGTTGTTAAGAGGCTGACAGAAGACAAGAGAAGCTATAAGCATTACTTCTCAACATGTGGTCCATAGATGAGTGGTCATCTTCACATTCTTTGTTTATAGTTTGCAATGAACTTAGGAGCTTGCACAGGAGTGTAAATCAATACAAGTCTTCATTCACTGAGAAAGTTTTGCTAAAAAAACAAAGTGAATGTGTACCAGCATGCTTTGTTATAGAGTTGATGTGCATTCTTGCATCCTTAACTCATCATGTCTCAGTAATAACTTGCAAATGAGTTATTTTTAGTAGCATTTATAAGATGCAGTTGGAGAAGGCAGGGGCTAGACCACATGGGGCCTTGAGGTCATGATAAGCTATATGAGCTTTACTCTAAGAGCCACAGGAAACCATGGGTGATTCTAAACAGAAGGGAAGAATGATCTGTGGTTGGAAGAAACAGATGCTCTTAAGCACTTGAAAACATTTTATAAACTGTAAAGTGATGAAGACTGTGAATTTTGACTTGATAATCTCATTTAATCAGGGTTTCTCTAGCCATTCTGTCAACAGTTGCCTCCTGGACTGATCTAAATAACATATGTCACGCATCTCTTGAGGCCATATTGCAGCATGGTTTTTTTTTTTGTATCAAAATATTATGCAACATGATTTTGAGGTTACCCCTTTCCAATTCAAATAAAATTCTGTGTTTAGGAAGTAAATAAGTTACATGTCACTATCTCAGGGGTCTCAGATCTCAACATAAATCCCTTTTGGCAGCATTAGTATGTAATGTTCAAAACTACAGAACTTATTACTAACATATTATCCACTTGCACATGTGTTGCTGAAAAGAACAACTGCTTAAAATCTAGAAACTTCATTCATGGGGAGAGTTTTAGTATTTTTCACAAAAGAATCTGACGACTTCATCTTCTTATCACCCAGGAAATGATTTCATCTTTGGGAAAAGCTATGACATTGATTTGTTTGCCCCAGAAATAATAATTATTTTCCATCTTCTGCTTCCCTCCATTCATGGTTTGCTTATTTTCTGACTTGCTCCCTCCCTCCCCTTCTGCTCCTTCATTTTTCCTTCCTTACTTCTTTCCTTCCTGATTCCTTCTTTTCTACATTCCTTTCTCCATCCCTTTCTCCTTCATGTTTCCTTCTGTCCACACTCTTTTTCTCACACACTTCCCCTTTTTCTCTTCCTTTCTTGCTTTCATAACTACTTACTGAGCATTTACATGACAGGCTAAGGACTATGCTAGACTCTGGAAATACCTCACTCAAAAAGAAAAATACAGTCTCTGTCTAAAAGGAGATTACAGTCTGGATGGGACACAGACAAGGAATCAGAAATTTACAGCCCACTGTGATCCATGCCACGGTGGGGTAAATAAAGAGTGTGTATCGGAGAACATAAGCTGGTAATCTAACTTAGAATTGGAGTCAGGACGGTTTCTGGGAGGAAAGGATGTCAAAATTGAGGTGCAAAGAATAAAAAGTTATCATATTAAAGGTTTGGATATAGGCAGAAAATTCTCAGTAAAAATTCAACATGTGGAAGCTTAGAGATGTGATAATGCACATGTGAGTTGCAATAAATGAAATAAATTAAGTCTGCCTGGAGGGTGGGGACGGGGGGTAGTTTAGAGGCAAAGAACTGACAGATTTAAGTAGAAAACAGGTTATGAAGGGCCTTACACACCATGCTAATGAGTATGGACTTTTTCTTTACAGTGATAGAGAGTCATTGAGGGCTTTCAACAGGAAGGTGACATGATAATATCTATCTTTTAAGAAAGTATACTGGATCTTTGAAGGAGAGTGTGCTAAAGGGGTAAGTTTGGACTCAGGGAACTCCATATACTCATAGAAGAATGTTATGAGAATTATAATGTAGAACGAACTAATTAGGATATTACATATGCAGATAGTGAGGTAGTGTATTTAATTTGATGCTCAGAAAGCTGCTGATTTTCTGGGGATCACAGGTTAATTTATGAAAGCAAGGACAAAGGTCAGTCCTTCCAATCTGTGTGTTGCTTTTCCAGGTATATTTGTTTTGATACCAATCATCATTCCTTCTTCTCCCTGCCTCCTTATCTAACACAAATAGCTGAGTTTTTCTTGGTTTTGAAGTGGGAAGTTTCTCTTTGATAATAATTTTACTCTTGAGAGCTGTCCAATATTCTATCACTGCATTAAAATATAAACTAACTTTAAAAAATAATGGAGGGGATATTATGCAGGCAGTTGTCAAGGGAATGACTGGAAATTAATCCTGAAATTTTGTTGTATCAAACTTTGCAGATTCTAATCTGTCCCTCTAAGGTTTTTCTCCACATACACTCATGATAGAAAAAAGGAGGATTAATCAAATAAGTGTGTTCCACACTATTGTGAGCTCAACACAGAATGAACCACTGCAGGGTACAACAAGAAGACTCAAGACACAGTGTCTACCCTAAAGTTGTATAGTTTGAAAGACAAAAGCAAATGAGCAATTCATAATGTACATAATTGTTGAATCACTATGTTGTCCACCTGAAACTAATATAATGTTGTATGCCAACTATACTTCAGTAGAAGGAATAAAAGCACTTCACCAATAGACCTTCCCCCAAAAAACCCAAACACATGAATATGAGAAAATCAAGTCACTTAAAACAATATCTAATAATGTCCAATAATTTTTAATACTTAAAAGTGTAATGTTCTGGTTGTTCAGAAAATGAAAAAGATCGCTAGGAAAGTCTTTCTGGAGGAAGTGGTGTCTGAGCTAAGCCTTGGATGGGCAGAGCAGAAGGGGCAGTAAGCTAGAGGACTGGTGTGGTGAAGGCATGGAGGTGTGAAGGACTGGATCATGTAGATCGTACTTTAGTGTGGGGCCTTTAAGAGTGAAGGAAAAGCACCAAGACAATGGGAAAAAAATTCAGCCAGGTGTGGTGTGGGCTATAATGGATAACTCTGAAGTCCAGACAGAGAAACTTTAAGAAACGGGGGCTCCATGAAGGCTCTAAAGTAGAGGTGTTAAGGGAAAGAATGATAAGATATCCATATGGGTAGGGGAGAATGAACTTTCCCAACTCCTTCTATAATTCAACTCACCTGCTTTGATTCGTCTTGACCAAGTGAGGTGACTCAATCCATATCTGTGGTTCTTCTTGTCTCTGATGCATCTTGCAGGTTAAATGACCTAGGTGATGGGAAAATGTTTTGTGACCCATGTGATCATCATAGTTATTGTTGCCAAGAAAGCTGCCACCTTCACATTTTCCATGTCTTTGACCAAGTCCCTTTTCTCATTTCAGTTCAAATAGCTGACTCATTGCACTTCCTTGCTGCTCCCTGCCAGGGACCCACTGTGCCTTGTAGAATTATCTGGCCAGCTTTAGTCGATTGTGTCCTTTGATAAATTTTCATTTCTAACATCTTACACACATCTGGTTTGACAGAATGCAGTCTGATTAAACAACCCAACAAGACAAACTATAAACTCAATTCAGCATTAAAAACTGTGGGGTGTTTGATCTGAATTAATATTTAATTTTTGATCTGAGCATGGGGATTTTGCAGTCATGCCCTGAGTGTTCTGTTTCTTGCAGAGTTCCCAACAGGACATCGTGCAGCCTTAGTAACTGATGCCTTTTCTACTCAAGTTCCTGACTGGCTGCCCAGGAGGTAGATTGTTGCTTCTTCTTGTGCTAGAAAGTGCTGGATTAGCAGTTTTTCCATCATGGCCCTTAGCTAATATTTTTAGGTGGCCAAGATGTTATAAAAAATAGAAATTGGTTGGGTAACTTCAATTATTACCCCTTATTGACAATAGGAGCATAAGTTTTTAGGATCAGCTGTATCTGTTTAAATCCTTAATTTCTGTAAATTCTTTGCCAGGCACCGTACTGTGTGTTTTGCAATAAGGGGCTGTGCATTTTTCAATAGGTTCCTCATGTAATGAAGATCCACAAAGACATGCCTTTTGATTGATGACTGTATTTAAGAAGCTATTTAAGGAGTATTAGTTTTCCATGTTCTTTTGCTCGGAATCAGCTTTTTAAACTGCTCTTTCTCAGCAGCTTCATTCTGACAAGGAACATTTTGTTTGCATTTCATTTTTATTTTTAGGCATTTGCAAATGAGCTATCCTGGAACAGAAATCTGCTCTATCCAGAGGGGGGCAGACCAGTGTCAAAAATTCATGTTTTCATTCCACAAATACTATCTAGCAAGTGAAGCATGGCTGGCCCTGTTCTAGGCACTAAAGATAAAAGGACATATTAAGACAACTCAGTCCTTACCATGAGGAAGTTTACAGGCTGAGAGACTGTGATTATTTAGTTATGTGATGACAACTGCTACAAAGGGATATACTGGGGGAACTATTAGAGCCTATGCTGGGAACTCATCTGCTCTGGGGGCTCTAGGAAGGACTTCTTGAAGAAGTGTCAACTGAACACTTACCTGAATAAGACAATGAATTCACAAAGATAAAGAAGAAAAAATGGAGAAGGTTAGGGATGATAGAATAAACAAAACAAATTAATTTAAGGTTGGACAGAACTAAAAAATGAAGTTAAATATGGAGGAGGGGTAATATGTCTGGAAGTTGGAGAATGAGGGTGAAAATACCACGAATTGAGGCTGAAGAGACAAGCAAGGGCTGCATCATATCGAGTTTTGGTAGGCTATTGAAAGGATTGTAATTTTCCTCTTAAGGAGTATGGAGGAAGCCATCACAGAGACTCAAACAGTGGGATAACAGTACCTAATTTGCATTTGTATCGCTAAAGGATATCCCTGGCTCTAGATTTCAAAATCAAATCTAGGCAGCCTGACTTCAAAGTCCATGCCCTGCTATACTTTCCAAGAGTAATAAGAGATTCTGCTATAACTGATAGTAGTAACAGTACTTGATTGAAAATCACAACCAGAATCTCCATTTGTCCACTATCTTTCCTGTGACAAAGAGGAAAAGCTGCGATGGCTGCCATTACTCATATTCCCTAGGTTAAGTCATGTGAAGTATCACCACTTAAGGTCCTGACACCATCAACTTTGACTATTATAAAAGATTCTTCAATCTCCTCCAGCACTGAAAACTGAGTGAAGGCAGAAATCTCACCATCTGGTTTCAGACCTATATAGCCAACTACTTCTTTGATGTCCCAAATTTGTTGTTTCAGAGGAATCTCAAACATTACATGCCAAAAATGGGATTCATGACCCCCAAATGCCACCTCAACTTGTTTGTCTTGCTGGCTTTCTCATTTTAGTCTGTGGCAGCACCAGGCACTGCCTGGTAGTATCTCAAGATGATACTATAGGACAACACTCTGATTTCTCTTTCTCTCTTTCTCTATGTCCCATCTACTAACAAGTTGTTGGTCCTGTATACAAACTGTATCTGAGAATTATCTACCAGCCACGTAGGCCTTCTGTAGATTATTAGAACATTCTAAGCTCTTTTGTGTGCTAAGACATTGATACTACTACTAGCCCTAAAGCTTTTCCCGTTTTTTGTTTTTTGTTTTTTTGTTTTCTATGACTAGCTCCTCCTTGTATTTCAGCTCTCGTTTTAAACAATGCTCTTCCTGGAGCCCTTCCTGGATTATTCCATCTGTATCAGTACTTTTTCCCACTGCCAGTTACTTCCTATCACTTCATTTTCTTCGTTCTTATCACAAACTTGAATTGTTTATATTATTAATTTGCTTACATACTTTCTGTGTCTCCTATTAGAATACAAGCTTCTTGAAAGCAGGTCCATCTTTTTATTTACACCCAGAATGCAATGCCTGATACATTGTAGGCCCTCGATAATAACATAAATAAATGGAGAAATGAGCATATGGTAATAGGAATGGTAGAGTGATAGGACCAGAAAACCTCCTCTCTCATTGTCTAGCTATATGTCATTGGCTAAGACACTGAATCTTTCTGAGTTTTACTAATCTGTCAAAAAAAAAAAAAAAAAAGAGGGACGGAGGGAGCTAATGGTAACCACATTGCCCTCCTCAACTAGCAGGATCAAAAGGCCTTGAAGCAGACAGAGCAGGGGCAGTACAAATATCCAGGGAAAATTGTTAATTCACGACCCATGGCTCAGAAGGCAGGCAATCAGAGCTATGGAACAGTGACAGAAATGACAGTGTGGGGACTAAAAAAGGGCCCATTTGTAACATTTGCAGAGTAATTAGTGCCACACAGAGCAAAACATTATCTAAATTCATTACAGAAATACACTTGGCCATGGGGAATTATCTTTAAGTATTGGAAAGAATGTTCCAGAATCTAGTGCTCATGCTCATATCTACCACTTGAGTCCAGGGTTCACTGTTCAGGGTCTTTTCACTCAGTACAACTTTGTACCAAACAAAATTAAATTCTTGGGTAGAATAATTACGTGTAAATGCTGCTCGGCTATTAGTCTCAAGGGGCCAATTTTCTAGCCATTTGTTGCCATCTGAAATGTCAAATTTATTACACAGAGGCCACAGTAATACATACAACATCCTCTCCTAAATAGAATATGAAAGGCACTAATCAGCACTGTGGCTGCAAGTGGTGAAGGCAGTAAGACGTTGCTTTAGCTAATAAGGTGATCTAAAATAATTACGTGGATTGTTTTAAGGAAAATAAAACATTCTTGTAATAGAAGTGCTACCTGAACACAGGTTCCTCAGTTCAAAGACTACCTATTCTTGAGAAGGCTAATTATTCCCCACCCTCTCATATTCTGGTAGATTTGCCAGGGCCTGCAGGAAAAGACACTGGGTAAAAATAGAACCTTTGGCCTTAAGTCCTGGCTCTGCTGTTGTCTTACTTACTGTGTGACTTTGGGTAAATCACTTACCCTCTCTGATTTCAGTTCTAGTTTCCTTACCTGTAAATATAAAGCTTGGGTTGTTCTGGTGGCTTCCTTCAGGGATCAAAGGAAGGAGTTGGTAATTGAGTACATTAAAAGCTAAAAATGTTGTAACTATATAGAGCTGTGCTGTATCTACTTAGTGAGCATTTGTTCATTTTACCTGCCTAGTGTTATTTCTACTGCTTTTATTAATGGTGAAAGACTCTAAACTTCATTTGGAGGAAATGCTTCTCCATTTATGTTAGTCCACATAGTTCATTTTGCTTTTTCCTAAAAGTTCATATATGGTTCCGTGAAGCAGACATGGCCAAGTAAGCATTCTGTCAACTGGGCCTCGGTGACTGGTTCACAGCCTGTGACTTAGGCCGGGACAATGAGGCTTGATTTTGGTGTCTGTAGGAAGAGATGATGGAAAATACATTATTTTTGCCTTTGGGAATGTAATCTGGCAGGTATAAAACATGGTACAGAGTGGAGAGAAAAGGTGATGCTGAGATGTAATGACATAATTTGAGTCTGTGGATCCAGCCTCCTGGCTCCAACTGAAGATTCCTCATTGAGTGCCTGGTTTGTGCCAGGCACAGCTAAAGGCCTTAGAGATTCATCACTGTATGAGACAAATTTATCTTATTCTCATGGGACTCACATTTCAATTATAAGAGCAATAAACTTCTAGTCTAGGTTAAGTTTTCATCACTTGTGTTCTCTCTTGATTATGAAAGTCTGGGATTTTCTGTTTTAATCTATAAAACGGACCAATAATCTATTTTGCTGAGATATGGTGAAGATAATGTATATACAGTCTTTGGCATATAGTAGGTGCTAAACAAATTGTATAAAAATGGATATTAGTCATTGTTTTTGGCCACCCCACATCTAAATCCCATTCCTTTGTTTGGGGAATCTCCCACCTGGGTCAGAATCCATTTTAAAGACTGGCAATGCCAGCCCCCTGCAGTTAGGCAGGAGCACCTAAGAAGAGGCATCACAACTGGGATGCTCGATACAGACTTCAAGTCTGAAACACTCTGAAAAGATTCAGTTAAGCACTGAAGGACTAACCATGCAGTCTTCTTTCTGGAGGGAGTGGTGCTAGTGGTGGCGATGCACATGACAGGAGGGTCAACAGAGTCAGCAGCTCTCCTAGAGGCACCCAAAGCCCTGCCTCAGAGGTAAGAACAGCATGAACTGCAGAGCCTGGCAGTGGAGTCTGTGTACCCTCCACAGACTGTCCTTGAGAAGGGAAGGTGTGCAAGTTCAGACATGGTTCTTCGGGCTTCATAGGGAATGTGGAAACTACCCAATATCCAATAGGTACATCATTTTATGCTTAAATTAGCCAGAGTCCATTCCTCCTGTTTGCAACTCAGACCTGACTGATACTTGAATTATGATAATATAATTTCAGTCATGATGATGGTGATGGTAAGATCCGTGCCATTCACTCAGTTTGTAACATGGAGGATAGGAGAGGGCTGAGATAGGACGTTGAGATTAGGAAGAGGCTGATCATACATACTCAGTGTGAGGTGGAATCGTTAAGAGATGGTCAGGATGATATGGGCTAATAGTGGGTCTCCAGCTGTGTAGATGGGCAGAAAGAACATATTTAAGAGCAATATTGGAGAGGAGATTGATATGACAGTTCAATCAGTCATCGGACCATTCACAATACAAAAACGTCTAGAATTCTTGGGCTTAGATGCTAATGTTATTTGTTCAACTGGAGATATTTTGAATGCAGGGAGTAGAGTTCAGTTGCATATTATTGAAACTGGGTCAAAGAACAACTAGGGGTAAAATTCAAGGTTGGATTCCCGCATCTTCTGGGTGACTCAGCATTCTCCACTTTTGTCCTTTCAAGATGGTGAGCAGACATTTTTCCAGAAGTCCCATATGCTGATGACATCCAAGTATTTTGCAAAAGGTAAATATGTAAGAAAAGTACTCATGAATAATAATGGGCACTACTCATCACAGTTTCCTTTGGTGCTTTCTCAATGGCCCAGATGCTGTAAGACTAGCCTGACGAGCCACTTGTGACCAAGGGGGGACTGTAGTTCAGAGAGGGTAATCACTTTACATTGAGATGTGTAATTTTCCCCTTAAATTCATTAAAAGTTTCTGAAACAAATAAATAAAACATAATTGATACAGATCCAGTGTCCTTTATATCCATACATCATTAAGAAGTTGTAATTGCTTCCCAACCCCCAGGAAGCTCTCATCTGCAAGAATAAAGCGTTGGTGTGCGACTCCCTGACAATTGTTATTATTCTGAGGAATTAATTTACTCTAATTAGTTTTAAGCCCATTAACAGAAATAGAAAGCTGAGCAAGGAAAGGTCCATCTGAAAAAAAGCATTTTCCTCAGCCAGTTGTAAGAACTTTTCATATGTTTAACAATGTGGCCACTGAAAATCAAACCTTGTTAAAAAACAAACAAAACATAAATCAGGATGTAACTAGTATGATTCCTAAAAGGCACGTTAGCTCTTCTTCTACTTTCTGAAAGTAAGAAATCAGCTTTAATTTTTCTTTTCCAAAGTCTCCAAATTGAGTTCTAAGGGACCCCCAAATCAGAGAAATGGCTGAAATTGAGGTCCACAAAAGTCTGGTTTTACTTAGATAGAATCAGTATCTGTTTTGGATGATTCAAGACATGTTGGGAAAGTTCTATTCCTCCAGGAAGTGGCTTTCTTATTCTGACTAACATAAGCTACAATTGTACCATGATAAGAAATAAAGTGATGTTATTTGTTCCTTTCTCTGAGTCTCCTTTAAATGGTCCATTCACCTAGGAGGGACAATACATGATTCTAGTTCTCATCTTGCCTTCCTGGGAACTGAGCCTTGAAACGGACTAGTCCAGGGTGATTTTGAAGGCTGAAAGCTAGTCCACTGGGATGGAGGTGTCTTTGG
Source organism: Acinonyx jubatus (assembly GCF_027475565.1). Lineage (NCBI taxonomy): Eukaryota > Metazoa > Chordata > Mammalia > Carnivora > Felidae > Acinonyx > Acinonyx jubatus. The sequence continues at coordinate 119,481,473 of NC_069380.1, read as the reverse complement.
AAAATGCAGAGTCTATATGTCCATTAAGGTATACTGACAGCAAATGGGGGAGGTCTGGAATTCAGACTTGGTTTTGTAGGCAATAGGGAGACTGGGTTTTTGAAGAGAGGAGTAACAAAATCAGCCTTGTGCCATTTGGTGGAACATGGAGGATGTATTTGAAAAGAGACTGAAGGATGTAAGGCAAGTTAGGAGATCCAGGTAAGAAGGACAGGAGATCAGAAAGCGGGGCAGTAGAAGCAGCTAGGAAGGGATGGATTTTGGAAATGTTTCTGGGGATAGAGTGGACAGGATTTAGTGAAGGATGGGGTATAGTTTCAGAAACCGTGAGGCTTTTCTGTTAGATAACTAGGATAGTGTGGCCAGCAAGCAGGATAGGGAGGGAACAAAACCAAGCAAGTTCCCGGAGTCTGAGACAATGGATTTGGTTTTAGTTAAAACAACTAACACTGATTTTAAAAGAGATAGACTTTTTAGGAAAATAATCTGAATTTCCTTTAAAGCAGATATAGGTTAAACTCTTAAGCTTTTTGAACGAGGCAGAAAATACATACATGAAACTGACTAGAATCTAGAGCTATTGAGTTTGGAGAACTTGCCCCATGTAAAGGGGCAGCTACAACGCAGCTCTGTGTGTTGCTCTTGTGCAAGAACCGGGCCAGGATGGCCAAATCATATAATTCTGAAGAGAAGCCAGAAAGCAGAAATGTTACATCAAGTCGCCTGATTTTTTTTTTTTAATATTCATTTTTGAGGGAGAGAAAGAGAGACAGTGCAAGTGGGGGAAGGACAGAGAAAGAAGGAGACACAGAATCTGAAACAGGCTCCAGGCTCTGAGCTGTCAGCACAGAGTCCGACATGGGGATTGAACTCACAGACTGCGAGATCATGACCTGAGCTGAAGTCAGACACTTAACTGACTAAGCCACCCAGGAGACCCAAGTTGCCTGATTCTTAAAAGTTGGCAACTAATTCAGTTAAATTCTTTTTCTTGAAACTCTAAGTGAGCCCGGCAAGTGTGCAAAGCAGCCCAAGGGCCATAAGGTTGAGATTCAGTGAACTCACTTGAATTATTATGAAGTGGTGCAGAAGGGGAAGAGGCAGGCCATTGGAGAAGTATCTTCTGAGAGGCTGTAATTTGGCTAGCACGGTGCTGGATACTGTGGGAGATACAGTCCATGGCTGTTGCCCTTAAGAAACTAACAGCTTAGCCAGGATACCAGGCTGATAAAACGGCCAAAGAAAAATGCAGTACATTGTGTGATTAACGGCTAGGGACAATAAGGTTTCAAGAAAGAGAGAAATTGGCATTGGACTAAGAAATTAAGGGAGATAATACGAAAGCCCTGGGTCTCAAACAGGTGACAAAGAGCTTTCAAGAGAGGCAAAGAATGCATAAAAAGCTAGAGAATTTTCTCCAAAGTTCATTTCCAAGTCAATAACTGCAACTCAACAGGTTTTGTAATTTCTCCAGGGAGGCAAGCATGAAGTTTCTGAGAGCAGGTGGAAAGAGCAAATTAAAAGTGGAACCTGGTTCCACACTAATGATTACTAACAGGCCAGTGTGGGATAGTTGTTTTACAATGTTTTTGGTAGGTTTTCCCTATTACAATTGCTGGGCCGTTGGCATCCGATATAAGAATTAGAAATAAATAAGATCTTGACTGCTTACATTGGGAGATGACACATTTCTCTAAAATAGTGACATAATCTCTGAAGCTAGAGTGTCTTATCCTGTGTGGGCTTATTTGGGATTGCCCAAGGAGTGAGACAAGAGGTTAACAGAACAGTGACATTCTTAAGAAAGGGGAGGGAGGTACAAAGTGGGGGTGGGGGTGGGGGGTTGTCCAGTTCTTTCTATCTGGGCTTTGGAGACGCAGCAGAATGTTAGAGTTTTCCTTCATAATACACTCTGTATTTGCTTCTCGATTTCTTGTCTTCCTTTTTCTTTGCTTTGTTGTTTTGTTTTTTTTTTTTTTCCAGAATCCCTGACATTAACAATGAGGACAGATTTATTTGGTGGGGAAGTAAAGAAAACAGTCTTTGTCCTGAGTTGGTATCAATCATTTTATTTAAATGAGCTTTTTACTGATAGGAGAATCAATTTGTAAACCACATTTGATTACCTCGGTTCAATTACTGCAGAAGCTGTTTCTAAGCTCAGGTGAAGAGAACTGAGGATATATTTTTGCATTTCCCTTTCTGCAAGGGAGAACCTGAGAATGTAACAACTTCACAGAAAACAGCATGACATTTGTCTGACTGTTCAGCTTTGGGGATGAATGGCTCTTGGGGAAGGAAGCATTTTCAGGAGTAAGATGCAGTGTCTTCCATAAATAGGTAGAGATTTGCATCTCCTGCCTTTCCAACCTATTTCCATTATGTTTGGGTAGAAAAATCAAACCATATTTCTTTCACAATAGCATAGGTTCTTACACTTGATGCAGTTTTGAGATTACTGGGCTCTTATCTTTGAAAAACGATTGAGAGGCAATGGAACAAAGGAAGGAGGGTCACAGTGGAAAACTCCAGAGGGTGCCATTCCTTCCAGGTTTCTCTGGAACTGTCAATTACATGCTGAGTCCTGTGGTAGATTGAATCCATGGTTCTCATATGAGTCCTGAGAGCTAAAATAATATCCTTTTCAAGAGATACTGTCTTCTCCATTATAGCGGAGACTATTTTGTTTCTACAGCCAATGGATACTTGAGAGATGAGTAGAAGTCTAATTTCAGAGAAACTTAAAATACTAATGACATTTAATTGCTTTCTGGTTGACTTTGAAAAGTCAAATTTTAACCAGTCTTTGTGGATTAGGTGAATTCTGTCCCTTCAGTTTCCTCTTTTAAAGAATTTTGTTTCTTCTTTCAATGATAAAGTGAGCAAGCATTTGAGCAATCACAGGATTATTCCTTTGGGTTAACACAAACAGTTAATGTCATACAATTCAGTAGATGGTGCAATTATGCACATGCCTTGAGTTACAAACAACAGATTAAAGCCATCCCTTACCCTTACCCAGGAGGGAAACGTTTTCTTTCTTCCTTTTGCCTAGGCCTCCAGTAATCTGTGAGTTGTCTTTAGCATACGAAAATCCTTTTAAGAAACTTCCTCTTGACTTTATCTCCCCCAACTCCACAGTATATAATCAGTCATGCTTCACAACCCCAGTGCAGCTCTTTGTGCCCATGAGTCCTGTTCCCTGACTTTAATAAAATCACCTTTTTGCACCAAAGATGTCTCAAGAATTCTTTCTTGGCCATCAGCTCCGGACCCCACCATCACTCTGAAACCCCATCAGCAGCCTTCATCAGATGACATCTTACTTGAGTCTTGAAGCAACAGTCTTGAAGAAGAAATACTGCGCAAAGGATCACTTAGAGTTATCATTCATCGGATGCTTTCCCTGTGTCAAACTTTGCCTCTTACACACATCCACTCACAAAACTCTGAAAACGCATTAAGGCTGTTTTATGGGTGAAAAACCCAAGGCTTAGAGAAGCTGTTTATCCAGGTTAGTATTACTGCTGTCTGGGAGAGATAGGATTCAAATCTAAGAACTGATTCTAAAACTCAGCTGCTTATCCATTGTAATATACTGCCTCTCTGGCTCACAAGACAAAAATGATTATGATTATTAAAAGAAAATAAAACATAAAATGGAAAATTCTCATAGAATCCCTTTAGAGGAAACTTGTGTGTACCTATCTGGCAAAAGGAAGAACACAGAAAATTTAAAGTGAAAGTATTAGAAAGTCATTGACCATTATACGTTACTAAGAAATTATGCAATATAAGGCTGGAAAGATAAAGTTGGGAATGAGAAGAATAGAATGATTGGTTTCGTACAGTGTATAAAGTATGTCCTGATAGATAACAAGTTGTGAAGAGTTTTATTTTTGTAGGTTCAACTCAATTCCACTCTCCCTGTTACTCACTCAGGGCCAGCTGCACCAGCACTCTTTCGTCTCCCTCAAAACCCCAAACTTGTTCCTGTTTGGAGACCTCTGAAGTCATCTTCCCACCATCTAGAATGTTCTCCTTCTAGATCTTTTCTTTTTTATCCACCTCATGAATCAGCTCAAGGGTCATCTTCTCAAAAAGCCTGGCCACTCATTATCCGATTACCTGATTTTATTTTCCCATAGCACTTACTGCACTCTGAAATATTTCATTGCAAGTTTGTTTGTGTACTGACCACTTCCCTCTACTAAGATGTAAGTTCTCAGAGGATGCAGATTTTGTTTTGCTCGCTGCCATGTTCCCACCTCCTAAAATCATACAGTCCACGTATTTGCTGGATGAATGCATTTGCTGGTTAAAATAACTGTGAAGTAGAATAGGCATTTGTTTTATAATCTTCATTTTATGGAAAATAAAATGTGGCTCTTTGTGGTAATATAACAGGTTCAAAGTCAACTAATAAAAAAAAAGGGAAGAATCAGGAATTGAACCCAAGACTCCTATCCTCACGGCATGCTCCTGTCAGCTATTTCAGAAAAAGATCCATTGCTTTTCCTTCCCGGTGGCTGTCACATTTAGGTATAGGAGTCTCTTAGATTAAAAAACTATTTTGGGAGCATGGAAGCTTTTTGTGTGTCTCGCGTCCATGAAATACAGCCAGACCAACACTAAACCATCCTACACACCTAGAAAACTGATTGGGAGATTAACACAACAATCTGCACAACCCGAACCACAGAATTCAGCAGGTACACGACACGAAGAGCTCAACTTGGGGAGCAAGAAGCCCCCAAAAATAGGGAACCGCTTTTGCAGGCAGAGAGAGGATGGAGACTGGGGAGGAGGAGGGGGAGCATACGGGAAAAGCACCCCTCCCCAAAAGCAGCTGGAGAGAAAGTGGAAAATTGGAAACAGCCGCAGGGACTAAACTAAAAAGGGAGAAAGGAGAGGGTTTAAATTCCATTAAGACTGTAAACAAGGGGAGCGCAAAGGCTGCAACTCCGCAGCTCGATACCTGGCGGTGCTCTGGTGGGAAAGGTGTATCCCCAGGAACACAGTGGGGTCCGGGAGGTTCTCAGGCCAACAGGGAAAAGCGCTTCCACTGCTGGAAGGACATTTGGTAGAGACTGTTGAAGCCACCTCGTCCCAGCAGACCCCGGAAGGCTGCCACATTCGCTGGTGCTGGGGCAAGTTTGTTGAGGGTGAAGCCCGGTGCCAGACGTGTGTTGTGATTTTCCATAATCCCAGAGACACTACTGCTACACTGTCTCGCGAACATTTTCTGGGATGGGCTGGCGCCTGGCCACAGTCTCGGGGCAACAGCAGGGTCCAGCGGGCGTTCCTGAGTGCAGCCGACATTCGGCCATTGCTCATTTGGCCATAGCTCGGTGAGGCCCTCCCGCAGAGGGGCGGAGCAGATCAAAGCCGCAGTCCTTCGGAAGTAAGGGGCCGGGGAAAATAGCCGCATCTGAGACAGAACTTGGGAGAGAGGTACTGCCTGGGGCCTAGTCACGGAGAGTGGAAAAGTGGGGAGTGGACGAGAGCTGAAGACGGAGGACCAGTGCGTGACTGCTGATCTGGGAGAATAGAGTGGGTGGCTGCGTGGCGTCAGTTTTCAACGCTCCCGCGCATGCGCATGCGCACCGACGAGCACCGCAACAATCCACCCCAGTAGGCTAGCAGCGCCATCTAGGGGAGAGTGGAGCTGTTACACTGAGCCCTGCCCACTGGGCCAACTTCCGTATTCAGGAACACAAACCTCACCCCCAGCTTAATCTATGGACTATAAAGAGCTAGATGGACTGACCTCTAGGGGAAAACAAAGCAATTTCAGTCCTACTTCAATCTGTTAGCAGGTTCATCCATTCAATTTTTTTTTCTCTCTTTCTCCTTTTTCTCTTTTACAATTCTTTTCTTTTTCTTGAATACAGAAAGAGAAAAAACTCATTTTTATTTTCAATTTTTATTAAAAATATCTTTCTTTAATTTTCATTACTATATTTTTTACTTTTGTGTAAATGTTTTCAAATTCTACTTTACTTCCATCATTTTATTTTAGTCTACTTCAGTGTACTCACCTTTTCAAATTTTCAAACAATTTCCTTTTTTCTTTTTCTTTTTTCTCTTTTTCATTTCTTTTCTTTTTCTTGAATGCAAAAAGAGAAAAACTTCATTTTTACTTCCAATTTCTTTTAAAAATATTTTTATTTAATTTTTATTACTATATTTTTGATTTTATGTAAATTTTTTCAAATTATATCTTACTCCCATCATTTTATTTCAGTCTACTACAGTGTATTCACTTTTTCAAATTTTCAAACGATTTCTTTTTTTTTGTCTTTTCCATTTTTCTTTTTTCTCTTTTTTCTCTTTTTTGTTTCTTTTTTCTTAAATACAGAAAACAAAAAAATAAATATTTTAAAATATTTTAAAATAAAATAAAAATTTTAATTTTTATTAAAAAGATTTTTCTATAATTTTTTTCTACTATATTCTCTACTTTTGTGTATTTTAGTCTACTTTAGTGTATTCATTATTTCAAATTCTCAAACGATTTCTTTATTTCCCCTCTCCCCCCCTCCTTTTTTTTTTGTTTGTTTCTCTAATCTGTCAAACCACTTTCTACACCCAGACGAAAACACACCTGGGATCTAGCATTATCTATTCAATTTTTGTGTGTGTGTGTGTTTTAATTATTATTTTAATATTTTTTTATTTTTATTTTTTTATTTTTAAAAATTTTTTTTTCAACATTTACTTATTTTTGGGACAGAGAGAGACAGAGCATGAACGGGGGAGGGGCAGAGAGAGAGGGAGACACAGAATCCGAAACAGGCTCCAGGCTCTGAGCCATCAGCCCAGAGCCTGACGCGGGGCTCGAACTCACGGACTGCGAGATCGTGACCTGGCTGAAGTCGGACACTTAACCGACTGCGCCACCCAGGCGCCCCATTATTTTTTTATTTTTAATTTTTTTAATTTCTATTTTTCTACCTCATTAATTCCTTTTCTCCCTTCAAAATGACAAAACGAAGGAATTCACCCCAAAAGAAAGAGCATGAAGAAACGACAGCCAGAGATTTAACCAACACAGGCACAAGCAAGATGTCTGAACCAGAATTTAGAATCACGATAATAAGAATACTAGCTGGAGTCAAAAATAGATTAGAATCCCTTTCTGCAGAGATAAAAGACATAAAAAAATAGCCAGAATGAAATGAAAACTGCTATAACTGAGCTGCAATCATGGATGGATGCAGCAGCGGGAAGGATGGATGAGGCAGAACAGAGAATCAGCGATATAGAGGACAAACTTACAGAGAATAACAAAGCAGAGAAAAAAAGGGAGATTAAGGCAAAAGAGCACTATTTTAGAATTAGAGAAATCAGTGACTCATTAAAAAGGAACAACATCAGAATCATAGGGGTCCCAGAGGAGGAAGAGAGACAAATAGGGGTAGAAGGGTTATGTGAGCAAATCATAGCAGAAAACTTTCCTAACCTGGGGAAAGACACAGACCTCAAAATCCAGGAAGCACAGAGGACTCCCATTAGATTCAACAAAAACCGACCATCATAGTCCTATCATAATCAAATTCACAAAATACTCAGGCAAGGAGAGAATCATGAAAGCAGCAAGGGAAAAAAAGTCCCTCACCTACAAGGGAAGACAGATCAGGTTTGCAGCAGACCTACCCACAGAAACCTGGCAGGCCAGAAAGGAGTGGCGGGATATATTCAGTGTGCTGAATCAGAAAAACAGGCAGCCAAGAATTCTTTATCCAGCAAGGCTGTCATTCAATATAGAAGGAGAGGTAAAAAGTTTCCCAGACAAACAAAAATTAAAGGAGTTTGTGACCACTAAACCAGTCCTGCAAGAAATTTTAAGGGGGACTCTCTGAGGGGACAAAAGATGAAAAAAATATATATATGTATATATACCAAAAGCAACAAAAGCTTAGAAAGGACCAGAGAACACCACCAGAAACTCCAACTCTACAAGCATCATAATGGCAATAAATTCTTATCTTTCAGTACTCACCTAAACATCAATGGACTCAATGCTCCAATCAAAAGACGTAGGGTAACAGAATGGATAAGAAAACAAGACCCATTGATATGCTGTTTACAAGAGACCCACTTTAGACCTAAAGACCCCTACAGATTGAAAATAAGGGGATGGAGAACCACCTATCATGAGAATGGTCAGCAAAAGAAAGCTGGAGTAGCATACTTCTATCAGACAATCTAGACTTTAAAATAAAGACTGTATCAAGAGATGCAGAAGGACATTATATCATAACCAAGGGGTCTATAGACCAAGAAGACCTAACAACTTTAAACATTTATGTGCCAAATGTGGCAGCACCCACATATATAAATCAATTAATCACAAACATAAAGAAACTCATCGATAATAATACCATGATAGTAGGAGACTTCAACACCCCCCTCACGCAATGGACAGATCATCTAATCAAAAAATCAACAAGGAAACAATGGCTTTGAATGACACACTTGATCAGATGGACTTAACAGATATATTCAGAACATTTCATCCTAAAGCAGCAGAATATACATTCTTCTCCAGTGCACATGGAACATTCTCCAGAATAGACCATATACTGGGACACAAATCAGTCCTAAGTAAGCGCAAAATGATCGAGATCATACTGTGCATATTTTCAGACCACAATGCTATGAAACTCGAAATCAACCACAAGAAAAAATTTGGAAAGGTAACAAATACTTGGAGACTAAAGAACATCCTACCAAAGAATGAATGGGCTAACCAAGCAGTTAAAGAGGAAATTAAAAAGTATATGGAAGTCAATGAAAATGATAGCACCACAACCCAAAACCTCTGGGACACAGCAAAGGCGGTCATAAGAGGAAGGTATATAGCAATCCAGGCCTTCCTAAAGAAGGAAGAAAGATCTCAGATTCACAACCTAATCTTATGCCTTAAGGAGCTGGAAAAAGAACAGTAAAAACAAACCAAAAACCAGCAGAAGACAGGAAATAATAAACATTAGAACAGAAATTAATGCTATCAAAACCAAAAAAAAAAAAAAAAAAAACCAAAACAGTAGAACAGATCAATGAAACCAGAAGCTGTTTCTTTGAGAGAATTAACAAAATTGATAAACCACTAGCCAGTTTGATCAAGAAGAAAAAGGAAAGGACCCAAATAAGTAAAATCAAGAAAGAAAGAGGAGAAATCACAACCAACAAAACAGAAATAAAAACAAAAATAAGAGAATATTATGAGCAATTATATGCCAACAAAATGGGCGATCTGGAAGAAATGGACAAATTCCTAGACACATATACACTACCAAAACTGAAACAAGAAGAAATAGAAAATTGGGCCAGACCCATAACCTGTAAGGAAATCGAATTAGTAATCAAAATTCTGCCAAAAAACAAGAGTCCAGGGCCAGATGGCTTCCCAGGGGAATTCTACCAAACATTTAAGGAAGAGTTAACACCTATTCTCTTGAAACTGTTCCAAAAAATAGAAATGGAAGGAAAACTTCCAAACTCTTTCTATGAAGCCAGCATTACCCTGATTCCAAAACCAGACACCCCACTAAAAAGGAGAACTATAGACCAATTTCCCTGATGAACATGGATGCAAAAATCCTCAACAAGATATTAGCCAACCGGCTCCAACAATACATTAGAAAAATTATTCACCAGGACCAAGTGGGATTTATACCTGGGATGCAGGGCTGGTTCAATATCTGCTAAACAATTAACGTGATTCATCACATCAATAAAAGAAAGGACAAGAACCATAATACCCTCTCAATAGATGCAGAGAAAGCATTTGACAAAATACACCATCCTTTCTTGATAAAACCCTAAAGAAAGTAGGGATAGAAGGAACATACCTAGAGATGATAAAAGCCATATACAAGTGACCCAATGCTAATATCATCCTCAATGGGGAAAAACTGACAGCTTTCCCCCTAAGGTCAGGAACAAGATAGGGATGTCCACTCTCACTACTGTTATTCAACATAGTATTGGAAGTCTTAGCCTCTGCAATCAGACAATACAAAGAAATAAAAGGCATACAAATCGGTCAGGAGGAGGTCAAACTTTCACTCTTCGCAGATGATCTGATACTCTATATGGAATACCCAAAAGATTCCACCAAAAAACTGCTAGAACTGATTCATGAATTCAGCAAAGTCGCAGGATATAAAATCAATGCATAGAAATCGGCTGCATTCCTATACCAAGAATGAAGCGACAGAAAGAGAAATCAAGGACTTGATCCCATTTACAGTTGCACCAAAAACCATAAAATACCTAGGAATAAATCTAACCAAAGAGGTGAAAAATCTATACACTGAAAACTATAGAAAGCTGATGAAAGAAATTGAAGAAGACACAAAAAAATGGGAAAAGATTCCATGCTCCTGGATAGGAAGAACAAATATTGTTAAAATGTCGATACCACCCAAAGCAATCTACATATTCAACATGATCCCTATCCCAATCAGCATTCTACACAGAGCTAGAGCAAATAATTCTAAAATTTTTATGGAACCAGAAAAGACTCCAAATAGCCAAAGCAATCTTGAAAAAGAAAACCAAAGCAGGAGGCATCACAACCCCAGACTTCAAGCTATACTACAAAGCTGTTATTATCAAGACAGTATGGTACTGGCACAAGAACAGACACTCAGATCAATGGAATAAAATTGAGAACCCAGAAACAGACCCACAAACGTATGGGCAACTAATCTTTGACAAAGCAGGAAAGAGTATCCAATGGAATAAAGACAGTCTCTGCATCAAGTGGTGCTGGGAAAACTGGACAGTGACATGCACAAGAATGAACCTGGACCACTTTCTTACACCATACACAAAAATAAACTCAAAGTGGATGAAAGAACTAAATGTAAGATAGGAAGCCATCAACATCCTCGAGGAGAAAGCAGGCAAAAACCTCTTTGATCTTGGCCGCAGCAACTTCTTACTCAACATGTCTCCAGAGGCAAGGGAAACAAAAGCAAAAATGAACTACTGGGACTTCATCAAAATAAAACGCTTCTGCACAGTGAAGGAAACAATCAGCAAAACTAGAAGGCAACCGACAGAATGGGAGAAGATATTTGCAAACAACATATCAGATAAAGGGTTAGTATCCAAAATCTACAAAGAACTTATCAAAATCAACACCCAAAAAACAAATAATCCAGTGAAGAAATGGGAAGAAGACATGAATAGACACTTCTCTAAAGAAGACCTCCAGATGGCCAACTGACACATGAGAAAATGCTCAACATGACTCATCATCAGGGAAATAGAAATCAAAACCACAATGAGATATCACCTGATATCTGTCAGAATGGCTAACATTAACAACTCAGGCAACAACAGATGTTGGCGAGGATGTGGAGAAAGAGGATCTCTTTTGCATTGTTGATGGCAATGCAAGTTGGTGCAGCCACTCTGGAAAACAGTATGGAGGTTTCTCAAAAAACTAAAAATAGAACTACGCTATGACCCAGCAATTGCACTACTAGGCATTTATCCAAGGGATACAGCTGTGCTGTTTCAAAGGGACACATGTACCCCCATGTTTATAGCAGCACTATCAACAACAGTCAAAGTATGGAAAGAGTCCAAATGTCCATTGATGGATGAATGGATAAAGAAGTTGTGGTATATGTATACACACACACACACACACACACACACACACACACACACACAATGGAGTATTACTCGGCAATCAAAAAGAATGAAATCTTGCCATTTGCAACTATGGAGATGGAACTGGAGGGTATTAAGCTAAGTGAAATTAGTCAGAGAAACAAAAATCATATGCCTTCACTCATTTGAGGACTTTAAGAGACAAAACACATGAACATAAGGGAAGGGAAACAAAAACAATATAAAAACAGGGAGGGAGACAAAAGAGACTCATAAATATGGAAAACAAACTGAGGGTTGCTGGAGCGGTTATGGGAGGGGGGATGGGCTAAATGGGTAAGGGGCATTAAGGAATCTACTGAAATCATTGGTTCACTATATACTAACTAATTTGGATGTAAATTTTAAAAAATAAAAAGTAAAGTTAAAAAAAACAATTTGGTAATGACTAGGGTTGTAAATCCTCTATACACTACTCAGTGCACCGCATTTATTCATATTCTTTTAATTCTCAGGAAGATTTCCCTAAGATACAGATAAGTGGATAGAAGGAAGGCTGTGTACTTGGAGCCTGGGGCATGGCTGTGACTCCTGCTGTATGGCCTTGTCTCCGTCTCATCTTCTCTCTGGCCTGTTAAGTGCAGGAGATGAGCTCAGTGATCTATGAGCAAATGAGTGTGTGTGTGTGTGTGTGTGTGTGTGTGTGTGTGTGTGTGTGTGTGTGAGGTTATTAAGAAGATATCAGAAACTAATGATACAGTTTTCTGGGATTTTTCAAGGTTGAAGAGAAAGTGTTTAGGATACCTGGAGTTGATTTTGTTTGTTCCAAGTGCACTGCTCATTAAGTCCTTATGGACTCAAGGATGGATTGATGGAAGACGTTTGCTCAAACCTCCCTGCTTAGGATGTCAGTATCATTTGTTTTCTAACTCACAAGCAACAAAAACTAATTTTAGCCAAACTAAGTGAAAGGAATCTTTCAGAAGGTTTACCGGGGGCCTACAGAATCCAAAAGAGGTTGGAGGTTCAGACCTGAGGATGAGGGGGAACAAAGAGTAGGGGAGAGCTTGCAAAAGGGAAGCAGGCAATAGTTCTGTCACTTGAAAAGCTGAGTCAAGACCAACCTGTGGCTGCATCCACTTTGTAACGAAAACCTCCATATGTTTTCACTCTTAGGTGGATCCTGAGAAACTTAACAGAAAACCGTGGGGGAGGGGAAGGGGAAAAAAAAGTTAAAGAGGGATGGATCCAAAACATAAGAGACTCTTAAAAACAGAACAAACTGAGGGTTGATGGAAGGTGGGAGGGAGGGGAAAGTGGGGATGGGCATTGAGGAGGGCACCTGTTGGGGTGAGGACTGGGTGTTGTATGGAAACCAATTTGACAAATTTCATATTAAAAAAAAAGAACATGGTTTCAAAAAAAAAAAAAAAGAAAAGAAAACCTCCAACCTATCTCTCTCCTCAGTCACTTACACAGGTGTCGGCAACCTGGTGAGAGTGCCTAGGGCAGTCCCAGTCTAGTAAGGAAAACAAATCCATGCTAGTTATTTTATTTTTTTAATAGTTTTTAAAGTTTATTTATTAATTTTGGGGCTCTTGGGTGGCTCAGTCAGTTAAGGCTCCGACTTTGGCTCACGTCATGATCTCACATCTTGTGAGTTTGAGCCCCATGTCCGGCTCTGTGCTGACAGTTCAGAGCCTGGAGCCTGCTTTCGATTCTGCGTCTCCCTCTCTCTCTGCCCCTCCTTGATAATGCTCTGTCTTTCTCTCTGTCTCTCTCTCTCTCAATCTCTCTCTCTCTCTCTCAAAAATAAATAAACATTAAAAAAATTTAAAAATATCAAAAAAAAGTTTATTTGTTTATTTTGAGAGAAATAGAGAGAGCATGAACAGGGGAGGGGCAGAATCCCAAGCAGGCTCTGCAGGGTCCATGCAGAGCCCAATGTGGGGCTCGAACTCACAAAACTGTGAGAGCATGATCTGAGCTGAAATCCAGAGGTGGATGCTTAACTGTTTGAGCCATCCAGGCACCCCCAGGCTAGTTATTTTAACAGAGAGGCTTTAATGTAGGGAAGCTGGAGGATATACAGTAGTGAAAATGAACACCACACAGTACCTCCAGGAAGAAGCTGATCTGCCTATGACCAGAGAATGAGAAAAAGTTGGTGTCATCAGACTAGAAGCTTGGAAAAGAAGCACAGAGGAGCAGAGGTCCAGGCCTTTGAGGGGAGGACCTTAGCCAGCTGCCACCTCTCTCTCTAGAGTTAGTGAAAGATCCTCATAGGGCTGGATGCAACCCCAGAAGGTTGGGAGCTGCCTGGCTGGTACCTCTGAGGGAGTGAGAGGAGGTGCTTCTAGGACTGTGGAGAGAAGCTGGAGAGGAACCAGGTGATGTTGGTATGTATGGCCAGGATGCTGAAGGGAGAGCATGTGTATGAAGAAGAGCATGTGGCTTTTCCCTTCCTCCTGCTGTTCAGTTTCCTTGTTGGCAGAGTCAGTCAGGAAGCCACCTGACCAATGGGGAAGTGCGGTCTACAGAGTCTGAGGTCCAGTAGTACAAAGCAGAGTTTGGAGCTAAGTTGGTGGTCTGAGAACCTGCAGAGATTGCACTGCATTGCCAGAACTTAGGTCAAGTGCTCGCCCCCCTGGCTTGCTGGGGCAGGGATACTGAGGATCGACCTTTTTCTTCTTTCATTGAAAATGGGCTCCTGGAATTGTTTCCCCAATACTACACCCATGGGCTGGAAGTAATTCTCTGTGAGGAAATACAGGCAATATAGACAGAATGAATGGATGCTGGAGAGGAAAAATGCAAGTATCTACTGTGTAGATATCTTTAGTAAGAGAAGTCTTGGTGGAGTACTGATGAATGTTGGTATCATTTTCCTTTCTGCATAAATATATGGAATTGACCCTTACTGTCCTTTTACAGCATTAAAGCTGGTTATTTATGTCAGGCCACAAATCGCAGATGCCCTGTTTAGATGGGGATTATAAATCCCCTGCATTGAACTTTAATTGGGGCCAGATAAAGAAAAAAGTTTGGGGTTATTTTCTTCCATGGTTTGGAGATTTATATAGGGTACTTAGAACCTGTTTATCTCGACAGACAGAGAGATAGTGGTTTAAATGGATTTTCATGCTTGTGGCTTGGAAACACAAAGCCCTATGCAGCTTGTTGTTTGTTTTGCAAATCCTTATCACATCCAAATTATTGTTTGTGGAAGGAGGGAGGAAAACAGCTTATAGCAGGCTCCCCCATCTCTCTATTTTATGCCCAAAGAGATAGACACAAACATGTAATAGATCTGCATTTGGAGGAATTCAATGCATATAATTAGTGCAGCACCAGCTTTGAATTTCTTGAAATTAAGAACATTGATTCTTCACTGAAATGGAAGTTCCTTGCGGATACTTTATTCCTTTTATTCTCGTTTTTCTGAAACAACTCGAGCCCATTTTCCACGGCAGGTTTTTCACTTATGTTTTATGCTGCTTGACTCAGAAGACTTATATGGGCAGTTCCTTAAAATTAAAAGCTCTCATGGATTTCTTCAAGGGTGGTTACAAAGAATGATCGACTGGCTTGATGAGAGCAGCCAAAAGGAAGGTCAGTTGTCAGTCTTGCATATAAATTTGTTACTTGAAAAATGCTGGAAAAAAAGTCAAAATTGTCAACAGTCTACTTAAAAACATATATATCAATTAAGTGAAATCTTTTCCCCTCAGAAATAAATTTGTTAGTATTACAAAATGCCTATATGCACATCCACACATTACATACATATATGCAAAATACAACTATGAGGTACATATTAGTCTGAAATTATATTTTTCAGAGAATATTATGTCAGAATATTTTCTAGGTCATCACATATGGACTACCCTCTATTTTACACAGCACAATTTTTATCATTTAACTCCATCCCATTGGTGGACATTAAGACTGTACTCTTATTTTTCACTACCAAAAAGAATGCCACTGTGGAAATCCTTGTACGTCTGCCTTTACATATTTGTGTTAAAGTCTCTGTTAGATGGATATGGTATCGCTGGTCTTTTGCAGAGCAACCTCGTTCGGAATCCTGTCTTGCATTTAGTTGTCTATTCATTCTCATTTAATCTGGAATCATTTTTCAGACTATATTAATGGCGTTGACACTTTTGAAACTACAGGAGACCATTGGCTGATTGCTTTTTGCCTTACACTTATTTCTTACTGTATTTTATTCTGAGAAGGTACCAAAAGAGGCTCTCTGGGCCATGACATTAGGGAAGTGATGTTCAACATCAGGTGCACATGAGAACCTCTTGAAGATACTTAAAAACAAAAAAACAAAACAACAACAACAAAAACCTTTTCCTGGGCTCTGTTCCTAGAGTCTGATTTAATTGTTCTCAGGTGGGGCTAGTGTACCTGTATTTTTGAACATCGCCCTAGTGATTCCATTGAGCACCCTGGACTGGGAACTGCTGGATTACATATGGATAAGAGCAGCTGCATAATCTGTGAGCCCCAGAGCAGAATGGAAATGACAGATCCCTAGTTCAAAAATTATTAAGACTTTAAGATGATGACATCAAACTGTTTAGCCGAGTGTGGGGTTCTAAGAATGGCACCCCATGTGACTGCCTAGCATGCACGCCTATGCAGCCAGACCTCAGTATACCACATTTTGTAGAAGCAAGAAAGCCATGTAAATCAAAGATTTGAGGGAATGATGCCATGAGAAAGGAGAGCAGAGACGTGAAGAGGGATCTGCGTGCTCCCTTGCATTCCCAGCTCTCTTGCATTTAGATATGGCTGTGTCATCAGACCTGGACATTGGGCAATGGGCAGGTAGGGGGAAGAACAAATCTGAAGTCTCCAGGCGCTCTCTGAAGCCTCGGTCTGAGATGAAAGTGTCACAAGATGGTGCTCCTTGCATCGGTGAGGATTCCTGGGTGAACGTAGGAAGCAGAACTCCCCGGCAACTCCAATTGGCTATGTATAGGGAACAAGAAATAAATCTTGGTTATACTAAGCCCCTGGAATTTGTTACAGCTGCACAGCCCAGCCTATTCTGACAAGCATAGAAAGGTGCAAATCAAATGCCGTGGGATCTCAGAGGAGTGAGAGCTGATTTCTTGCTGTAGCTATTGGACAAAGTTTCACAGAAGGTGATACTTACAAAATAGGATGGACAGGATTTGCAAATGTAGAGTTGGGAAGACAAAGATTGTATTAGTTAACTACTGTTACATGGAAAACCACCTCTAAACTTAGCAGCTGCCATATGTTATTTCTCATAAGACAATGGGCCAGCTATGTGGTTCTGCTCTTGTGGGCTGGACTCTGCTAATGCATGCTGGGGTCTCTTAAGCATCAATGAACAGCTGCTGAGGTAGCTGGAGGCTGGCTGGTTTAGGTTGGCTTTATTCATGTGTCTGCAGGTTGGCTGGCTCTTGAGTGTTATACCTTGTCTCCCCATCAACATAGTCTGTTGTGCCCCAGTGGGCCCACCCAGGCTTGCATATATGGTGCACAAATGGTGGCAGGATCCCAAAAGAGAGAGTGGAAGCATGTAAGGCCTCTTTGGCCCTATGCTTAAGACTAGCACGTTATCACTTGCACCCTGTTCTATTTGTCAATGGAAGTCACAAAGTCAGCTTAGATTACAAACCTGGGGGAAAAAAATCTCCACTTATGATTTTTTTTAATTAAAAAAAATCTTTTTTGATTTTTTTTTGTTTTTGAAAGAGAGAGAGAGCATGAGCAGGGGAGGGGCAGAGAGAGAGGGAGACACAGAATCCGAAGCAGGCTCCAGGGTGTCAGCACAGAGCCTGATGCAGGGCTCAAACTCACAGACTGTGAGATCATGACCTGAGCCGAAGTTAGACACTTAACCGACTGAGCCATTCAGGTGCCCCTAGTCTCCACTTCTTGATCTCCTTTTTCTGGCCTTTGGAAGGTGTTCAATATCTGTGGAATGAATGTATAAAGAATGGACTGGATTGCCTGGATAACAGTTCTTTGGAGCCTAGTCCTCTGACTTCTTTATACTGTCTCTGAAGGTCATCTCATCCTATACTCCCAACTGTGGGACTCCAGCCTACGTCTCTTCCATGAAGTTTCTCCTGTAATACTAATGGTCTGCCTCATATCTCAATTAACTCTAGTATGAGCATCTTGTACTTAACGTGTGCACACCTGTTCTCTTTATATTCTTCTCCCCTAAATGTGCTTCTCCCCCAGTTTTTCCCATTTCAGTCATTGGTAGCCCAGCTGTTCCAATTGCTCAGGCCATAAACCTTGGAGTCATCTTGGTGTCTCTTCTTTCTGTCATACTCCATGTTGAGTCCATCAGCAAGTGTCGTTGGCTCTAGTATCTCTACATGTCTGGAATACAATTACTTCTCACTCTCTCTACCACTGTTACTGGGTCCACATCATCATAATGTGTTTGCCTTGTTTATTGCAACAGCCTTTCCTCTTGTGAAAGGACTTACAAGACCCTAGAGGAACTGGTCTTCTGTCTCCACTTGCCCTCATTTCCTACTACTCTCCTGCTCACGTTCCCTGGGCTCCAACCATGCAGGCCTCCTCACTGCTCCTAGAACACGCCCACACACACCTACCTCAAGGCCTTTACTTTTGTGCTTTGGTCTGTCTCGACTGCCCTTTGTCCTGATACCTGCATGCCTCACTCTCTTATCTTCTTCAAGTGTCTTCCTTGGATGTCACCTTCTTTCTGATGAGGATGTTCTAGACTGCGTACTTAAACAGCCCTGCCCAGAAAGCTGTCTACCCTCCACTCTGTACTTTTATTTCTTCATAGTCTTTCCAAACTTTGACCGGTTCCCCATTTGCCTCTTTGGGTATCATTTCATTCTTCTCACTCGAACATACATTATAGGCAGACTGGAACTTTTTTTGTTACTCACCCTATCTCCAGAGCCTAGAAATCTTCGACATATTTTCTAAATCATTGTATGAATAGAGTTTGAGATGCTTACAGTGGATGACAGATTGGATGAGATAATCTTTAAGGTTAGTGTAACAAATAGTCTATGATGCCAATGGGAGTTGAAATAGAACTGTTCTAGAGTTCTTTTGGAGATCGACTGGCATCTAGCATCACTACTGTCCCCTCCAATCTGTTCTCTGTACTAGTGCCTGCATCTGATGATTTCCTATCTCCCCTCTTCTCCTGCTTAACATTTTTTCCTCCTTCAGATCTAAGCTCAATGGTCATCTCCTTTAATTTTCTACCCACCCTCTCCTTACATTTACTATTTAATTATGGCATTGTGATAATTGTGACAATTAGAAAAAATTGTATGTTTTTGGTGAGATTGTTTTTTATAGATTTCTCTCCAATGAGGCTGGAAGCTCTATGAGTCTGGTTGGTTCTGTTCCTTAGTTCATCAGTGCATCCACAGAGTCTAGAACACGGCCTCATTCACAGCAAGCACTGAATGCCTTCCAGGGACTGACTATGGGATTGAATGAATGAATCTGTCTTCCCCAGATCTTAATGTTCTCTGATGACTGATTCTGCTTCTCCTGCCCCCAATTAATTCCAAGGGGGATATTTAAAAACAGAAACCATCTTTGAAGCCCTTACTAGATCTCCATCTCAAAACAAAATATTGAGGCTCGGGTAAAGGGTTGAGAGGGGAGAGGAATCTTAAATCTCATTAATAAAAGGACTGTCACAGGAGTTTTTTGATAACACATTATATTAGAGGTTTAAAACTCACAGTTGGCCAGTTGTGAGGCTGTCACAAAGCAGGGATTAGGGATTTTCTTGCAAGACAGTGTTGCACAGAAGCTCTGATCTTGGCAAACTCTTCTTGGGAGGCAGTGTCATCTGTTAACACCCCAGGAGCAATTAAATTTATTTAACAAAAACAGAGTGGTGTTTGTAAAATAGCTGGAAAGAATCCATGGGGTACATTGAAATTGATTTTAAAGTAGGTCAGAGCTGTTCTGTACCTAGCCCAATTATGATATGTAGGCAAGCAAATTCAGTTACCTAGTGATTTGACTTAGGAAAAAGAAAAAAAAAAAAAAAGCTCCAGTAGTAGGTAAACTGCATGTCTTTGGAAACCTCCAGGTATGAGATCCTACCACAGCATCTTAGAATCCTGGAGCCCTAGGTGGGAACAAAGGGCCAAATTTACCTTCTTCCCTCCCAGTCTTCTCTTTCTGCATCTTCTTTCTGTCCCATGCAGTACAGTGGACCGGGAGCCCTGAAGTCAACAGATCTGGGTTCAAATACTGCCTTTGCCACTTAACCAGCTGTGTGATCTTCAGCAAGTGACTTCACCTCTCTGAGTCATTATTTCCTCACCTGTAAAAGAACAATCTCAGGAAGAGTGAGGGCATGTAGACTTTCATGAGAATTGAACAATGGGTGCAGATGGCTTAGGTTATACCTGATGTGTAGAAAATGCACCACAAATGCTGATAATTGTCCTTATCGGGAATGTTCCCTCTGCATTACACATGAGAAAGAAATGAGTAACCACGATCCTTCCTCAATGTCAGGCTTTCCTGGGGGATTTCTCCCAGGAGTCAGATCCTGATTCTGTAGCTCCTTAGGCATTCGATTCATGTTAGAATGCTTGCCATTTAATATGTGGCTGAAAGTCGTTTTTGTTCAGAGAACTCTCCACTCCTCTCCGTTCCCTGTCTTTTCCTCACTGAAATGAAAATTTAATGTCTGAAGGAAATGTCAGTTATTTCTATATTGATCTTGAGGGACAACTTATTTCTGTTTTAGAGAGCATAGATGTTTGGGCTGGACATCACCAAGAGACGGGAGAGGGAGAAGCAACCCTGCAGGCAAACCACAGGATGGGCGTAAAAATGGATTTTATTTCTCTCCTCTCATCTACCAGCTCTCCTGGTTCAGACAGTGGCCTTGTCTTTTCTCAGGGGGATGGTGAGGGAAAACAATCAGCGCACTGGATTCAGAGAAGGAAGAAAGGAGGAGTGGGTGGGACTTGCTTTGAGCTCCAGGTAAAATAATAATGAGGACGGCGATGAGGGAGCTGCTAGGTGCCTGGAGTGTCTGTGTCTGGTCTCCAAGGGAAGGCTGGGCAGAGGCTGGACGGCAGAGTTTGTTTTTTAAACGTTTGCTGAATGACTGCTGCAAACATCTCAGGCATAGGAGAATTAGCCTGCGGCTTGGTATCAGAGATTAGGATTCATCAAGTATTCAGTCTTTCATTCATTAATTCAGCAAATATGCACCGAAGACCCACTACACGCCAGCCACTTTTCTAGACACTTGAAACTACCACAAAGAAGAAGACAGACAAGTTTCCTGCTTTCACAGAGCCGGAACCAGGAGGAACCAGGCACTGCGGATTCTGAGGGGTTCTATTCCAGAGGTATGCTGGATGATGGGGCAGGTTTTCAAAGCGGTGTGAAGGTCTACCTTTCCCCATGTCGGTCGTGGAAGTGTATCCCCTTTGGCTCCATTGACAGAAGCCAATCAAATGTAAGCCAATATTTTGTAGGAATCGTATTTGGAAACATGTCTCACAAGTAGTTGAATTTTGTGTAGCTGGGGATTTTGAATCATGGAAATTTCCTTCTCTATTCAAACAGTCAAGTCTTCCAGTACGTTGTCCGCCTTTCTCTCCAGCCTGTTGTCCAGCTGGAGAGGAGGGAATATGGATGTATTTTTGATGCTTAACCCTCCCATCCTAAAAAAAAAAAAAAAAAAAAAAAAAAAAACCAGAGAGCTTAAGACAGGTATAAGAGGCTGAATTCTCCAGGTTAAGAATAAAGAAGTTATGTTTCCCCTTTATTTTCTTAGAGCGTTTATTTTAGAAAACTTGTAATGTTGCGAAAAGCTGTAACTCAAATTCTTTCTCTGACCTTTGACAGGTAAATCTTTTAAAAGTCCTCTTGGCGGTATTATGACCGAGGATGGTCTTTCTCAGGGACCTCGGAAGCACTCCTTTGAAATGTTGACATCAGGGAGGTCACGTCTTATTGCCCAGTTTCTGTGGGGGCCTGACCTCGGGGGGGCACCAGCTCCAAATTGCAAGCCCACCTCCTGTCATACAGATGTGCGCTGTTCATTTTTCCTTTGTGTAAAGGTAATTAGCTGACACAGGTGGTCACCCCAGTTACCAGGTGAATTTAGGATGAGCTTTGTGTGACAAGAGATGCTGTCAAGTCCTCTGACTTGGATATAATGGGCTGTATCTGCTTGCCTATATGGAAAGGTGAGATTTCTTTCTGTTTTATCTTAGTGGCTTGCCTGTGCAACACATTACATTCAGACTTAATGCTCATTCAGTAATAAAATTCTTGTCTTGATCTTCCAACTTTGTGGAGAGGTTAGAAGAATATTTTTTGATTATACTCTTCAGTCATAGCAAACATACCTCCATTCTAGGGGTTTCCCAACTGGATTGCAATCCCATCTTTTAACCAGAGATCTTCTGGGGCACCTGGGTGGCCCAGGTGGTTAAGCATCAGACTCTTGGTTGCAGCTCAGGTCACGATCTCACGGTTTGTGAGTTTGAGCCCCACATAGGGCTCTACGCTGTCAGTGTGGAGCCTGCTTGGGATTCTCTCTCTCTCTCTTCCTCTCTCTATGGCCCTCCCGCCCTTGTACTCTGTCTCTCTGTCTCTGTCTCTCTCTCAAAAAAATAATAATAATAAATAAACTTAAAAAAATTAGCCAGAGAGCGTTTGTGATTTTGTGCAAGTTTGACATAGAGTGGTTTGTTAGCTCTTTTTTTTTTTTTCAAGTTGTTGACCCCTTTCTTCAAATGAAATTTTACGTGGAGCCTCCATGCATTAAACTGAAAAGAGTTGACGGTGCGAACAAGGGCTGCAGGTTCTCAGCCCTGAGTGCTGCCTCCACTCTACCCCCTCCCTCTGCATCCACTGGTAGATGACTGGGGGGAGACCTGAGAAGCACTGCAGAGCATGGCGGGTACAAAATCCCACCACATATCTCTCTGCCCCTCATGCCTTCAGCTCGCCTTTATAGTTCCATTGCTTCACCTTCAATAGGTTTCTCACTTAACCTGGAAGCTATTTGATCCAAACTACAACCTGTGTGCTCCTGGACTGGGTATGAATGCCTTCCGTTCTGCATCACAGGTAGGTCTCACACCAACCTTGTGCAATAGATTTTTATTATCATTCCCATGTGACACACGAGGAAACAGAGGCAGAGAGAAGCAGAGTGATATGCAAATTATCTTGCCCACACCTTTCTTCCTGCAGTCTCTGTACTGTATCGTAATTGTGGGTCCATTTGCCTGCCTGTCCTATTATACCTTGTGCTCCTTGAGGGCAGGGACCCATTTCCTTAGCTCTAGTTTGACTGGCATGGTGCTGGATGTGCCCTAAATATTTATGGAATAAAAAAATGTGCATGCGGCAGGAGAAAAGGCAAAGCTGAGAAGAAGATCCTACCTGTTTGGTCCTAGAATCTCTGTTCCTTGTTCTGTCTTTTTAAAGGGCAGCTCTGAAGCTGATGCCTGAGATGGTGGAGGTGCATGGAGTGTGGGAAGAGCAAAATAAGCTGTCTTTCTTGCATAAGTTAAAGCTGATGTATCATGTACTGTCACCATTCCGTGTTTGCTCTATTACTCAGAGTGAAGGAGTCCCCCACTCAGTAGTGGAAAAGGATGGTGTGCTGAAATTTACATTTACTTTATCCAGCCAAGCTTCGGAAATCATCGAAGAACTAGGTGTCATCGCTGGTATTGGATTCCCTTCAAATCAGGGTGGCTGCCATCTACAAACGAGACAGTTGGGTATACACATTTCTCTCAGTGTTAATGCAGTGTCAGTTTAAAGGACCAACCTTTTTCTGGGAGAAGAGGCACTGTCCTAATAAAAGGGATCTAGAACAATTTGGCTTCCCTGGGAGCTAACATTGACTGTTACAAAGATGTGACCACTTGAAGAGTTACTCCTTGGGGTGAGACAAGATACTGAGGGCAGGTTTGGGGTCTGATGGGCCTGCGGTAGAATCTTGGATCTCCCTAATCATCATTTGAATGACACTGGTAATGGACCTGACCTTGGAGAGCTTCAGTTTTCCCTTCTGTAAAACGGGCATGTTTCACCCATGTCATAGAGTACGTGAGAGAATTAACATACAATGAGGCATGTGAAGGGTTCAGCACAGGATGTGGCTCATAGCAAATTTGACATGAGGCTTGTTGGCTTTTGCCCATTAGTCCTGAGTGAAGATGCTTTGTGTCTAGGCAGAGGAATTGGGCGGGCATTCCTGTCATGACCAAGGGCATTCCCACTGCAGTGAGGAGTGGGACCAGCACAAGGAGAGCCCCGGCCAACACCCCCTTCCTCACACTTGCCACTGTGCATGGACAAACGAGCACACTAGCATGTGCCCTTTTGTCACAGACTAGGAGTCCAGAGTTTTCTTGTCCACCAAGAGAGCAAACGCAGCATTCAATACGACAAAGAATAAAGGGCAGGAGGAGACAAGAGCCCCAAACAAAGCTTTTGTCTCTGTATTTATTGAGCTCACAAGATATTGCCCACGTGGTGAATGTGAAGAAAACAAGATCTTACACACATGAAGGTGGAGAAAACAATCAGATAATCATTAACTTGTGTGTGTTAGAAGCAAAGGGTCTGGGGGGGCAAGTGGAGTTTGTGAAATTGGCGTCAGATGGAAAGTAATTTCCTGCAGGTGATATAACAAGTTACTCGTGATCCCATTACAACATCTTGCTAGCTAACCTCGGGCATTTTGGCCCCGTGGCGGTAGCTTCCCGCCCTCAGCTTTCCTCTAACCGGTTAATATAAGTAGAACTTATTTCCCCACACCCTTTGAAAAGCTACTTGCAAAGCTGTGGGCTTTTCCTTATAATCGCAAAGAGGAGAAAGGATATTTTGTGTCCACCTTAGATGGGTTTGGTTCTCCAGTGACTTCTCATGGTGTTTGGACCTTTGGGGATTTCCTCTCATTTGTAGCCACTTGGGAAAGCTCCGCCTTCAGGGGAAGAGTTTTAAACTAGAAAGAGCATGTGTGGGTGTAAGATCCAAATCGTAGCTCTGCCTGTTAATCCTAAGGTAGGTGCCGAGCAGTCTGTGTCTCTCTGTGCTCCAGTTCCCCCTTTTGCAAAATGATGAGAACAACCCTACGTCATAGTTTATAGGATCTCCATGGCCCAGCATGACCACTTTGAGTCTTTTGCAGTTCACTCACAGGTCCTAGAAAGGACTCACCTGCAGGAAGCCTGGATCGAACATCTGGTATGTACCCAAGCTCTTGTACCTTCTCCTTACATCCTGATCATCACCTTGGGCATCTGACCTTCAGTATTAACTTCCTCAGGCCAGACACCACGCTAAGCCCTGCCCATGCTTTATCTCCTATAATTCTGTCACAGACCCTATTATAATAGTAGATACTATTATCAATAATTAATAATAGCAGGCACTGTTATTATAATGATTGTGCAAGTGAGAAACGAAGAGAGAGGTTAAGGCCAAGGTCACACAGCCAGTGAGCACTAGAATAGTTTCAAAACAAGGAGGTCTGCTTCAAAGCACATAGTTTGCTATACTGAGCATTTTTGTTTGTTTGTTTGTTTTTCGTGATTTTCCTGGGTCCCATTCAAATCAAATCTCCGATGTCCTGGCATAAACTCCGCTTTTGCCCTACATCTGAGTGCATATTATTTTAGCGATAAACTGATTCTAAATAGTCACAGAAGTACCTGGTCACCTCCATAAAATGAATTCTTAAGTATCTCTGCTCACAGCAAAATGTGGTGAGTCTTGATGAATTTAGTCTGGAGACCAGGGAGCATGCAGCTTCTCATCTTTTTCCCCCTTACGGGGAGTCTAGTTTTGGTAGGGGTACTTAAGAGAAGTCCTGTGCATCCTTAGGAAAGCCACTCAACCTCTCTGAGATGCTCCTTGATTCAAGTTATAAGGCAGAGGTCTCAGGGTCTTTGCTTCCTTTGGGAGGGAAAGGCCTGGAAACCATCTCCTTCTCTGTTATAGGTGGTCCAAAGAAACAAAGCCAAATACTCTCCTTCTCAGAGAGTAGGTAGTGAAACTGAACATGTATGCAAAGGAGAATGAAAAATGCCTGTTATTTTCTGCAGGCTGGAGAATGATGTATATTCCTTGGGGTAACCTACTACCTGGGAATTAGTCATTCCACATCGTGTTCTCTCTGCTGCTTGAAGTGCCTCATTTTAAAAATGTTAAGATTTTTTTCCCTCTCACTTAACTGTAGGAACATTAAATGCACAACTTTATCAAAATGACATAAGATATACGTTTCTGCCAACAGCAACAGGAGAGGATTAACAATTCAAATGGTAACGGGGAAAAGTTCTTTTCGAAATATAGGAAGAAGGAAGTTTGATTGGGGATGCTGCTCTTGGCCCAGCCTAAAGCCTGTGATTACACATTCAGAGGCCCCTAGGTAGTTATGGAAAAGAAAGTTTTAGGTTATAAGGGGAAAAAGTTATATTTTATACGGTATCGTTCTGGCTTCTTGAAATCAGGGCTACCTGTACACACTTGTCGACTGTACAACTGTGTAAGCAGATGTTTCAAAAATAATTCTCACTTATCTGTCTAAAGGCTGATGCCCGAATTTGGTCAGGGCTCCCACTTCCAGCCCTTATCAGACTCTGACACTCTAATCCAGTGAAAGGCCAGAAGACCAGCATTGAATGGAAATAGGGAAAGGGAAGTGAGTGTGAGCGTGTGGATTCCTAGGAGACGAAGGGGTGGGGGAAAAAAAGATCGCCCTGTGGGGTTAACCGTGGCACGTTAGATAAAGGATGCCACCCATATGGCACATGGTCTCCCCCACCATTTGGCCAATAAAAAGAGGTGTTCGTGTTAGATCCAGTGAGAAATTTTTGAGGGAGAGAGTTGCTAAGTTTCTGGATGGAGTCACAGAATTGCCTTGGTTGTATAAGGAAGAGCATAGCATTTTGTAAATTGAGTGTCCTTCTAACAGGATGAAGGAATGGATGTTTATATGTACCGGCCTACTTCCCACAACTCTATTTTCCTACCACCTTCCTAACCGGGAGTGTCTTCAACATTGTGTTTGTCCGTCTAGCCAGTCCAATCTCATTTTCCATCACTGCAGCCCATGAGGTGGCAACTAAGGCACAGACAATGAGGAGACTCAGGGGGATCCACAGAACACTCTCTACATAATGAATAAGAGGGGGAGCCCCCCCTACCCCCTCAGGGGAAGAAATGGTGAACTTGACCCGGTACAGATGATTTGAGAGGAGGGGTGATTCTGGGTGCAATCTGGTGTTGGCCACTTGGATTAACCCTCTCCTTCCCCATCTCTGGACAGGCCAGTCTCCTAGTTGCTCAATGGAACACAGGCATGCCGTCTTTAGATTTATCAAGTGTTCTCTCACTCAAGGGCTTTGCACCTGCTGCTCCTTCTTCCTGGAGCGTCTTTCCGTAAAATCTTACCATGACTACTTACTTCATGAGATTCAGGGCTGAGCTCAAATGTCACCTCCCAAGAAAGGACTTCCTTCATTATACTAAGTAAAAGGCCACAGTTTACTTACTATCGCATTCATCTTGTTTATTTCCTTCTTGGTTTTCATCATTTTCTCAAATGACCTTGTTTATTTGTTGTTGCTTGTTTGACTATTGTTTCAATGCAAGTTCTATGGGAACAAGAACATTGTTCCTTGCTATATTCCCAGCGCCTAGAAAAGTGCCAGCTGCATAGAAGGAACAAAGTAAGTGTATGTTGAATTAATTAATAAACCCAGAGCACCATGGAGCACAACTTAAAAATCACCAAAGGGCTCCTGTCTTAACCTGGCTTCTGCTGAAAGCAGAGACTGGGGATAGACCGGTGTGCACATAATTTGGGAATGTGATGGTAGGGAGCAGGCATGAGAGGCAGGAGAATGAAAACGGAAAAAGGGAGGAAGGACACAAAAAGGTATGTTATTGATTTGGCCACTTCTAATCAACTGGTAATTGATTCTGAGAGAGTTTCTGAAATGCATCTCAGAACTACTCCTCTAAAAGAGGAACGGAAATAATGATAGTCAGCAGCCAGGACCCATTCTTGGCCCAGCAGTTGTCTAATGGGGCATTAACTCTTTTGCACTTTTGGATTGCATATAAATGAGTGCCCAGTGGTTCCCTAACGGATGCCCAGGGCAGGAAGTGGGAGGTGGAAGGTACTGGCTGAGATGAAGGACTGTTGGGTTATACGAGTTGAAGCTGGCTGAAGCCTACATTAGTAATTGTAGCCATGGCTGGAAAAAGTTGAGGCAAAGAGGATTTATGTAATTTACATAATGCATAGGAATTGCCCAAAGGTCATTTCAAACTCTACCCTCTTAGAAAAGTAATTGGTTCATCAAATTCTTTATTTCACCCATCCTCATGTTACAGTCTCATTCTGACGCAATCTGATAGATTAGGCATGTATTTCTTTCAGGTTCATTTCCTAATACTTGTACTCCTGACCACGTATCCATTTGGTGATTCTGAGCTAGTCTTGCTGTGTTGGCTCTCTCAGAACATGAAAACCCAATTCCCTTCTCTCTGATCTTACTGGCAGTGGAGGGAATGGTTTATGACTCTAAATCTACTATTTCTGAGCACCTGTGACAGACACTGAACTGCAGGCTCATGATTTCCTAAAGCCTCTTGCAAAGATGTAAGAGGTGGATGCATTGTGTCCCTCTATGCTATTTTCTCCTGGGGTCCCTGTGGAGCTTTGTGGATGGCTAGTTAGCTCTCAGAAAATGATGCATTTGCAGAGGAGTTTGCAGTAATATTGTCAAAACAGGTGTGAATTCTACAGGGGAAGGAAAATTGCAAGGATGCAAGTTGCAATATATTTTGATGCTGCAGTTTTTTGAGTTTTTTTTTCTCCCCCCCCTCCCCCCACTCCGCTACCTAGATACTTGATAAATGAGATAACTTCTTCCTTCTGGTCCCATGGTGGACAATACGATAACCATTCCTTGACAGCAAGGAACATGCTATTTCTTTTGGTGTGTGTTTTGTCAAAATACATTTCCCTGGGAGATTTTCCTGAGTCTCAGATTTTTATTTTCTGAGTATCTTTGTTGATATCCTTAATTTTATCTGAAATGTCTGAACTCACCTGGGGGCCCTAGGATCATGTGAGCTGGAAAATGGATGCTTTATGGATCTTAGAAGGCCCCAGTTGCGCTTGTGGATCTGAGATTCAATAACACCTGTTTTTCTCAATAACTACCATTACAGTCTCATATTTGGGGTGGGGTCTGATTGCTCGTATGGGGGTGACCTAGAATTAGTGATAGTAGGGATAGCAGTGAACTGTACAGTTCAAGTTGCTCCCCCGTACATTTGGGAGAACATCTAAATATTTTTCTTCACATAAGTCTTGTCATTTCTAACCTTTATTTTCTTAGGTAGCTTTAAATCTCAGCAATACCTTGCACCCTGAACTGAGCTGGGCTACTTGAATTTTCTCAGACTTCCATATTCTCTGTTTCTTTTGAGCCTTTTCTTCTGCTCCTCTTGACCTGGAAAATTCATCCTCTTCCTCAAACCCATGTTAGTAATTTTGAGATCTGATTTCTTACATTGTGCCTTCTATAGCTTTCATTCTGTCTCAGATACCTTTGTTTTGTGTGTGAGGGGGGCGGTGGTATCTTAACCATTTGCTTGAAAATTAGAGTCAAGGGTGAAAGAAGGCTCGAGTGTTCTATCTTCTATATAGATTTTAAGTAATGAGATTTTCATACTTATTTGAGTTCAAGTGTTGGCCAGCTTTCACTGTAAAGTGCCAAAAAATAAATATTTCAGGCTTGGTAGAGTCAGTATCATCATATGTATATACACACACATATACACATATAGATGGCATATAGAAATATATTTAATACATTTATATTATATATTGTTTATGTTTATTTGATATATTTATGTATATAATATATATTAATGTATTAATTATATATTAATAGGTTATTTATATATATTTATTTCTGTGTATGTTAGCTTATAGGCCATGGGACACATTTTATCCCTAGGTTGCAGTTTGCTGACCCCTGGTACTCTGGGGACAATTACTAGTATTGTGAATAATAAAACATCAAAATTTTGCCAAGTCTCCCATGAGACTGTTGAGGACCAATAGCTCGGCTAAAAAGTGAAATTTCGGGGTGCCTGGGTGACTCGGTTAAGCATCTGACTTCAGCTCAGGTCATGATCTCTCAGTTCCTCTCCTGAGTTAAAGTCTCACATCAGGTGAGCACTAGCCCTGCTTCAGGTGAGCCCCGCTTCTCTCTTTCTCTTTGTCCTTCTCTTTCTTCCTCTCTCTCTCTCTCTCTTCTCCACTGCCCCTTGCTCCCTTGTGCCCCCCCCCCGAAAAAAAGTGAAATTTCATTTTCATGCTGAATTATCTGATAATGTCTCAGTAGCTTGGTAGGAAATGTTGGTTGTTTTCATGATGGTTGGGGAAACTGGGAAATTGGGAGAAAGTATGCTTTTCATGTGCAAATATTTGTAAAACATTGTGCTTTTGAACTAGTTTTAAGAGGTCCCATGACTTGTGACTCTGATGCTGATGGGCACCACCTGGTCAGCATATCTAATTGAGATTTTATTTTCCCAAAGTGCTTTTCCACTCTGGCAATTAAAACAACTAGGAAAGGGGAAGTCATTAACAGTACAGAGGATGGTAATAGAGGTTGTTCTCACTGTAGAACTGTTGCAAAGACAATCGCCTAGTCACAGAACGTCAGCCCTGGGAGACAACAATTGTCTGGATGGATAAAATGAAGCTTGCGTTTTGAGATGAGTAGCTAGCTGGGCTGGAACTGGAGTCCAGGCTACATGATTCCCAGTCTTGGTTTTTTTTTTTTATACCCAACGCACTGTTAGCCCTGGCTATCTTAAGTAGTTTAGACACCGTTAATCAATCTGTTGCGTGTTTGATGCATGTCTGCAAATGTCTTCTCTGGTTCACCAGCAAATGCACTGCACAGAATTGTGCTTTATCCCACTGTAGTCTCTTGATGGCAGGCTGTTTCCAAACCCAGGCTATTCTCTTAGCACATGGAGGTGTCCCACTGACACCTGTCTTGGCAGAGTGGACCCTGCCAAATTGTCCCCTACGAAGAGTGACATCTGGGCTGTGGTTCTGAAATCAAAGACTCTACAGATGGCTACTTGAGGTATTGGACTTTTCTCCTTGATATGCCTGCTCTGCCATATTGTGGCTTAATTAATAATGTCACTCTACATAATGCACTCATTAAAGCAAGGCCAACATCTGATTGTGTGATGGATTATAGCAGATTGGCATTGCTCTACACATTAATCCTGCATATTGGGAATAATCATACGACTGAAGCTGTTCTTGGTGAGAAGTTTTGGTGCTTCTCCAAACAAAGCAGCAAGGGACACTTGTGTGTGAGGTGGAGACAGGAGATGAAAGGTCCCAGCTAAGCAAATGACGGAGGCAAAGTGTCTGCAGACATACAGACTTTGCCACTAGGCTGTGCGGATCCATGTTGTCAGTTGCGTTGGACGGGGGTCATTGACGTAGTAGACAGGATATTCTGGTCATGGGGGTTATTTGAATGGTGTGCTTGGAGAACAGTGGTATCCCTCTCTTTCAGGAACTGTGTTGGTTGGCTATAAGACCAGGGAAGTCTTTGTTTGTTTGTTGGTTTAATAGGACATCTGTTTTTGTTATGTCCTAATAAAATGGATTATAGTTACATCACGGCTCTATTTTCAGAGTGTCTTGTATGCTCTAAAATCCACCTGTATTATTTATTTAAATGTCCCTTCATATTCCGTACTTCCTCTGCGTGTGGGCTTATGTACGTTTTGTTTTTTGGGTATGGAACTCTTCTCCTTGCTATTATTCTGGCTAACTCCTCCTCGTAATTTATGCTCCCGGCAAGATAGCATGTCCTTGAGGAACTTTGTCTAATCTTCCAAAATGGGGTACCTATGAAGGATGTTGCGACCGGCGCGACCAACACCGAGGTCAGGGTCCTGAGGGTAGGGGAATGCAAGAAAAAAAGAAAAAGTTTGGGAACAGGAGGGTCCCCTGGGCTGATGGCCCAAGTGACGGCTTTATTGTTGCTGTACACGATCTTTTATAATATAAGACTCTTATGGGTCAGGCCATTCTAGGAATAAACAGGTTTCACATAATCGCTGCCAACCAAAACATTTAGTTCTGTGTTTCTTGTGCATTTTCTAGACGGGTCACAACAAGACCTTGTTGATAGATTGCTAGCAAAACACAATTCCCATGTTTGTTTCTATTTGACCCGGGGTAGAAAAAAGGGAGGTAGCATTACTGCCAACACCTGCAGACCACAGGCTTCAGGAATTAACTTTCTCAGCCTTGACAAGGCTTTCGTATGCCCTTGAAAGTGGGGGAATGGGAGGGGGAACCACCGGGTTGGCTAAGTCAACAGGGAACGTTGCTCGACCCAGTCTCAGCCTGGCACTGGGGCCCGGCCCCCCACAGAAGGATACCTAATTCTATCTTTATCCCCATCAGAGCCCCATGAGACTGTATTGAAGATGCTTCCTTACTCCCCTATCCTCCTAAACACACTCTGGAGGCAGACAACTGTCTTAGGTTTTCATGGTGATATCCTGGCATTTTTGTAGTAGGTACTCAATAAATATTACTTGAGTGCTTAAGTAATCCAAGTTCTTCATTCTCTCAGTTACTAGAATTATTTAACTGAGACCTGGGAAGGAGGTCTAGTGTCAGTTTCTGGCTTTGTCCATGAAGTGTGTATGGACCCTTTAGGTGGCAGTGCGGGTCCTGATCTTAGGCCACCTCACTCTCTCCCCTGGTCTACTGAGAATTTAAGTTTCAGAGACCAAGTGAACCACCCAACTTTCATTCCCAGTGACTGTATCTGCATTTTTTCAAGTGTGTATACCATGCTGCCAAGAAAGATTTTTAGAACAACTCCCACAAGTTAGTATTTCGACTCATTTGGACTGTGTGTGATGTATACTGTATTTTATGTTAGAGTTTTTGCCACTTGTTTGAGTTCTTTGGGAGGAAGATGTTCCCTAAATGCAAAGCAGACAGGCAGCACAGCAGAATTTGCATTTTAATGCATTACTTTATCTCTTTAGTAAAAATACTCTGGGGATCAGCAAACCTCAGACTTAACTAGTATTGACAATTGGGTTTTCATAAGGTACTGCAGAGCGGAGGTGTTTATGGACTCTGTCAAGTGATAAATTGTCTCCTCACCTATTCTAGATCTGTGGAAGCAGTTAAATCACATCATCCATAAACTCTCCCCGCCCCCCCCAAAATCACCTGCTTGTAATTTTCCTGCTATTAACCATCTTGTGTCATAGTCACAAAAATCTGATCAATCAACAGGTAGTTATGCAAGGCAGACTTGCCTGGATCTTTGCTACAAGCCATAGGGGAGACAGAGGAAATATGAATTATGGTTCTTGGGTATAGGGAAGTTGAAATTTAATTGAGGAGATATACAATGAAATAATCAATACTACTTGCAAATATTTATCAAACATCTATTATGGGTTAGGCACTGTACTAGGAGCTGCAGCCACATGGTGAACAAGAAAAAGTTGTTACCTTTATGGAGTTTACATAACCACGAAGAAAACCATTAAATAAGTAAACATAGAACTGAGGAAGATAATTTCTGATACTTTTCAGTGCAAAGAAGAAGAAAATAAGACAGGATGATATGATAAATATTTATGGGAGATGGGTGGTGGAGGATGGGAGAAATGTTACTTTAGAATAGATGGTCCAGGTGTACCTGGGTGGCTCAGTCAGTTAAGCATTCTACTTCTGATCAGGTCATGATCTCATGGTTCAGTGAGTTCGAGCCCCGCTTTGGGCTCTGTGCTGACAGCTCAGAGCCTGAAGCCTGCTTCGAATTCTGTGTCTCCCTCTCTCTCTCTGCTCTTCTTGTGCTCACACTCTCTTTCTCTCTGAAAAATAAATAAATGTTAAAACAATTTTTAGATGGGGTGGTCCAGAGAAGGCTCTGAATGAAGTTTTGAGTCACAAGAAGCAGCCAGCCACGCAGAGATTAGAGGAACAGATTCCAGGTAGAGGGGAATAGTAAGGATCAATCCTTGATTCAGCAATGAGCTTGGTATGTTTGAAAAACAGAAAAAAGGCCATCTGTGGCTAGAACAGAAGGAGGAGTGTTAGGAGGAAGTGTCTGAATGTAGGTGGGGACCTGTCATGGGTGCTACAGGTGGTAAGGTCTGCCAGAGTTTAGAAAGTAAGACTTCGTGGAAGCCGGAGCAATCATTAAAGACATTATGAAGGTGATTGGCGATTACAATAGGCTTTGTAAAACGGGTCCAATTAATGGCAGAAGGAAAAAGATAAGGACTAGCAGCAAGGGAGTATCATTTTCAAATGCCTGGAGACCCGTTAGGTTAACTTTATTCTCTATAATGTTTCCACATTTTTTTTTTAATTTTTTTTTTCAACGTTTATTTATTTTTGGGACAGAGAGAGACAGAGCATGAACGGGGGAGGGGCAGAGAGAGAGGGAGACACAGAATCGGAAACAGGCTCCAAGCTCTGAGCCATCAGCCCAGAGCCCGACGCGGGGCTCGAACTCCGGGTTCGCGAGATCGTGACCTGGCTGAAGTCGGACGCTTAACCGACTGCGCCACCCAGGCGCCCCTGTTTCCACATTTTGACTTGTTACTTGCTAGACTAAGATGCGCTTGATGATTGTAGCTTTTTCAGAGATGACTTATGTATTTAAATTTTAAAATTCTAAAAATGCCTACAATGTCTATTTTTATATTTTGAATAGATAATACTAGGGTACGGAATTCAAAGTAGGACAAGAGTAAAATGTGTTCCTTTCAGCTCATCCCAAATGCACCCAACTGGCCATCTTAGGGAAACTTAATGCTGCATGATTCGTTCTTACTGTAATGCTTCTCCTACCTGATGCTTCATTTCTTGAGCCTCCTCTTCTGATTTTTATTGAATGTTTAGAACTTTATTTTACCTCTGTTTTCATGGCAAGCCTAGATTGTTTGTAGACCACCATTCAGATGGTCAGCAGCCCACCTGTGGCAAAATAGGGTGGTCACAACTAAACATCTTCAGTTTTCAAGCACATAGACATTCACTGGTTAATTGCTGATACGTATAAGTTCTTTGAAAAGAAACTGTATTAACTAGCTGAAACAGTCCTTGAATCAGGTTTTAGGTGATAAGAATTCTAGATGTGCCTGTCTCTTTAACGTCATCACGTTGTGTGCATCACCTAATTTCTTCTGGTTTTGCCTTTATGTGGTAAGAAGGTGATCCCTTCCATCTTCACATTCTTTGATTTTAGCTAAAAGCCAAAGTTTTTCTCCATGAGTACTCTCTTTACCTTGTATGTGGAATTTCACTACCTCAAGGGAAGTCCTGTAGGTACAGGCCTATTGCAGAAATAAAGGGCTTTCCTAAGAATTTACATAGGAATTCAAATATCTAGGTTTTTTGGGGGGTGGGGTGGGGACATATCTAAGATCAACATTTAGGTTATATTCAGCTTTGATGACATAACAAATGGTAACAAATGGTTACTATTTTGTTAGTATATTTAGTAATTGACAGTACTTAATTGAGTGTGATTTACAAGGTAGGTGCTAAGGATATATCCATTGGTGTCCCTGATCTATGTCCCTGGCAGGGAGCTTATCAATCAAAATGACATAGTTTACTGATTTCAGTGAGACAAAGCAGGCATTCAGTTTCCTTTGGGATGCTTCCAGGAGAAACAGTATTATAAAGTAACCTAGGAGAAGCACTTCCCTAGAATGCATTTATCTGATTTCAGAGACTGAAGCTTCTCTGTTAAAATGATCATATCAAGTGCTCATTCATTATTTCAACAAGAATTAAGAATTCACTCTGAGCTATTTGTGTAACAGAGAGATAAAGCTTCTGTATGTCTAGTGAGATACGAAAACTACATAAAATGCCAATAAAAGACAGAAAATAATAAGGACCAAGAGAGTGTGAGATGTTCAGAGAAAAAGAGCATAGTTAATGTTCGTAGAGGATCTGAAAGGCTTTATGAACGATTCATGAAGGCAGCATTTGAGTTGGGCCTTGAAGGGTACAATATCATTTATAGTCTAAATATAAATAATTCCACTCCTAGAGAACAGCCCATCTGGATGAATTTCCATGAATGGAAATGTAAAATGCAATAGTTCTCTGGTACTGTCTGTACAAATAGGCCAAGAGTTCTTGGAAAAGGAGAAAAGTCCTACATTATTTACTACCATGTGTTACAGGAATAAAAAATGTATGAGTTGCAAAAATTTGATGGCTAAAATTTCTCATCACTCAAGCGAATTGGTTTCCAACCAGGATCCTATCAGCGTGGTCACTTTGCATTTTTCCTCCTCTACAGTGTTGCCCAGGCAACTATCTCCTCTGATGGAAGATGCCATTAGAGCAGTACTTTCAAAAGCTTTTTCCGAGGACGGACTAGTGCTTCAAGATGCTCTTGAATAAGAGGAAGGGGGAAGAAGAAACAAATAACTAGGGGAAATATTAAAGGTTGTATTTTTTCACCTACATTTACAATGCGTATTTGTTTTCTTAAAGGCTCTGAGAAGTCCCGCAGGAAAGGAATCTGTTTAACTTTGGTACACCTGGTGTTTTCCAAACCAATTTTATTAAAATAAGGGTTTTAAAATTTTTAAATAAGTTTATTGAGGTAAAGTTAACATGCAGTGTATTACACAGAACCTAAGTGTAAAATTGAATATATTTTAGTAAAGGTACATTTGTGTAATTACCACCCAAATCAAGATGTAGAACATTCCTATTACCACCCCCAAATTCCCGCTTACCCTGTTCCAGTCAAAATCCACCCTCCAATGGATACTGTTTTGTTTCCGGCATCACAGATTATTTTGCCTGCTCTTAGAATTTATATAAATGGTATTATAGAGTATGAAATCTTTGTTTCTGCTTTATTTTGCTCAAACACATGTTCTGGGGGTTCATCAATATTGTTACACTTATACATCATTTGTTTTAGTTGCTAGAGAAATAATTGTATGGATATACCATAAATTGGTTATTTATTTTCTTAGTGATGAGCATTTGCATGGCCTTCACTTTTGGATATTAGGAACAAACTAGTTTTTTAAAGTTTATTTTAGTTCCAGTGTAGTTAACATACGGTGTTCAACATTAGTTTCAGGTGTGCGGTATAGTGATTCATCAAGTCCATACATTATTCAGTACTCAAGATAGGTGTGCTCTTTTTTAAAAAATTTTTTAAAAATTTTTTATTTTATTTTTTTTAAATATGAACTTTATTGTCAAATCGGTTTCCATATAACACCCAGTGCTCATCCCAACAGGTGTCCTCCTCAATGCCCATCCCCCACTTTCTCTCCCACCCCCCATCAACCCTCAGTTTGTTCTCAGTTTTTAAGAGTCTCTTATGGTTTGGCTCCCTCCCTCTTTTTTTTTTTTCTTCCCCTCCCCCATGGTCTTCTGTTAAGTTTCTTAGGATCCACATAAGACTGAAAACATATGGTACAGAGAAATGTAAGTGTGCTCTTAATCCCTTCACCTGTTAAACCCATTCCCACACCCACCTCCCTTCTGGTAATCATCTGTTCTCTATAGTTAATAGTCTGGGTTTTGTTTTGTTTTGTTTTTTTTGTTTGTTTGGTTTTTTTTTTTTTTGGTCTCTCTCTCTCCCCCTCTCCCTCTTCTCCCTTTACTCCCTTTGTTTGTGTTGTTTCTTAAATTTCACATGTAAGTGAAATCATATGGTATTGGCCTTTGTCTATCACAGAACTCTTCTGTGTGTGTCTGTGGGAGGGGGGGACTTAGGTTTTCACTCATCTCAGATAAATGTCTTGAAAAGAAGTTGATAGGTGTATGTCTAATTTTACATTTTCTCTAGAAACGTATGTAACTGTCAGTTTCATACCTCACCCACATTTGGTATTGTCAATCTCTTCAGGTTTATCCATTCCATTGAGGGTGAAATGATACATTGTTGTAGCTTTTCCATTGACTTGAAGGTTAATGATCTTGAGTATGTATCTTCTCAGTTCATTCTGGCCATTTATATATCTTCTTTCATAAAGTGTGTTCTAAGGTTTAAATGGTTTATCATCTTATTAATGATTTGTAGTGGTTCATTATACATTCTGAATTCACATATATATTTTTGCCAGTCTGTGTCCTCTAAGAAATTTTTGGGTCCTCTGTAGGAAATCATTCTAAGAAATCTTTACTTACTCCAATATTACAAAGATATTTCTGTTCTTGTGCTATTTTCCCCATGTTTTCTTTTAGAAGCTTTTTATTTTACTGTGTGATGTGAGGTAGAAATTTGTTTATTTTTTCCTTATATTTGATTGTTTTACATCATATGTTGAAACATTTTCCTTTCCTTATTAAAGTTCATTGGATCCTTTGACAAAAATGTTTTGACTGTATAGTTTTCCCTTGAAGAGTGCAGGACATAGGGGTGCTAACCCCCTACACAGTCAAAAATCCATGACTCCCAAAACCTAACTACTAATGGTCAATTATTGATCAGAAGCCTTATCCATAACATAAACAGCTGATTAACATATTTTGTATGTTACATGTATTATATGTTATATTCTTATAATAAAGTCAGCTAGAAGAAAACATTACTAAGAAAATAAAAAAGAGAAAATACATGTATAGCACGGCACTGTATCAAAAAAATCCATGCAGGGACGCCTGGGTGGCTCAGTCAGTTAAGCGACTGACTCTTGATTTTGGCTCAGGTCTTGATCTCACAGTTTGTCAATTTGAACCCCATGTCCAGCTCTGTGCTGACAG
Organism: Acinonyx jubatus; assembly: GCF_027475565.1. Taxonomy (NCBI): domain Eukaryota; kingdom Metazoa; phylum Chordata; class Mammalia; order Carnivora; family Felidae; genus Acinonyx; species Acinonyx jubatus. The sequence goes on along the minus strand of NC_069380.1, from coordinate 119,442,964 downwards.
CATGGAGCCTCCTTGGGATTCTTTGTCTCCTCTCTATGCTTCCCCAGCTCTCTCTCTCTCTCTCCTCCTCCCTCTCTCCGTCTCTGTAAATAAAGATTAAAAAATCCATTTATAAATGGACCAACATAATTCAAACCTCTGTTGTTCAAAGGTCAGCTGTAGTTTTTATACATGAGTGTATTCCTGGATTATTTATTTTACTCCATCTATTTGATTATCATTATGCCAATGCCACTTTCTTGATAACTCTAGTTTTATAGTAGATTGTGGATAAATTGACTATTCAACTATTTCTTTTTTAAAAAAATCTCTTGTGAGGTTTATTGGGAGTGTATTGAGTATACACATCAATTTGGAAAAAATGATATCTAAAGAATATTGAGTATTCCAATCCATGAGTATGTTATACCTCTCAATTTGTGTAGATCTTTTAATTTTCATTCAGCAGTGTTTTAAAGGTTTTGGTATAAAGATAGGGCATATTCATGCTAAATTTCACCATAAGTTTTTCATGTTGCTTTAAATGAAATTTGTAAAATTTTATATTCAGTATATAGAACATAATTGATTTTTTAGTGATGATCTTGTTTCATGAAGCCTTGCTGAATTCACTTACTAATTTTAGTAGTCGGTTGTAGCTTTCTTGCCCTATTCTGTTGATATCATATAAATCTGAATAGACATAGATTGACTTACTGTTTTTCCATACTAATGCCCTGAATTGCTTTTGTTTTTGTTTTTGTTTAGCTCAGGGCACTGTCTAGGTCCTTCAGGATAACGTTGAATGTTAAGTGCTGAGAGGAGACCTTCTGAAATCCTAGCACCATTAAATATGCTCACTGTAGGCATTTTATCAATGTCCTTTATCAGATTGAACAGTTTTTCCACTCACTCACAGTTTCCTGAGAATTTTTAAAAAAGTCGTGAATGGACATTGAATTTTCTCAGATAGTTGTTTTATGTCTATTGAGATAATTACAGTATGTGGATTTTCTACTTCATGCTGTTTTTTAGGTAATTTACACTGAGGAATTTTTCAAATATTAAACCGATTTAATTAATTTAAGTAAATTAATTAAAGTAATCTACATACCTGGTTAAAAGCAACTGGTTATATCATTCTTTTTACCAGTGCTAGATTTTTAAAAAAAATGTTTAATGTTTATTCATTTTTTGAGAAATAGAGAATGAATGGAGGAGGGGCAGAAAGAGGGAGACACAGAATCTGAAGCAGGCTCCAGGCTCTGAGCTGTCAGCACAGAGCCCTATGGGGGGCTCAAACCCACAAACTGTGAAATCATGACCTGAGAAGAAGTCAGACGCTTAACCAACTGAGCCACCCTGGTGCCCAGCCAGGGGTAGTTATGATTTGTTAATATTTTCTTAAGGACTTTTGGGTGTCTGTTATAATTATTCCTTTTCTATTTTCTGAAAGATTTTATACTTTTTGCAGGCAGTAATACTCTCTTAAATGTTAGAATTCAACACTGAAATGATATGGCCATGGAATTTTGTGGGAGGATTTTTTTTTGTGCTAATAAATTCAATTTCTTTAATCGTTAAAAGACTACTCATATATTCTATTTCTCCTTCAATCACATTTGGCAAGTTGTATTTTAAAAATTGGTCCATTTCATGCAAGTTATCATATTAACTGGTAGACAATTGTAACACTCCCTTAACATCTTTAATATTGGTAATATTGTTTTGATATAATCCCCCAATATTATGTTTTTTTGCTTTTTGCTTTTGATCTTACTAGGTTTTTAGCATTTTTTTTTACACTGTTTCTTATTTCATAGATTTCTCCCATTTTTCCCCCCCTTCCTTCTACTTAACTGGGGTATAATCTGACTGCTAATTTAGCTTCTCTCTTAATGCCAATACTTAGAGATAAAGATTCATGTAAATGCTGCTTCAGCCCACGGATTTTGTTGTGTTTCTTCAATATCATTTACTCCAATACTTTTTATTTTTCTTGTGTAAGTACAAGATATTTGGTCCATGCGATATTTAGAAGTGTGTTTAATTTCCAAAGAGTTTGAGAGGATATCTATATATCACTTGGTTATTTATTTTTAATAAAATTCTGTGGTAATCAGGAAACAAAGTCTGTAGGATTTCCTTGTTGTTGGTTAGTTTTTAGTCTTTCTTATGGCCCATTATATGCTCTTCGTTAATTTTCTACTTGCCAGTTTTGCATGTAATCCTCTACAAATACCACATAGATCAAAGTGGCTGATAATGTTCAAATCTTGTCTATCTTTGCTTTCAACTAAAGTAAGGGGGATAAAATCTCCCAATATAATGAGGGGTTTGTCTCTTTCTCTCTTTCGTTTTATTACTCTGTGTTTTGTGTATTTTGAATCTCCATTATTAGGTACATGCGTATTTAGAATTGTTATTCCTTTGTGATGAACTTACCCCATTATAATTAAGAAACGTTGCTCTTTCTCTCTGAAAATACTTTTTTCTTGGCTTTTGTTTTAATAGTTCCATTTCAGATTTATTTTGTGGTTCACATTGCTCCAGCTTTGGCCGTCAGAAGCTTGTTCAGTACTTTACCAGGTGTTCCCGCATTGCGTCTTGGTGCTTGTTGCTGGTTTTGTGCTTTGAGTACCAGAGCTGTTGTCCTGACTGCCTGGCTGAGCCTGAGAGTTAGTTCTGCTTAGAGCCAGGCCATCTCCCAATCCAAACCAGAGAGTTACTACTCTTTATTCATTAGTATTTTAGATTGCTTTTTCTTTTCTCAGATTGAAGTAAAATTAATACAGTGTTCTCTTAGTTTTGGGTATACAATATAATGATTCCACAATTCTATACATTAAGTACACACTTCATCAAGGTAAGTGTAATCTTAATTCCCTTTATTTCTTTCACTCCTCTTCCCGCCCCCACCTTTTCTCGGTCAAGTCCCAGTGTTTTTCTCTGTATTTGAGTCTGTTTTTTGCTTTTTTTTTCTTAGCTTGTTTTGTATTTCAGATTTCTTGTGCTTACTTTCTCAAATCCTTTTGCTCTTAGCATGGCGCCATGTTGATACTAAAGTGTGGCTTTTGTAGACAACATACAGTTGTCTTTTTTATACAATCTGAATTTTTGCCTTACAACTGCAGTATGTGGTCCATTTTTATTTAAAGTAATTGTTGATATGGTTGGGTTAAGCCTACTATTTTGCAATTTGCTACATACTCAATTTTTGAAATGTCTCTTTTGGGGTAAGGGGATATTCTAAAGTATTTCAATTTAATTTCTCCCTGGGCTTTTAGCTTTATCCTTACCTATAGGTAGTTTATAAAAGTGATTATAATCTTAATCTATAACAGTATTTTTATAAATAGAGTACTTCATGTAAAGTGTAAGAATCTTGAAACAATATACAGTATTTCCTTTTGTTCCACTTTTATACTGTTGTTGCCATATATTTTACTACTATAAATATTATAAACTCTACAACCCAATGTTATGTTTTACTTTAAACACGAATTGTTATTTAAAGAAATTTAGAAAATAAAAATTTGACTTTTCTATTTATCCATGTATTGGTAACTTCTGGTATTCTTGATGCTTCTTTTAGATCTAAGTTTCAATTTGGGTTGGTTTCCTTTTGAAACGAAGAGCTTTATATAGCATTTTTCATAGCCCAGTTCATGTGAGATCATGACTTGAACAGAAATCAAAAGTAGGATACTTAACCGACTGAGCCACCCTGGTGCCCCCATGCTTGCACTTTGAAGATTGTTTTCTTCTAGCCTCCTTGTTTCTGTTGAAAATTTAAGTGTCATGGTTATAGTTCTGTATGTAAGGTATAATTTTTCTCTGTATTCTTTTAAGATTTTCTTTTTATACTTTTCTAAACTTATTAGAATTTCCAAATGACTATTTTCTATCAAACTTGGGTACTTTCTACCATTCATTAAATTTTTGCAATCTTATTCACACCGTTATCTTGTAAGACTTCAGTTATGTTCACATTGTATCGTGTGACATTATTTACACAAGTCATGAGTCTGTAAATTTTTTTTTCAGTCTTTTACTATATTCAGCTTAGATACTTTCTATGTATCTGTCTTCAAGTTAACTAATAATTTCTTCTGTCCTCTTCAATTTGTTTATAAGCCGTCTAGTGACTTTTTCATTTCTGATACTATTAAGTTTTTGGATTTCTGTTTGGTTCTTTCTTTAAAGTTTCCATTTCTCTCCTGTGATTCCCCATTAATCTTAATTATACCACCCCCATTTAAAGGTATTTAATGTATTTAAAGTAATTTTTGCTAAATCCAGCAACTGAGTAATCTCAGGGTCTATTTCTATGGATTTTTCCCTTGACTGTGTGTCCCAATTTTCTTTTTTTTACCATCTAGTTACTTAAGTGGCCACCGTGGATGATATCAATATACCATGGAGACACTATTTTCTGCTTTTGTTCTCTGCAGAATGTTGATATTTGTCTTAGTAGGCTGATGATCTTCACTTGTAGTGCCTTGATTTTACTCTCTTCTGGCCTATCTATTTCATTTTGTTAGGAAAGTCTTAGTTCCAGACCATAGTACTTATGAAGTATGGACCTTCTGTTGTTTTAAGGGCAAGCTCTGGAATTTCAAATACCAAGGCTCTCTGCTATGCATGTAATGCATATAAGTAGAGTCCCAGTTTTCTGGGTAGCAGCTAAAGCATCACCTAAACCTTTTCAGGTTTCTGATTGTTGCCTTCCACTGAGTTTGTAGTGTCTACCACACAAGAGTAGTACAGGCATCAGCCAAAGATTAGAGAAAAGTTTATGTGCATATTTTGTGGCTCCTTACTCTGTGACACTCACCTTTCTAGGATTTTCCTCTGGCTTCTCATTATTTTTTAGTTTTTCAGACAATCTTAGACTTTTTCTCTAACACTTCAGGAAGACGGCATCTTCCTGCTTGAGATTCGAATGTCTTGATGGAAAGTGGTTTCCATTGAATAGATGTATAAGCATGGGTCTGATCTTGTTTGGTTCCAGGCTTTGAAGGGTTGAATCCATTTCCGTTTTCCCTGCTTTTGATAATTCTGCAGGGCCTTTGAATAATCCTTACCATGTTTTAAAAATGATGTGTTCAGAATTTGTAGTTGTCACCTATGAAAGGGTTAATCCTGTGCAAAATACACTGTCTTTACTTGTCCCAGACTTTCCACTAGATCATTTTAACAAAATATGTGACAACAATTCATTCATGACCCATGGAATTAGTTTTTACTATTCCAGGATGTGTATAAAAGTTAAATGTGTCTCATAGTTATGAGGTCACTGATAACTGGGTTTATTTTATTCATATACTATTTATTAAGTCCCTGTATTATAGATGGCAATTTTTGTGCACTTGTGGAAATAAAAAAAAATTTATCAATCTCATTCATTTATTCATTCACCTAATATTTCTTTAATGCTAACTATAATTGTAAAAACCAAAATTATTTCTGTTTTAAAAACTGGATGAAATGTAAAGAGCAAGAAATGTAAAAAAAAAAAAAGGAAATAAAAGAGAAAAATTCTATAAAATGAGGTAGAAGTCACTTGCTGTGAGTATGTAAGATTGGAGGTGCTGATTTAGAATGAGAATTGAAGAAGATTTTGTTGGGAAAAGATACTTGAGCTGAGACTGTAAGTTAATTAGGCAAAGAATGAAGCAGAAAGGAGCACCTTCATAGGGAGGGAGCAGTATAGGCAAAGGCCTTGAGAGACCATATATTTATGAAATAAAATATATAGTTCTTGATGTATTGAATGTTAAAACTATAAGAGAGAATAAAAGTCAAGTATGATGTTCAGGGTTTGGAGTTTCTAAGTCATTACTTAAGTATGATGCCATTTATAGTGATAGGTAATGTGAGACGAGAACCTGGTTAAATAAAGGCAGTAGTTTGGTTTGGGCATGATGAATTTGAAGTGTCTTCACACCAAGTGAAGACCTTAAACTATGAAATAGGGTGTAAAGTTTGACAGCTAGAAGTAGGTACATTAGCTATTGTTTTTCCTTGTTCATTGGCCAACCAAGTAGTTAGTAACTTCACAGCCCCAAAACATTGTTTTGATACTTAACCCAACATATTCAATCAATTAATATTTACTGAGTGCTATGTTTATTGTAGGCACAGTTGAGCGTATGGCTTTGGATAAGGCAAATAGTTAATCCTCTAAGGATTTCAGATTTCATTTGGGAGAGACAGACAAAAATATATAAACAAATGATTGAATAGTAAAATTTAAGATAAATATACTTAGAGGAAAGTTAAACGAGGGCAATATATATTGGGTTGGAAAAAAGATGTGAAATTTTGTGTGGAGTGGTCAAGGAAGATTTTTTTGAGGAGCTGACATTTAATCACTGACTTAGATGATGTGAGAAAAGAGTCATATGAAGATTTTTGAGCAAGAAAGTTCTAGATACAGGAAATGTGGAGAAAGATCTTGAGGTAGGAAAGCATTAGCATTATCTTGCATGGGTTAATTTCAGTGGGTGAAGGTCCAGCTTATATATGGAGTTCTGGATAAAATGTCCTAAGTAGACTAGCTTGCCAGGCGATGGCTTTTGTAAGCCTTTTGATTCCTTGTGCACACTTTGACCTGCTAAATCTGAAAAGTATTTCAATAAAGAACATCAGGAATGCCATTTGAGCATTTAATTGAGACTATAGTAAGTTCCATTAAAGGAAATATTGATGGATATCTCTCGTGGTGATTCTTCCACAAGTCTGAATTTGTTGGAGGAAGAAGAGACAGGATTGGTGGCTTTGAGCTTGGTGTGCTGCTTTATGGGGCACAGAGATAGGAGAATGGAAAGGGTTTTTTTTGTTTTTGTTTTTATGTTCTGTTATGTTTCTTGACATGATTTAAAGAAGGAATCCTCTTGCCAGGAGCTGTCAGATCCTCTCAACAATGCTTAGTGACAATCGAATTTCCCTGTTTCCTTCCAGACTGTCCCTTAGTTAATTTTAGGTTGTGGGGGGATTTGACAAATCACATGTTTGCCAACTAAGCAGCACTCCAAATTCTTGTTATTTTTTTCCCTCCACTCATAATTTTCCATGTGTCAGAATTTTCTGTGGGAAACAATTGGACCTATTCTGAAGGCATAAATGTGCACACACATGAGAATTGCAGACACAAATATAGAGCTATTAGTGTCTTACGGGACCTGTTTGGGTTATTTATGCCCAGGTTACTCCTTGGAAACAGGAATAAACTCTGAGGGAATTTGTAGATGGAAAGCAACAGAAAAACCTGGTCTAATAATTGTGAAACATATGTCCTCCCACAATTTCATTAAAATCCTTTTCTCCTACTCTGTCCTCAACATATTCACATAAGTTAATTTAGGTAAAGTCTGTACAAGTAAATTGAAGTAGAGAGGTGAAGTAAATCACACAGATATTTTAGAAATAGAAAAGTACTATTTAGGAAAAAAGAAAGACCCACCCATTTTGGCCTGGGTATCTAGAGAGCCTTTTTTTATACCACCTATATTTTTCAGAGAACCACTTACTTATTCTACTTTGTCAAGCTAATTGTCTTTTTTTTTTTTTTAACATCTTAACAATTTTTAGGATTTGGTACATCCAGTCAGATTGCCCAGGCCCAGTGGATTTTTATTGATCCAAGAAAATCCACCCCCCCCCCCCCCCGGCAAGATCATCCTGTCCTGCAGTCCTGTTTAGGTCCAAATGCTGAAATCTTTGATTAAGGCCACTCCATAAGGTAGTGGCAGAGAGTGGCCAGGCATATCTAGCCCCATGCTTTGTCCCCTGTTCCAGAATAACTCCATCTGAATGTTTTTATGGTCTTCTACAGATTTGGGTATTGAGATACATTCTTGCTGCTGCACGCTGAGCCTGAGTACAGCAGGCACTCTTTATCATAGGTTCTTAAGCCAAAACTGGGTTAAAAGCCCCCTTCAGGGATTTCTCTCTATGTACCCACATGTGCATCTATGGACAGTTGGCTCTATGTGTAAGTCACCATTATGTGTAAATGACTCAGCTCAGTTTTTTCCAGAAGGATAGCAAGAGTCCCTCACTAAAAATCCTTTCAGATTATGCTGTATAGTCCAACAGTCTTATGTTTTCTTCCCATATTTATTTACCACTGACAGGTCCTAGATTAATATTTGCTTTTGGGAGTTTTCAGACCTGTCTTTTTAAAGGACTTTCAGTTTGGTGGGCTATAGTCAGGTGGTTAGGTATATGGGGAATCAAAGAACAGATAGACTTTTGACCACATAGCAATGATAGACACAAAACATTATATAATTTGGTGACATTTGAGTGTTGTCAGTAATGCCATAAAATTGTACTTTCAGGAAAATATCTAAAAGGCTAAATCTTCTCTCCATGATCTATTCTGGTCTTCGATGTGCAGGCTTTTTATTGAAACAGCCTGATCATCTAATCTACTGTTTACTCCTTTCATTCATTCAACATTCAGCAAATATTTATCGACTGGTGCTGTGTATTGGACACTTTTGCAGAAGCTGAGGACCCAGCAGTAGAAAAATAAATTCCCTGTCCTCAGGGGGCTTGGATTCTGGTCAGGGAGCAGGAAAATAAACCAAAAAAAAATAGCATAAGAGATTCAAAGGCAAAATAATTAGACAAATACGTAACTTCTTTTACTATGGATCCTGGCATGGAGTTGATTATATAGCTTGGCAAATTGCCCATTTGCTAGAAATTGGAATCCAGTAGCTGTAACACATCCCTCAGATGCCAAAAATCTAATCAAATCATCACCAGAATCCAGAAACTTAAAGATGTGTGGAAAGAGAGAGCATTTCAATTTGGGTATTGACAGAATAGTTCTCTTTACATTCATTTCAAGCCAAATAGTTTTCCTTCCAGTTTTGTTTACATTTGGTACTTGAATCAAGCTCTTATTTTCTTCTGATAACCCATTAACTTAAAAGTAGCTCTTATGGAGCACTAGTGACTTTTCCATTATTGAGTATCTGTTTCAAAGTCATTTAATCTTCCAAGCAGAATTTGTTGTGTGAAGTTTTCTTCAGCCAAGAATAATTTATTTGCAAATGTAGCAATAGCATACAATCAGCCAAACAAGATTGAGTTTTTTCTCCAAATAATATTCTACTGGAAGTTTAAATGTTTCTAGTCTGTGTTTCATTAGAATTTGAATAGGTATGTGCAGCTACTCAAAATGTTCTCTGATAGTGTAATATTGTTTGGGTAACAGAATCCTGTAAACATAAACCCTCCTTTGAGAATGTCAACACATTCCAATGTTCTACCCAAGACCAATATTATTTGGAAGGCAAGACTGCCTAAATGAAAGAATATGATTCAGATTATTATTATAGTACTGTGTTAAAGAACTAATTTGAAAAACATAGGTATAAAGAAATAGATATTCTTATATAATAAAAATCATTAAATTATTAGAAATTCTTTAAAATTCTCATCACTCTACTTTAGCAATGTTACTCAAAAAAAACTAACAAATAATAAAAGTTGAAGGAAAAATTTTTTTAAACTTTTTTTTATGTTTATTTATTTTGAAAGTGAGAAACATGGGGAGGAGCAGGGGGAGAGAGAGAGATAGGGAGGGAGGGAGGGGGGGGAGAGAGAGAGAGAGAGAGAGAGAGAGAGAGAGAGAGAAAGAGAATCCCAAGCAGGCTCCTTGCTATCCATGCAGAGCCCAGTGTGGGACTCGAACTCCCCAACTGTGAGATCGTGAACTGAGCGGAAACCAAGAACCAGATACTTAACCAACTGACCCACCCAGGTGCCCCTTGAAGGCAAATTTTTAAATGACCTATAGGACCATAGCTCTGTTATAACATTTGCACAATTAGCCTAAATGAAACTTAGAAGTTTACTTACGAATGTGTCCTAAGACTTAGGAGTTTGCCTATTTTGCATGGCTATTCCCTCAGTAGTAGTTATGAGATTGTCTTTAATTTTACTTGCTATCAAATGTAGAGAAACTATCACAATAAGCCTGTAACCAGTCAAAAACAGGAAGCAACAGTTGGTCTAATTTGGATGCTAATACGTTTGACCCTTGAACAACATGGGGATTAGGGACAGGGGTTAGGGGCACCGATCCCCCACGCAGTCAAAAATCCACATGGAGCTTTTGACTCCCCTAAAACTTAACTGCTAATAACCTACAGTTAACCACAAGCCTTACTGATGACCTATTTATTTTAAAAAATTGATGTGTAAGTGCACTCTTGCATTTCAAATCCAAGTTGTTCAAAGGTCAAATTGTAGCAGGATTCTCATACAGAGAGTCATGACACGGAGGCTTCTCTTTACAGGAAGCAATTTAAGCAATTTTATTCCTCCAGGCACTGCTCAGTTGGGTTCATACCCAAAGAACTGAGCCCTGAACGTCACCTGGCATACTTTTTAATATATTTTTTTACTACTTTGTTTTTCATGTATGATAACACACAAACATGTAGTCTGATTAACTGGTCTCATGTTACCAGGTTGTGACGAATGTTGTTAAGTACGCGTATAGTCAGGTTGCCTTGAGGTTTTTTTCTTTCCTGAGGGAGGAGACCCTGCCACAAAATGTACATTTATGTGGGGACCTTGAGTTATTCAGTCTCTAGAACTTTGATCCATCTCATGAGTTTTGACAATGATAATGAGTTATCACTGTTAGCCAGGTAATATATTCACTATTCTTTCTTACGGTTTCTTATGTTTGTACTGAACTAGCCACCTCCTTTTCTCTGGTTCTTCTTGTGTTTGTTCTGTGTGACTACAATCAGTAATGGAGGAATTATTTATTAGAAAAGCTAATTGATCTCTGTGGTGGAGGGAAGAAAACCAGATCCACATCTTCAAATGTTACAAGTGTAAGGTCTAAAGATCTAAATTAAGAGGGGGAGAATTTGAGGAAAGGTGACACTTAGTATGGTATTGAAACAGATACAGTGAAATTTATCATTAATTATCTATTACATGTGGGTGTTGACTTCCAGTCATCAAGCCCTGTCCATATATCTTAAAGAGATCCACTCCTTTCATGGCAGTCAAAAAAGCACCTAAAAGAATATCTCTCAAAATCTTTTGCTCAGGATTTATCACTGACACATCATTGGAACAAGCATGATTATGTCCATATTCATGGTTTTCCTGGTGTCAAAAAGTGTTTAGTAAGCCTAAGTTCACCATGAGACTCATTTTTCTCCCTTAGTCCTAGATCCTTGACCTACAGCAGTCACATTTTCTAATTTCCTTCAGCAAAATATGTTCTAGTCATCTTTTATCCAGCCATTTAGAAATTATTATTTATTTCCTATTAAATATGAGGCTCTTGGCCATGCTTTGAGGACACAAAAATGAGCAATCAGAAACTTGATTTCAAGGAATCAGGACAAACAGACCAGAAAGTGAATCATGACAGCAATGTGATGAGGTTATGGTAGTGGTATGAGTGTGGCTCATTGGAAATACATAGTGGAAAGGGCTTACCTATCCTTCAGAAGATATCAGAGAAGTCTTCGCAACTGTAGGAGCTGAAGCTTGAAGGATAGATAGGGGAACCCTGAAGATGATCAGCCTCCCAGTTTCTCCCTTCCCAACCTCCATGTTTTCTTAGGAAAAGCTTCACATATTTACCATGTCAACACATTGTCATGTCTAGAAAGTAATTCCCAGTTCGGCTTTCCTCTATTTTTTTTTTTTTCATTTAATGTTTATTTATTAGGCACTTAAGGTATGCACAACAATATACTAGGCACTGAGAACAGTGCCAAATTAAACAGATATGGACCCACTCTTGTGGAATGTATGTTCCAGAGAGGAAGCCAAACATAAATTATTATAGCCTAAGTGCATATTTAATCATGATTGTGTTGAGTATGATGTGTGAGGGTTATGAAGTGTTCTGGGTCCATGTCATAGGGGACCAGGCATAATCTGAGGTCAAAGCAATCCCTTGGGAAGCTAAACTTCTAATTGAAATCTGAAGCATGATTTAGAATGTTTTAGATACGGAGTGGGGAGGAAGGTGAGTGGACAGAGGTTGATTTCCTGGCAAGAGGGCAGCTTGAGTGAAGAAAAGAAGGAAAAGAGTGGTTCAAGAAGGACCCACAGAGGGCCAGATCATGAGGAGCCTTGTGGGTCATTTTAAAAGAGCTGGACAAAAGGGAAAAAGCCACAGATTATAAGGGCTTTATGGGGGTGTGTGAAACAGAATGAGATGTCTAATCTTCATTAAAAAAATAGTTTTCTGGGTGTTGTATGGAGATTTGATCAAAGGACAGCTCTTCTGGGGCCTTAAACACACAAGTCTCTCCCTTAAGGAATGCTAAATATAAGATTAAATGGATCAAGTCCTAACAGAGACCAGAGCTTTGTTTCTGGCATCTGTCTGTCTCTTGCCAGCAGTTGTAAGAAACTCAACAGTCAGCAGAAGACACCCACTGGGGCAGGCATCTTTGGGAAACATGATGGAAATTGTATGAGTCTTTATCTCCAGCCTCATTTAGAGAGTACTTAGAACTGCTTTTGTAATAGAATAAACCAAAATACCTGCTTTTCCTTTTAAGCATTGTCAAATGTATTCTCTCTACTGGGCATCCAGCCTCCAACACTAAAGACATTCTGTGGACAATGGATGCATAATTGGACACTATGTAAATGAACACAGTAATTCCTCCATGCCACCCAGTGTTGATCTCACCCTAGCTGTTTTTATTGCCAACCTCTACTCTAAACTGTAGCTAAGGTATATTTGAGGATGTAAACTTACCACACAGGCTCTAATTATGGGAGAAGTCCTTATTCAGACACACTATTAGTCACTCTCAGTTTGATTAATGGAACAGACTAACTGGTATTCTTGATTCCTGTTTCCACCTCCTGATGCATTCCACAAATAAGGCAGGACCAGCCATGGACAGAATTGTGCAAATGAATTGATGAACTCTTTCTGTACCTTATTCCTTCCTTTCATTTCTTACTTGCTACTGGGCACAAAATTCCCATAAGCTGCTTGCTGAGAAACCCAACAGGATCATTGGTCTCAGGAACCATGAACTGCTACTTTCCTTCTTTTCTTTCCCCCTAAACTGACTTGTACTGGATCTCATTTTCTCAGTTTTTACATCTTAGCAAGATTAAGCAATATGTGATTTTGAAGTAAGGTGTTAAGGACTGATTATAATTTATAATGCCACTTTCTCAGAAACATTTGCTTTTTTCTTTACTATCAGGTTTTAAAGTTTTATTTATTTTTATTTGTATTTATTTATTTATTTTTAATGTTTATTTATTTTTGGGACAGAGAGAGACAGAGCATGAATGGGGGAGGGGCAGAGAGAGAGGGAGACACAGAATCAGAAGCAGGCTCCAGGCTCTGAGCCATCAGCCCAGAGCCCGACGCGGGGTTCGAACTCACGGACCAAGAGATCGTGACCTGAGCTGAAGTCGGACGCTTAACCGACTGACCCACCCAGGCGCCCCCAGGTTTTAGAGTTTTAACAAAGCTTTGAGGAGTATGGCAATATCAAATACTGTAGCATAAGCATATGGAAGATGACTTGGAGTAGAGGAAGTTTCCCTGTGTCTTTCATGTAAGAGCACAATTGAACATTGCGATTAGTATTTTAAAGTTTACAAAATGTTTTTACGTTGGTATTTAATCCTTTTAACAGACTTGTAGGTGGGTAATGAGAGAAATGAGCTAAGAATATCTATCTGATTCCATCCACAGTGCATACCAATAAGACACAGATATTACCATATTTGGATGGAGTTTAGACCCCATTGTGAATACCATGCAATAAGAACATCATATTTATTTGCTCTTGCGCCAGCTCATAAAGAGACTCATGGACCAAAATTAGTGTAATAGTACTGTAAAGAGAAATAATGATCTAGAAAGAGATGTGTAGGATCTTGGTTCACTGTCGTTCTTGAATCTCTATGTAAGATCTCCCCTGTAATTTTGTCTTGGCCACTCTTCATACCGACTGTTGCCATTTTCCACTTCTCTGTTGTCTACTTTCACTCTACTCATCACCTTACAGACGCCAGGCCTGGCCTCCTGTTTTCACTCTTTGTGGGCTGCCCATAGAGCAGTGCACCTGCCTTTGAAGCCAAAGAATCCCCAGGTGGCTGTTTTCCTCATTAGTTCCGCATGATCCTCCCAATTTCCATCCGGTCATTCCTTTCCTGTTACGTGGCTTGCTTTTGGGAGATGGGATCCTACTGGAGTGTGGCTGGACCCCTAGCAATAATAGCTCTTTTTAAAAAAAAATACTTATTTTTTAAATTTACATCCAAGTTAGTTACCATATTATGCAATAATGATTCCAGGAAGAGAGCCCGTCCCCCCTCCCATAACAGCTCCAGCAACTTTCTGTTGGTTCTCCATATTTAAGAGTCTCTTATGTTTTTGTCCCCCTCCCTGTTTTTATATTATTTTTGTTTCCCTTCCCATATGTTCATCTGTCTGTGTCTTAAAGTCCTCATGTGAGTGAAGCCATATGATATTTGTCTTTCTCTAATTTCACTTAGCATAATACCCTCTGGTTCCATCCACGTAGTTGCAAATAGCAAGATTTCATTCTTTTTGATAGCTGAGTAATACTCCATTGTATATATATACCACATCCTCTTTATCCATTCATCCATCATTGGATATTTGGGCTCTTTGCATATTTTGGTTGTTGTTGATAGTGCTGCTATAAACATTGGGTGCATGTGCCCCTTTGAAACAGTATCCCTGTATCTCTTGGATAAATGCCTAGTAGTGCAATTGCTGGGTCATAGGGTAGTTCTATTTTTTTTTTTTTAACGTTTATTGATTTTTGAGACAGAGAGAGACGGAGCATGAACGGGGGAGGGTCAGAGAGAGAGAGGGAGACACAGAATCCAAAACAGGCTCCAGGCTCTGAGCTGTCAGCACAGAGCCTGATGCGGGGCTCGAACCCACGAACCGCAAGATCATGACCTGAGCTGAAGTCAGATGCTTAACCGACTGAGCCACCCAGGCGATCCAGGGTAGTTCTATGTTTAATTTTTTGAGGAACCTCCATCCTGTTTTCCAGAGTGGCTGCACCAGTTTGCATTCCCACCATCAGTGCCATACAAAAGAGATCCTCTTTCTCCGCATCCTCGCCAACATCTGTTGTTGCCTGAGTTACTCATTTTAGCCATTCTGACAGGTGTGAGGTGGTATCTCATTGTGGTTTTGATTTGTATTTCCCTGATGATGAGTGATGTTGAGCATTTTTTCATGTGTTGGTTGGCCATCTGGATGTCTTCTTTAGAGAAGTGTCTATTTATGTCTTTTGCCCATTTCTTCACTGGATGTTGGGTGTTGAGTTTGATAAGTTCTTTGTAGATTTTAGATAGTAACACTTTATCTGATAGGCCGTTTGCAAGTATCTTCTCCCATTTCTTCAGTTGCCTTTTAGTTTTGCTGATTGTTTCCTTTGCTGTGCAGAAGCTTTTTATTTTGATGAGGTCCCAGTAGTTCATGTTTGCTTTTGTTTCCCTTGCCTCCAGAGACGTGTTGAGTAAGAAGTTGCTGCAGCCAAGGTCAAAGAGGTTTTTGCCTGCTTTCTCCTCGAGGATGTTGATGGCTTCCTATCTTACATTGAGGTCTTTCATCCATTTTGAGTTTATTTTTGTGTATGGTGTAAGAAAATGGTTCAGGTTCATTTTTCTGCATGTCGCTGTCCGGTTTTCCCAGCACCACTTGATGCAGAGACTGTCTTTATTCCATTGGATATTCTTTCCTTTTTTGTCAAAGATTAGCTGGCCATACATTTGTGGGTCCATTTTTGGGTTCTCTATTCTGTTCCATTGATCTGAGTGTATTTTCTTGTGCCAGTACCATACTGTCTTGATGATTACAGCATTGTAATACAGCTTGAAGTCTGGAATTGTGATGTCTCCTGCTTTGGTTTTGTTTTTTCAGGATTCCTTTGGCTATTTGGGGTCTTTTCTGGTTCCATACAAATTTTAGGATTGTTTGTTCCAACTCTGTAAAGAAGGCTCGTGTTATTGTGATAAGGATTGCATTGAATATGTAGATTGCTTTGGGTGGTATCGACATTTTAACAATATTTGTTCTTCCTATCCAGGAGCATGGAATCTTTTTCCATTTCTTTGTGTCTTCTTCAATTTCTTTCATCAGCTTTCTATAGTTTTCAGTGTATAGATTTTTCACCTCTTTGGTTAGGTTTATTCCTGGGTATTTTATGGGTTTTGGTGCAATTGTAAATGGGATGGATTCCTTGATTTCTCTTTCTGTCACTTCATTGTTGGTGTATAGGAATGCAACCGATTTCTGTGCATTGATTTTATATCCTGCCATTTTGCTGAATTCATGGACAAGTTCTAGAAGTTTTTTGGTGGAGTCTTTTGGGTTTTCCCGAAAGAGAATCAGGTCGTCTGCAAAGAGGTAAAGTTTGACCTCCTGTTGGCCAATTTGGATGCCTTTTATTTCTTTGTGTTGTCTGATTGCTGAGGCTGACTTCCAATACTATGTTGAATAACAGTGGCAAGAGTGGACATCCCTATCTTGTCCCTGATCTTAGGGAGAAAGCTGTCAGTTTTTCCCCATTGAGCATGATATTACTGTTGGGTCTTAGGATCTAGAGGTATGATCCTTCTATCCCTATTTGCTTATGAGTTTTTATCAAGAAAGGATGCTGTATTTTGTCAAATGCTTTCTCTGCATCTATTGAGAGGATCATATGGTTTTTGTCCTTTCTTCTATTGATGTGATGAATCACATTGATTGTTTGAAGATATTGAACCAGCCCTGCATCCCATTTATAAATCCCATTGGGTCATGGTGAATAATTTTTTTAATGTATTGTTGGATCCGGATGGCTAATATCTTGTTGAGGATTTTTGCATCCATGTTCCTCAGGGCAGTTGGTCTATAGTTCTCCTTTTTAGTGGGGTCTCTGTCTGGTTGTGGAATCAAGGTAATTCTGGCTTTATAGAAAGAGTTTGGAAGTTTTCCTTCCATTTCTATTTTTTTGGAACAGCTTCAAGAGAATAGGTGTTAACTCTTCCTTAAATGTTTGGTAGAATTCCCCTGGAAAGCCGTCTGGCCCTGGACTCTTGTTTGTTGGGAGAGTTTTGATAACTAACTCGATTTCCTTACTGGTTATGGGTCTGTTCCAATTTTCTATTTCTTCCTGTTTCAGTTTTGGTAGTGTATATGTTTCTAGGAATTTGTCCATTTCTTCCAGATTGCTCATTTTATCGCAGTATAATTATTCATAATATTCTCTTATTATTTCTATTTCTGCAGTGTGGGTTGTGATCTCTCCTCTTTCATTCTTGATTTTATTTATTTGGGTCCTTTCCTTACTCTTTTTGTTCAAACTGGTTAGTGGCTTATCACTAGCGATAATAGTTCTTTGTTTTACTGGTGCTCCCAACACCTTCAGAAGTGCCAGGCTTCATCTACCTTGGCATGTCTGACTTCTTTGTCACTTGAAGCCATTCTGTCAGGAATTCTTGTTTTCTCAAGCTCCTGCCTCAGTCTGTCCAATATACTTGTATGACACTGAATCTTACCAGGAACATGCTTTATGTATATTCCCATGAGGTTCTTTTGGCCCAAGGGCAGCTGGGGGCATGACCTGCTAGCATGATGTTGCATAACTGGACATACCAGCATCCCCAAGCCTGAGCCTCATTCCAGCTGAGATCTCATTGTAAAATGAAGCAGAAGTGGATTTCAAAGTTCCTTTTCTTATAGCAACTTCTGATAACAGTCTTTAAAGAGCACTTCAACAAGGAGTATTCTATGAGGCTGATGTGTCACAAGTATATAGACTTCTAGTTTTTTAGCTTGCTCCAAAGAATGACTTTTCATTTGTTAGAGGAGTGCATGAATAGTTCTGAAACCATGCTATTTTCATGAGTTTGGAAAAATAAGTTCTACATCTTATCTCTACCACGTGGTCATAATTGATGTTGTACTAATCCAGGAAGAGCAAAGGAAACTTCGTTTTATTGTCAAGATTCCTAGTGGTCATTTGCAGAGACATTCTAAACAGTGTCTTTTTTAATAGGCCATCTCATTTCCTGCAGCCTTGCTCTTGATTGAATGTGGTACATCTGAGAACAGGGGGAGATTAATAGAGGATGACCAGGTTCATTCTTAGTGGGCAGCTGTGATGGATGGAATGCTACAAGGTGCATCGCACTAGGTTTTCTGGCCAATCCTGTTTCTGACATTATACTGTCCAGAGTATTGATTATGCTAACCTATAGTTGTAAATTCCCGTCTGAAGTGAAGACTTGCAATAAGGCTCATTTGTCAAGCACGTGCTTAATCAAAGATTATAATTGCCATAAATGAATCCTCAATAAAGGAACAGGATTGGAGTATCAGTTAAAGATTAGTCCAGGTCAGTGCATCCGTCCGTCATCACCATCTGGAAGGGAAGCTCATTAGGAATAATGTTTGGACTGAGTGGATGACCTTTTTGGCAAGAATCAGTACCATCATCCCTTATGATAATCTTCTCTTATGGGAAATCCATTCAAAAGGTAATTTAAAAGCTTACAAAGAGAAACAGGGGGCCAGTTTAAACTTAATTCCAGAAGCTTGGATTTGTCAATCACAGTTTTTCAGGCATTTTGCATGCATATTTGGAAAGTAAAATCAAGACTTCTCTTTACTTCTCCATCCTAGGATTACTGTCAAAAATAGTGAGTCATTCTCACTATCATGCAATTCCATCATTTTTTTAAGTTTATTTATTTGCGTGTGTGTGTGTGTGTATGAGAGAGAGAGAGAGAGAAAGAGAGAGAGCAAGTGAGGGGAGGGGCAGAGAGAGAGAGAGTGGGAGAGAGAATCCTAAGCAGGCTCTGCACTGTCAGCTTGGAGCCTGATGCAAGGCTCGAACTCACACATTGTGAGATCATGTCCTGAGGTGAAGTTGGACGCTTAATGGACTGAGCCAACCAGGTGCCCTGGGATTCCATCTTTTGGGTACCATCTTTGTTTTAGTTCCATTACATTATGGAGGTGACATCTCTCAGATTTGTTGGCTTTCATCTGTTCTCCTTTTGGTCACAGTCATCCATGAAGCTAGAGTTAAAGTGGGCTAACAGCTGTTTGCACCTGAGAAAGAATCAGTCCTATCTTTCTCTGCATCCCTTGTGGTTTGTGTTTGTGTTTTTACATAATTAGTGAGAGGCAAAACAGTTGAGCCTTTGCTATCACTGTAAGAAGTCCATTCTGCATCCTTTGTCCCACCTTGTTAGAAGGGCCAGCAGAAGCCAGACTGAGTCCTAGGGAAAAGGAAACCTTAGATCTCTTAATGTATAAAGGCATCCTCTGGGTTCCATGTAATATAGCACAGTGTACAAGGGCAAGGGGCCAAAACCCAAGCATGTACTAAAGTTTTAGTTTGTCTGACCTTGTCTCTGTGCATATATTTCCTTTGTGAACTCCTACTTTCTTGAGTACTAGTTATCTTTTAATTTTTATATCCCTGACATTCTGGAATCTTACAAATTCATAAAGTTTAGTTATGAATATTGGCTGCATTCTAAGAACCTGCCAAATGTTATCTGATTTCTTAATGTCCGCTTCATTATGCTTTCTTGCGTTTGAATTTTTCTGAGAGCTTATCACTTTCACCCTTAATATAATTCAGTCTTCTCATTGAAATAAAATCTCTGCAAAAGATATGGCTCATAAGGCCAAAGGAGATGGTCCCATTCTTAAATTCCAAGACCTTTTCTTCTCCATTTTTGTTGTTCTTACCGTGTCACTGTAAGGATGT
Organism: Acinonyx jubatus; assembly: GCF_027475565.1. Lineage (NCBI taxonomy): Eukaryota > Metazoa > Chordata > Mammalia > Carnivora > Felidae > Acinonyx > Acinonyx jubatus. Next base: position 119,423,192 of record NC_069380.1, on the reverse strand, counting down.
GTATGACATCAGAAATCCATATCTTCAAATGTATTCTACTTCACTGGCTGATAGGAGCAATATCATGCAGAAAGACCATCTAGTCATGTATTTTTTTTTTCATCTATAAATGTTTAACTCTTTCTCATATGTGCCAAGCATTATGCAAAGTTCAGGTGATGTAACAGTCACAAAGAAGGACAAGGTCCCCAATATTATGAAACGTAGATTCTGAGTTAATGTTAAATTACACTTGGTGCTAAGAAAAGACCATGAAATAGGCACAACGCCTGATCTGTTAAATAATTTCAGAGACTAAGTGATTATATGTTCATTTCATAAGTTAGTATTTGAGTTATGCATTACAGTACCTATACACTCAAATTACAATTACTTTTTGGACTTTAAGCCAAGTTAGTTAGGAAAAAAAATCTTCTCACAGTTAAGCCACTCTGTACAGAACTATAGCTGTTTCTGTGCACAGTAAAATGTTGCTGTGTTTGAAGGTTCCATTGTAGTATCTGGCATAGGATATGTACATGATGTATTTTTACTGTTAATAGCAGTATTTATAGTAGTAGTAATAATTGCAACATTGACATGCCTACTATGAAACACCATTCTACACAAGGTACTTAACACCTCATGTAACTTTCAGAACAATTTTGTAAGACGGATGTTATTATCCAGATTTTACAGATCAGGTTCTAAGAGGTTATTTTCACTAACAACATTAGTAAATGGCAGAAACTGGATTTAAATCAGTGACTTCCAGCCTCTAAATTCTGTGCTCTTTTTTGTTGGATTCCTTTTTATTAATGTCTAGACAACCATCTTCTTGGTGGGAACTTTAAACAAGGTATGCATGACCTGCTATCTCTGACTTCCATAAATTCCCAAGATTCTGGTGTATTCTAAACTCACCTGATGTGTTAAAAACTAGTTACTAAGAGACAATGTCATCAGCAGGATCACCTTATGAAAGGAAATAAAATATAGTTATTTCCCTCAATCTCTACACACATATACACACATGGAGAGAGAAAATTGTTAAAAATTCTTGTGAATACTTGATTTAAACTTTATTATTTCCATTAACTTAATTAGATATGTGCTTACTGCATATGTTAGAAGATTGGCTCAAAATCCATCCTATCCATGTTGTAGTTAACCCGATGGCATTTTTTTTCTCCATGTTTTAAAAAAGTTTTTCTGCTTGTACATTGTTTTTTAAAAAATTTTAGATGATTTTTCTCTTTACAGAAAAATATCGTTAAATTTTACGGCCATAATATACAACACAAAACCCCAACTAACTAGTCCATCTTAAAATAAATCACTAATTATTATAAATCATGAATATTAAACACTCTCTTTAATAAAAAGGCTCATTACATACTAGTTAGTGATTCTAGCCACTGAACAGATTTTCATTCCATCGTCAATTTTGTTTGGTCTTTAATGGCACCAGTTGAGCTACACGTCCTTATTAGGATCAAATAAAAGGAGAGCTTATTCAATCATTTGAGAAGCTCAAATGAACAATGGAGACATTGTGTGATAATTCAATTGGCGTAGTTGATTGGATCTCCCTAATCCTCTCTGTCTCTCTAAAGGGACATAATGAAAATGTTTAACAGTAATCCATGATTTTCTTAAGGATTATATAGACTCACCTATTCATCCCTCTCTCTGGTATACTGTGCGTCAAGGTTACTTAAGAAATCTACCCTTATTGCTTTATCTGTCTACCGATGTGATGGATTTGTTTTGTTGGGATTTTAAAAGTCTTATTGAAGGAATTTTGCACGGGAGTTGAGGTAGAAAACAAATGGATATTTGCTCTTGAGGATGGAAATGGGTAGTGTTTACCTACCATAATAAATTATACACATGGTCGGTGGAAAGGTGATCATTGGCTATAGCAAGGACAACTCAGTAAGTTAGTAAGAATCTAGAATACTGGATAAAAGACCTGAGAAAATCCTTTATGACTGTCAAAGAGGCTCTTTTACCCTTTCCAGAGTCTCTGAGTGAATGAGACTCTTAGGCTCTTAAGCCAGACAGACTTGAGTTGGAATTCTAGTTCTGCCACTCATTGGCTGTGTAAGCTTGGGAGAGTCACTTCATCGTACAGCCTCGATTTCTTCTTTTGTAATTTGGGGTTAATTGCACCTGCTATGTTGTGCGAATTAAGTTACATAGGCATTCCAAGCCTTAATTCATCGATTGGTCTATATCAAATGCTTAATACCTGTTGGCTATTATCATTCTACCAGATGGGTTCTCTTTTTTGAAAAAGCTTTTAAAATTTGACACTCATTCTTATTTTAGTTTTGGGTGTACAACATTATGATTCAACATCTCTATTTGTTCTACTCTTACTACAAGTGTAGCTACTATGCAACACTATTACAGTACCTTTGATTATATGCCCGTGCCCTACCTTTTTATTCCCATAACTTACTCATAACCCTAACTGGAAGCTTGTATCTCCCACCATCCTTCACCCATTTTGGCCATACCACCCTATCCACCTCCCCTCTAACAACCTTTGTTTTTTTCTGTATGTTTATAGGTCTGATTCTGCTATCTATCTATCTATCTATCTATCTATCTATCTATCTATCTATCTATGAGAGACAGAGCTAGCAGGGGAGAGGAACAGGAGGAGAGAGCGATATATAGAGAGAGTTCCAAGCAGGCTCCACACTCAGTGCAGAGCCTGGAACAGGGTTCGATCCCATGACCCTGGGATCATGATCTGAGTGAAATCAAGAGTCAGATGTTCCACCAACTGAAGCACCCAGGTGCCCCTGATTCTGCTTTTTCATTGTTTATTCATTTGTTCTGTTTTTTACATTCCACATATGAGTAAAATCATGTGGTATTTGTCTTTGTCTGCTTGACTTATTTCACTTAGCATAATACCATCTAGGTCCATCCATTTTGTCACAAATGGCAAGATCCCATCCTTTTTTATAACAGCTTCTTCATTTATCTATTTATAGGTCCTTGGGTTTCCTTCATATCTTGGCTATTATAAATAATGTTTCAATAAACATTATTATAAATAATGTTTCAATAAACATAGGAGTGCATGTATCTTTTTGAATTAGTGTTTCCATTTTCTTTGAATGAATACCTAGTAATAGAATTATTGTAGCATATGACCTTTCTATTTTTAATTTTTGTAGGTATCTCCATAGTGTTCTACACACTGGCTGTACCAGCTTACATTCCCACAAATAGCCCACAAGGGTTCCTTTTTCCCCACATCCTTGCCAACACTTGTTGTTTCTGGTCTTCTTGATTTTAGTCATTTTGACAGATGTGGGGGTAATACCTCATTCTGGTTTTGATTTGTATTTCCCTGATGATTAGTGATGTTGAGCATCTTTTTATGTGTCTGTGGTTTTATGTGTCGATGTATCTCTTCTTTGGAAAAATGTCCACTCAGATTCTCTGCACAGTTTTTGTGAGTTTTTTTTTTTTTTAGTGTTTAATTTCTTTATATATTTTGGATATGAACCCCTTATTGGATATATCATTTGTGAATATATTCTCCCATTCATTAGGCTGCCTTTTTTGTTTTATTGATGGTTTCCTTTACTGTGCAAAATTTTTTTTTTTTTTTTTTATTTGACGTAGTCCCAAGAGCTTATTTTTGTTTTGGTTTCCCTTTCCTTAGGGAGACATAGGTAGAAAACTGTTGGTATAGCCAATGTCAAAGAAATTACTTCTTAGGTTCTCTTACAGAACTTTTATGTCTTCAGGTATCATATTTAGGTCTTCAATTCGTTTTGAGTTTATTTTTGCATATAGTATAATTAAGGGGTCTGCTTTCATTGTTTGCTGTCAAGTTTTCCCAGCACCATTTATTTATTGAAGAGACCGTCTTTTCTGCATTGTGTAATCTTTCCTTCTCTGTCATAGATTAATTGACCATTTATTTGTGGTATTTTTCTAGGCTCTCTATTCTCTTTCAGTGATGTTTGTATCTGTTTTTGTGCCATTACCATACTGTTTGGATTACTACAGGTTTGTAGTATATCTGGAAATCTGGAATTGTGATAACTCTAGCTTTGTTCTACTTTTTCAAGATTGCTTTGGCTATTTGTGCTCTTTTGTGGTTCCATACAAAATTTAGTATTCTATTTTTGTGAAAAATGCCTTTGGTATTTTAGGAGGGATTGCATTGAATCTGTGGATTGCTTTGGGTAGTATGGATATTTTAACAATAATTCTTCCAGTCTATGAGCATGGAATATCTTTCCATCTGTGTCATCTTTAATTTCTTTCATTGGTGTGTTACAATATTTACAGTACAGGTCATTGACTTCCTCGGGTAAGTTTATTCCCAGCAATTTTATTCTTTTTTGGTGCAGTCATAAATAGGATTGTTTTCTTAGATTTTCTTTCTGTTACATCATTATTAGTGTTTAGAAATACTATTGATTTCTAGGTATTAATTTTGTATCCTGCAACTTTTCTAAATTTATTTCTTACTTGGAGTAGTTTTTCATGGAACCGTTAGGGTTTTCTATGTACAGTGTTATGTCATCTATAAATAGTGACAGTTTAATTTTTTTCTAACTAATATGTATGTCTGTTATTTTTCTTGTGTGGTCACTGTGGCTATGAGTTATAGTTCTATGTTGAACAAAAGTGTTGAAATCGGACATCCTTGTCTTATTCTGGGTATTAGAGGAAAAGCTCTAACTTACTTTATTAAGAGTTTTTATCATGAACTAATGTTGAATTTTGTCAAATAATTTTCAGCATTTATTGAGATGTTCAGATTGTTTTTATGCTTCTTTTTTTTGATGTGGTGTGTCACGTTTATTGATCTGTGAATATTGAACCATCCTTGTATACCTGGAGTAAATACCACTTGATTGTGGTGAATGATCCTTTAATGTATTGTTGAATTCAGTTTACTAATATTTTGTTAAGGATTTGTGCATTTATGTTTATAAGGGATATTGGCCTATAGTTACCTTTCTTTTGTGATACCTTTGTCTGGTTTTGGTATCTGGGTAATGCTGGCTGTGTGGAATGTATTTGAAAAGAAATAGATTGCTCTTCTACTTTTTGGAATAATTGAAAAGGAAATAGGTATTAATTCTTCTTTAAGTATTTGGTAGAATTCACCAGTGAATCTATCTGGTCTTGGAGCTTTGTGTTGTTTTTAGTTTTTGGATTACCAATTCAGTTTTGTTACTAGTCATTGATCTGTTGAGATTTTCTATTTTTTCTTTCTGACTTAGTTTTGGAAGATTGTATGTTTCTAGGAATTTATCTATTTCTTTCAAGTTGTCTAATTCGTTGGCATATAATTTTTTGTAGTAGTCTCTTTTAATCCTTTGCAATTCTGTGGTGTCAGTTTTCTTTCTCCTCTTTATTTTTCATTTATTTCTTCCTTTTATTCTTAATGAGTCTGGCTAACAATTTATCATTTTTGTGTATTTTTCCAGTGAAACGGCTCTTGGTTTCATTGAACTTTTCTGTTGTTTTTTAGTTTGTATGTCAGTTATTTCTGCTTTGATCTTTAGTATTTCTTCCAACTAAGGGTGGACATGATTATTTTTCTGGTTCCTTTAGGTGTATGGTTAGATTGTCTATCTGAGATTTTTCTTGTTTCTTGCTATAGGCCTATATTGGTATAAACTTTCCTGTTAGAACTGTTTTTGTTGCATCCCAAAGATTTTGGGCCCTTGTGTTTTCATTTTCATTAGTCTCTATGTATTTTTAAATTTTTTCTTGATTTCTTCAATGGTTCGTTGGTTGTTTAGTATCATTGTTTTTAGCCTCATGTGTTTGTTTTCTTTTCCATTTTTTTTTTCTTATGATTGTTTTCTGGTTTCATGCTGTTGTGGTCAGAAAAGATGCATGGTATGATTTCAGTCCTCTTAAATTTATTGAGTCTTTTTTGTTGCCTACCATGTGATATATTCTGGAGAATGTTCCCTGTGCACTTGAAACAAGGGTGTATTGTTTTGTTTTGGATGGAATATTCTGTATGTCTCTGTTATATACCTCTAGGCTAATATGTCATTCAAAGACACCGTTTCCTTGTTTGTTTTTTTTGCCTGGATGATCTATCCATTGATGTGAGTGGGGTGTTAAAATTTCTTACTATTACTGTATTACTATAAATTACTCTTTATATCCATTAATATCTGACTTTTGTATTTAGGTGCTCTGGTATTGGGTGTGTAGATATTTACAATTGTTATAGCCTCGTTTTGGATTGATCCCTTTACCATTATGTAATGTCCTTCTTTGTCTCTTGTTACAATCTTTGTTTTAAAGTCTCTGTTGTCTGATGTACATATTACTGCCCTGACTTATTATTATTATTATTATTTTGCTTCCATTTACATGGTGAATGCTTTTCTATTCTTTCACTTTCAGTCTGTATGTGTCTTTGGATCTGAGGTGAGTCTCTTGTGGGCAGTACATAAACATTTTTGTGTTTTGTTTATTTTATCCATTCCACCACCCTGTATCTTTTGATTGGAGCATTTATGTTATTTACGTTAAAAATAATTATTGATAGTTATGAGCTTATTGTCAATTTGTTAATTGTTTTATGGTTGTTTTGGAGTTCTTCTCTGTTTCTTCTTGTTCTCTTTCTTTGTGATTGATGAGTTTCTGTAATGTTATGCTTGGTTTTCTTCCTCTTTATCTTTTTTATACCCATTATAAGTTTGGTGTTTGTAGTTTCAATGAGTTTCATATATTATATTTTGGTATGTAGTAGTCTATATTAATTTGGTCATTTAAGTTCAAATATATTCTAAAAAAACATTTTTTTACTCCATATTTTCTCTATATGCTGACATAGTTCATATCTTTTGATTTATAATTTTCTAATGTCTAATGATAGTTTTTTCCACTTAAAAAGAATTGCTTCTAACATTTCTTGTAAGGCTGATTTAGTAATGATAAACTCCTCTAACTTTTTTTTTTTTTTGCCTAGGAAACTCTTTATCTCTCCTTCAATTTTCAATGATAACTTTGCTGGGTAGAGTATTCTTAGTTGTGGATTTGTCCTTTCAGCACTCAATAAATCATGCTACTCCCTTCTCATCCTTAAAATTTCTGCCAAAAAATCAGCTGATAGCCTTAAGGGTTTTTTCTTGCATGTAACTTTTTTCTTTTCTCTTGCTTTTAAAATTCTCTTAATGTTTAATTTTTGATACTTAATTATCATGTTTCATGGGTTCTACTGCCTTGGTTTTATCTTGTTTAGAACTCTCTGTGATTGGTGAACTTGGATGTCTGTTTCTTTCCCTAGGCTGGGGTATCTTTCAGCTATTATTTCTTCAGATAAGTTTTCTTCACCCCTCTCTTTAACTCCCTCTCTTCTTCTGGGACCCTTATAATATGAGTGGGTTTTTTTTTATTGCTGTTGACTAAGAGAATACTTGATGTATACTCATGTTTTAAAATTGTTTTCTTTTTGCTGTCCAGTTTGGGTGGTTTTCATTGCCTTGTCTTCAAGGTCACTGAATCATTCTTCTGTGTCTGTTAATGTACTTTTGATTCCCTATAAAGTATTTTTCATTTCAGTTATTATATTCTTCAACTCTGATTGCTTCTTTTTTTCTGTTTGATCTTTTTTTGAAGGTATGAGTTCTATTCTTTATCTAGACCAGTAAGCACATTTACAATGATTACTTTAAACTCTTTATCAGGCATATTGTCTATCTTTATTTCATTTAGTTCTTTTTCTGAGGTTTTATCTGGTTCTTTCTTTCGCAGCATATTCCCATCTCCCCATTTTGCTTTACTGTCTTTGTTTATTTCTGAGGATTAGGTGGTACACCTACTTCTCAGGAACTTTGAGGAATGGTCTTGTGTATGGTCATCCCCTTTGTAGGTGGTATGTGCGTGGTGACTTTTGGTGCCTGTCTGCAGCTGTGGCTGGTATGGACTTGTGGTCATGGGACTCTTCATGCTGGGGCTGCCCAAGTGGGCTGACCAGAGCTGAAGTGGGTGTGGGCTGGGGTGGTCCTGAGGCTCTCCATGCAGAGAGTACCCTGGCAGGACAGCTGAAGCTGAAGTGGTTCAAGATGAGGGGTCCTGTGGCTCTCCACACAATGGGAGCTCTGGAAGTACAGCTAAAGCTGAAGTGGGCACAAGTCAATGCAGTACTTGGGCTCCCCACAAAGCGATGCCACTCAGGTCAGTGCAATACCTGGGCTCTCCACATAGGACAGCTAAAGCTGAAGTGGGTGCAGGCTGGGCTGTCCCAGGGTTCTACATGCAGATGACACCCATGGCAGGACAAGTGAAGCTTAAATGGGTGCCAACTGGGATCTCTCAAGGCTCTATGCACAGAGGGCATTTTGGCAAGTTAGCTGAAGCTAAAGTAGATGTCATTTGGGGTGTTCTGGGGCTCTGTGTGTAGGGAGTGCCTTTGCAGGCTGGGCAAAGCTGAGATACGGTGTGGGCCAGGACGTTCTGGGGCTCTCCATGTAATAGGCATCCTGGAAGAACAGCTGAAGCTGGAGTAGATGCAAGCCAGGTGATCTTGGGCTTGTCTGCACAGTGGGCACCCTGGCAGGACAGTTTAAGCTGAGGTGGGTGCAAGCTGGGGTACCTCTGTCCTGGCAGGGGGCCTTGAACTCACACAGTATGTAGGCAGCATGGCCTTGGGTTCTCCATGCTGAGGGTGCTCAGTAGGGTAGCCAAAGCTGAATTGGGTATGAGTCATGGATCTCAGGGCTCTACAAAGAGGGCACTTTAGCAGAATAGCTGAGGTTGAAGTGGGTATAAACTGGAGTATTCTAAGATTCTCTGCATAGAGGGTGCCATGGAGGGATGGCTGGAGCCTACGAGGGTGCAGGCTGGGGGTTCCTGGGGTGCTCCAGGCAGAGTGCCCTGGCAGGACAGATAAGCTGAAGAGGGCATGGGCGGGTGTAGTTCCTGGGCTCTCTGCACAGTGTGCCCTGGCAAAATAGCAGAAGCTAAAGTGGGTACAAGCTGGGGTGTCTGGGGGATGTCCACACTGAGGGTACCCTGACGGGACAGCTGAGACTGAAGTAGGTGCAAGCTGGGGGGTCCTGGGGTGCTCAGTGCAGGGAGTGCCCTCTCTGGGTGACTGGAGCTGAAACTGCTGTGGGTGTGGATGTTAGAGGGCACTCTGTATAGGAGGTGCCCTGATGGGGTGGCTGGATCCAAAAGAGGTCTCAACCAAGAGGTTCCAAAGGCCTGTGTGTCTCAAGAATTCCAGGGTGCTTTGCCTCTGTGTCATGAGCACTCCTCAGGGGTGTCCTGGTGTGCACTGCCCTGTGATTGCCTTGGGACATTTGGGGCTGGTGTGGGCTAGGATCCCAGAGCCCCCTGAGACAATAGGCTACTTAGGGTGACTAGACCCTGCACTGCTCTGTGCTTTTAGGTTGGAGGTAACCATCGATTGTCCAAACTCTCCAACCCAGACAGACTTCCAGCACCTTATTTCTTATCTGGAAGAGTTCTTTGGTTAGCTCTTTTATATGCTGGTTCTTCTTTATTTATTATTTTAAGTTTATTTATTTATTATTTTAGTAATCTCTATGTCAGTTGTTCTTTTACCCTGGCTTTTCTTCTGTGCTCCATGGAGTCCAGGCTGGACTGGGTCAGAAAATCTAGGGCTCACTGAGATGGCAGACTAGTTAGGGCACTTGGACTCTTGTCTTGTTCATGGGATTAGGAGAGAGGGAGGGTGTAAACCGTGTCCGGGAGCCCCTTTGACCTGAAGAGAGTTCCAGAAGGTACCCCACTTTGTGGCTTTATTCTAGGGCTGGCTGTTTTATATGCTCATTGAGATTTAAACCAGAGAACATAAGAGAGACTCTTTTTTCTAATAATTTTTAATGTTTATTTTTGAGAGAGAGAGAGTGAGCAGGGGAGGAAAAGAGACAGAGGAAGACACAGAATCTGAAACTGGCTCCAGGCTCTGAGCTGTCAGCACAGAGCCCCACACTGGGCTCACACCCACGAACTAGGAGATCATGATCTGAGCTGAAGTCAGACACTTAACCGACTGAGCCACGCAGGAGCTCCAAGTGACACTTTTAACTAGAGAGAACAAACTGAGGGTTGCTGGAGGGGCAAGGGCATGGGCTAAATGGGTGATGGGCACTTGTGATGAGCACTGGGTGTTATAGGGAAGTGATGAATTGGGGTACCTGGGTGGCTCAGTTGGTTAGGCATCCAACTTTAGCTCAGGTCATGATCTCATAGTTCGTGAGTTTGAGCCCTGTTTCAGGGTCTGTGCTGACAGCTCAGAGGCTGGAGCCTGCTTAGGATTCTGTGTCTCCCTCTCTCTCTGCCCCTCCCCTGCTTGTGTTCTCTTTCTCTCTCAAAGAAGAAATAAACATTAAAAATTTTTAAAAAAGGGAGTGCTGAATCACTGAATTTGACTCCCGAAACTATTATTACACCGTACGTTAAGTAACTGGAATTTAAATAAAAACTTGAAACAAACAAAAATAAACAGCTTTTTTTTTTTCCTGTGCATGTGGGGCTGGTGTGAGTAGGAACCTGGGGCTCATGGAGGAGGCAGGCCAGCTTTGGTATCAGGACCCTGCTCCTGTCTTCACTGTCAAGGTGGACAGGGAGTGTAAGTTGTTTTGCTTGCCAGCATCCCTGACCCAGAATGTTCCAGTAGTTCCTCTGCCATTGGGTAGAGTTCTGGAGCTGGACCTTTTATACAGTAGTTGTTCTTTTAAACCACAGCTTTTTGTCTGTGCCCAAGGCCAATGAATCTGTTCCCATCCCTTAGTACTATAAGGCCAACTGCCTTTTGCAGGATGGGGAATGGGGGTTCCTTGCGTTGATGTGTCTCCAGCTCTGCTGCCATTCTCTTCTGCTGTTTTCTCCATTTTTTGTTCTGCAGTAGCTGTTCAGCCAGTATTTAGTTTTTCAGGGCGAATGGCTATATAAACAGGTGTAATTTGGTGTGTTTGTGTAGCAGATGAGTTGAGGGTCTGGAACCCTGAGACATGTCTTCTTTATGTTCAGTAAGTGGGGCCATTGATAATGCTCTGGGCTTAAATGTCATAAACGAGAATAATGCCTTCCAGGAAATTCTCAGCCCAGAATATAAGGGAATTGGGGGGTTATCACTGTCTGGGTTGCTGTCACATATTCAAATCTTTGCCTCTTTTTCTGGATCACAGAAATCTTATACATAGAGCTGAGTTCTAGAATCACCTCAGTTCTGTGGTAGTCGTTCCCTCAAACCTCATTCCTTCTGAACTTGGCAGTTAGATATAAATTGTCCATGTGCATGTGGACATACACATGTATGTAAGAGAGATTGTGAATAAAAACTGAGGGTGAATGGTAAGTGATGCCTCACAAGAGAACGAAACAGAAATAATTGAATATACTTTAATTTTCCAGCCTCTGTGGCTAGATTTCAAAGTGTCCCAAGCAACCCAATCAGTATCTCCCTATGCACCACCATTGAAAGCTTTCCCGTTCTTCTTCTTTTTTTTTTTTAACTTTTTTTTAATGTTTTTATTTATTTTTGAGAGAGATAGAGACAGAATGTGAGTGGGTTAGGGGCAGGGAGAGAGGGAGACACAGAAGCAGAATCAGGCTTCAGGCTCTGAGGTGTCAGGACAGAGCCCGACGCGGGGCTTGAACTCAGGAGCTGTGAGATCATGACCTGAGCCAAAGTCGGACCCTCAACCAACTGAGCCACCCAGGTGCCCCAAAAGCTTTCCCCTTCTTTATTTCAAGTTTCTTTGGCTGGGAAATAATTAACTGACACAAGGCAGGTTAACAGGAGAAAAACAAATTTAATTTGGTGTTATACAAAAACCTCATAAAAAAAGGAAAATCTAAGACAGGCAATTGAAGGTTATATACCATCCTCAGCAAAGGAGAATTGGGTAGGGGTCTGGGGCCTCGAAGGGGAGTAAGACAATTTGCAAGAAGATATGAAGAAGAAATGTTTAGTTAACCGATGTTTGCATGCAGATGTCATGCAGATGTCTTTCTGATATAAAAAGTTATCTCTGGTTATAGATCTCTTCCTGATACATTTGCCCTGTGTGAATTTCTTTAGGCAGTTATGGATAAAGGTAAAACACTTTTTCTGTCTGCTGAGTCTTAATTGCCTTCAGCTCAAAACAATCCACATGACAAAATGGCACATTTTGTGGTGACATATTCTCTTTCTCCCTCAACATCATAGTGACATTTCCTCCTTTCCCCTCCTTCCTAGTTTCCCCTACAGTTTGTGAGATTTCAAGCCTTAGAGCCTTCATAGATCACTGCACCTTCTGTCCAGAAGTACCTTCCTTGACTCTCAACTCCTTAGTGAATTTCCTCTAATCATTTGACACTCAGATCAAATACCACCCTGTGCTGAAATCCTTTCTAATGTCTTTCAGACTTACACTCTCTTCCTCATGTAAATTTCATGGCATGTGTAAATAATGATAAAATTCAAAAAATATTAAAGGCTATCATGATTGAGAAGCCCCTGAATGTTAAGCACTCTTTAGTCTGTATCTTACCTGATGCACACACAAAACATATGAAGTAGGTTCTGTGATCGTGTCTATTTTCTAGATGAAGAAAATAAGGCTCAGAAAATTTAATTTTTCCAGGGTCACCAGTATGGAAAGCAGAGTTCAAAGTATGTCTAAAGCTTGTGCTCTTGCCCAGGAGGGTTCTATTTATGTTATGGCTTACTAACTTACCTACTAGGCTGGGATTCCTGATCTTATTCTTACTGAGATCCCCCCTTTGACACATAGCAGGAGGTTAATAATTGGTTACTGAATGAATGTTGGTATGCATTCTCAGTAAATATTTGAGTGAATGTTGTGCAATAGGACTTACATTTAGGTGATTTGATATTCATTGTTCTTGAAGTACATTAACAGAATTACAGATCACGGTATGTTTTATTTTTTGTGTGTGCACTTATCATAGAGAACATATCTTAGAAAAATTTATAAATAGGGATTTTAGTCTTTAATGCATGTAATTATATAATTCATAATGTTAGCTGTGGAGATTTCTTCTTACTTTCCCTACTTCTCTAATTGAAGATGTATATAAGGGGCATATATATATATATATACACACAAATATATAAATATATATATAAATATATATAAAATATATAAACATATAAATATATATAGAGAGAGAGAGACAGAGAGAGAGAGAGAGACAGACCTTTGAGATTTGCTATAGGAGCACGTCTGTAGTTTGAAAAATGTGTTCTCCTTCTGGGATAGGCATAGGATTTGTAACAAAGGTTCAAATTAAATCACATAACCATAAGACTGCATTCCTCTTTTTTTTCTAGGCTGAAAGGTATATATGAGTTTTGATTCTTAAATTTGGACTTGAGAACCCGGTTCAAGCATCAGATGTAAGAGGATACTATGGGGAGAGTCAATTAATATTCATTGGATTTTATAGATTTAGCACAGGTACACACTTTGTGTCCAAGGGAATACACTTTCTCGGTACTGAATTTCAGAGAACATTGATCCCAAAACGTACCTTATATTATCAACTTGTTTAATAGGTTGAGAAGAAGGACAGACATTTATATTATTAGGAGAGGAAGTAGAGGTTCATGTTAAATATGGAGGCAGCTTTATTTCTAGGAAAGTTATATTTAAAATCAATCTGTCTTAATGGTCAAATCAGGTACACACACACACACACACACATGCACCTCCACAAATAGTCAAACAGTTTGGACAAGACTATTCTCAGTCAACATTTCTGCTTTTTCTTTCCTGAAGTCTAACTATATTATATCCCCTCCTCATTATTAATTAATATGTAAAAGGAAAAAAAAACATTAATATGGTAGATACTCCAGACTGACTATTCAAATGTCTTTCCAGCCTTCTTCTCTCTTGCCTACCCAATTAAAGGGACTTGTTTTCCATGCCCCCCCTTTTTTTGTAGCAATGGGTGTCCATGTTTGCAAATTATGGCCAATAAAATATAAGAAAAATCTCTCTGTGGATTCTGGGGAAAAATTACCTTCCTCATTTAAGAGTACACAGGCAACTTCTTTATACCCTCTTTCTGCCTGAAATTTGAATGATGTTCACAGATTTGGCAATTTTTTTACCCTCGGAGTGTCAAGAATAAAGAGAAAAGTCAATATGCTAAGGACTGCAGAGCCCAGAGAAAGAGTCTGGTCCTTGAAGGTATAGTTGAACAAGTAAGGTCCTAAACTTCTTGCCTTGGGTTATCATTATGTGAGGACAAAAGATTTATTTGCTTAGGCCATAATTAGTGAGTTTTCTGACACTTGTGCTGAAAGAGTCAACATCTAGAATTGGTGGAGAAGCCCCAGGAACACTTTGGGAAGCATCTGAAAGTTAGGGGAAGGTGAACTTCCCCTTCTTTTTCTCAGAGGCAGTTTGATTATAACTTGGCCTTCTATCAAGATGAGAATAAGAACAGTATTATCAACTATCTAAGTTTTGACCCTTTCCTGGAAGTCAGTCAACCAGGTCATGATTTTGACAGAAAGAGAAGACTTATCTGGGTAAATTCCTTCTTCATCTCTTTAGGTAAATGTATCTTCAGATCATTTGTACCACATAAAACCTGTTGGCTAAAATTTTCTTTTTAAGTGTTTTACCTAACAGGACTATATGAAAAAGTCCCTATGCTTTATATACTCATTGAGAAAATATTTGAGTATCAGCGTAACTAAACATAGTCTCTCTTATGTAGTGTAGCCTGATGACAGAGATGAGCATAATTCCAATAATTATAAAAGATGAATATACTTTTACAAGCTAAGTGTTATGAAATCAAAGGACGAAGTTCTAAGAGTGCATATACTAAAGATATCTGGCCTTTGAGATACTGAAAGTTAGGAGACAAGTCCTTTGAAAGTGCCACTTGAATATTGAGAGACGAGTGGGTGTTAACTAAGGACTAAGAGGGGGAAAGAGCATTCAGAGAAAAAGGAAGAGCAGGCACAGGGGGGTCAGGACAGAAGGCAGCATGGTGAGTTTGAGGATCGCAAAGATCCCTATGGCTGGAGTGCGGAAGATAAGAGGGAGTCTGGAGAGGTAGGCAGGAGACCATACACAGCGCTGTTGTCTATCTTAAAGTCCCTGGACTTTATCCTAAGGACCATGAGAAGGCATTGAAAACTTTAAATGAATTATAAATATTTCAGTATTTTGCAAAGATGAATCTGGCTGCATCGTGAAGAATGGATTAGCACACAGCCAGTCTGAATGCGTTTAGAGAATTAAGAATTCATTGCATTAATTCAGGTGGGAGATAACGGTAGTTGATGGTAGAGTGGTTCTGTTGGTGGTGATTGTGATGTTATTGGAGGTGCAAGAAATGAAAGGATTTGAGAATTATATTCAAGAGGTAAATGGGTAGATTTGTTACCAGCTGGGATACGAGTTCTTAGAAAAAGATGTTTTCAAGGATGACCCCAAAGTCCTTTGCTTGCTACGTGGATGAGTCACGATACTATTTTCCCAGATTATGAACACAGGAAAAAAAAAGGAATCAGAGGAAAATACTGTGATTTTATTTGTAGATCCACTGAATGTGTTTTAATGGACTTAAGTATAAAGGGTGGTAGTAGAGAGAATTTAATGAAAAGCTGCAGTCTCATTTACTAGTCTGTTTATCATTATTGATGACATTTTTATTTCTCCTGTTTGTTGCCACTTACTTTTCTGATATCTTTAACTGATGGTGAGTTAGTTACTGACATGGGGGCTCTCAGGATAAATGGTCTGTTTATGGCATCTAATGACTTTGATGATGTTGTTCTTGGGAAGGTATTTCTCCCCGCCTGCCCAGAGTTTTATTTTTCAGCCCAAAATGCACAGTGCCTCTGATCTAAAACGTGGAATGTGTTTGGATTAAAATTGTAAAGTCTCCCTTTCGCATTGGTTCTGTTAGGGGAAAATCTGTATTTAGAAAATGGTTTTGATTTTCGGAAATATTGAAGAGCTAGTTCAGACAGTTCCCGCACATTCTCATGTACTGTCCTCTACTTCTAACATCTTATGATAGTGTGGTACATTTATTATAATTAATTAATCGACATGATAGATTTTTATTGATTAAAGTCCATACTTTCAAAAAAAAGTCCTTGGTTTTTACCTAATGGGCTTTTTCTTTTCTAGGATCCTCTCCAACTTATTATATTACATTTAGTTGTCATATCTTCTTAGGTTCCTCTTGGTGGTGACAGTTTCTCTCCTTTGTTTTTGATGACTTTGGCAGTTTTGAAGAATACTGGCAGCTATATCATAGGATGGCCGTATACTGAAAAGTAATTTTTTTCTCATGGTTAGACTGGTATTGTGGGTTTTGGGAGGAAGAACACAGAGGCAAAAAGCTATTGTCATCATACTGTGTTAGGAGTACATACTTCCAATGTGACTTACTACTTTTGATGTTAATGCTTAGCCAAGTGTTCATAAGGCTCTACTATAAAGTTGTGATTTTTCCGTTCTTTCTATACTGTATTCTTTGGAAGGAAGTCGCTATATGCACAGTTCCCACGGCAGGAGTGGGGAGTCATTTGGAACCCTTTTGCATGGGAGCTTTCTCTATTTATAAGTATATTTATCTTGTATAAGTCCTGCTCCAGTCCTGGAATCAGCCCTTTTCCAAGGAGCTGTCATTTATTTTATTAGAGAATGGTATTAGAAATTAAAATCCGGATGCTAGGTGTGATGATTGCTATCGGATGTTATTTCTTTTAAGCCCTCTTAGTTGGCACAACTAAGAAATATACGTGTATATGCTAAGCCATGTATAACATGTGTCTGTAAATATTTATGTATTTGTCTGTATCTGTATTAAGCTAAATAAGATTTCTTCTTGAGGTCTCTCATCCATTACTGTGTGGATCATTCTAGCCTTTTCCCTTGCTTTTCTGTAAATCCTCACTTTAACATTGTGAATCCTTGCTCCCATAATCTTCCACCTTTTTATTTAATTGTTCCTTTCCAGCGTATACACATAGCAGGTCAGAATTGTTACCTACCCTCCTGTGGGCAATAATGTTACCAACTAGAAATCGGTGTTTGTGTATAGTTCCTTTTGCCTCTAGCCTTACAAAATCTAGTTTCCAGAGTTACTTAGGTTAGTACCTCTTCTTCCCTATACCCTTCAGAGAGGTTGTTTCAAACATTTATAACACAGTTAGATTCTCTCCCTTATAGTCTGCATTGATGCATGGGATCCTGACCTACTAAATGACTTTTTTTTCTAATTTTCATACATCAAGGTTCACAATTGTTGTATGCTATGTGCTGTATATGCTCATGCTATAAGGTTCTATAGGTTTTGACACATGCGTAATGTTATACCATCATAAAAAATAACTTCAAATCGCCAAAAATCCCCAAACAGGATGTTTCCATTGATTCAAGAGGGTAAATGGGTCTAGTAAGAGGCATGAGCAAATGAACACTCACCTAAGTACTCTGAAACTCTAAAATGAGTGCAAATAGCTAAAAATAGAAAAAGAAAACTCGATACACAGAGAAACAGCTATCATAAGCCCTTATCACAAACCCAGGGTATTTTTGAACTATAGTGAAATTTGGTTCGAATTCAAAGAGGAAACCTAAGTTGATAGCATCCGCCTTGTTTTCGAGTAATGGGGGCTATTTTCAGGAAAGGGATCTGGAAGGCAGTATAAATGGTGCACTCATGGTGACTATGGACATCCGTGAACTAGGGGACAAGCAGACAAGCATTCCCTCTGAGACTCATTTCCTTCTCACAAAGCTTTCCAAGAGGTGGAACAGAAATGAGCACATGGCAATGCCATTTTTACTTTCTCCCACTCAGCTTCCTAAATCGGAGTGGCAGCCTGGAGGCCAGGCTTGCAATGGAGCCAGATCCAGCTTTGCCAGTCCTGGGTGAGACTCGTTGAGCACAAATAAATAAGTATCGTCCTGCTGAGTAGAAACTTCCTGAGATGTAGCACTTTATGCTCCGACCCCGTATCTACCCAGGAAGATCTACTCTGGTATGAGAAAAAGGAAAAGCTTCTCCTTCCCCTCAGAGGACCAGACATTTCCCTCTCCATACAGACACGGGAGCTTTAATGCTGTAGAAACAGGTGGAGGGTGGAACGCTGTGACCACATTTGCTCTGGAGAATGTGGATACGGTTCTTTATCCAGGTCAAGCTGCACTGAATACCCATAGTCCAGGTATGCTTGCAATCAATGTGTTTGCTTTTTATTTCATCTTTCTCAGCCTTAAAACTGATGTTCTTCCCTTCTGGCATTTAGAGATAAGAACAGCTCACACACAGGAAATGCAAGCCTAGAGAAATTATCAATGCTTTGAGACCAAAATCAGCTTCTCTCTCCATTGACAGACTAAAACGTATCACCTGCTCGGAACCGGGGAGTAGGCTGTTCTCTTGCAAAGGGCCAGATGGTTTTGTCAATAATTTACTCTGACAGGGTAGAAATAGCTGGGCTCTAGGAAAAGAGATCCAGGTTTCTGATGCTCATGTTGCCATTATAGCCCCTCTATAGCTTATTCTTAGCTGCTATTAGTTTTAAAGCTCCTAAAATGGAACAGGCCTGTTAGCCTATCTTTAGTCGATAATTCCCTTCCCATTCTGAAAAAAATGTAGTGCCTTATCTCAAGCAGAGATAGGAGAAGGGGAGGAGAACCAGTTTCCTTAAATGATGTTGCTAATGCAGTGGACAGTGTTAGTGACCCTGCTCCTCAAACTCTCTCTTGAGAACCTATCAATGCTGTCAATCTTGAACACCTGAGCAACCCAATAAATAGGAGATTAAGATCACCAAGCTCTCACTGACTGCAATTCAAATGTAAGCTTGACTTCTTGTGAGTTTTTCAGAGTTCTGAGGTTTTTTCTTTTTTTTTTTCTTTTTTTTTTTTTTTTTACCTTTAGCTGTAGAGGAGTTATGAATGTTAACACTGGAAACTTAACTTACAAAGTGTTAGCACTGAAGGGCTTTTAATACCTAGTTCAGTCCCTTTGCTTCGAAGATAAGTAAACACAAGTTCTGAGAGGTTGAGTAATTTGCCGTAGGTCACAGAGCTACGAAGAGGCAGAAAGAAGAGGAGTGCGCTGTGGGCTGTTGGAGAAATTGTATGTATTTTGTCACCGTCTGCAGAAGCCTCGGGACCCACAGACTCCCCGAGACACTGTGATTTTCCATTGCTCATTTGTAGTTGAGCCTCAGTTTCTATATCTGGAAGTGGGGATTGAAACGGCTACCCTCACAGTGTGCCTCATGTGGGAAGTGTGTGAAACGGCCGAGTACACTTGTGTGAGTGAATGTATGTGGAGGGGTGCTGGTAATTTGGGTTTCGTCCATCTCACAGCATTGCTTTTTCACAAGTCAAAAGCTCCTAGCCTGGCATTTAGCATTTACTTTCAGATCACATGTTTGTTTGTTTGTTTGTTTGTTGTTTGTTTCTCAAAGCACTTCATTTGCAGAGCTTGCACTCTGTTTATAAAGGAGGCTGAAATGAGAAGGTTATTGTTAGCTTGGAAGCAGGCAATGTCGTCTAAGCAGAGGGGTCTTTTACTTGGATAAACTCAGATGCTAAGAAATGGTTGGTGTCAGAGCTGTCCTGACTTAAATCCTGGGCTCTCCAGTCCTCCTTCAGTATTCTTGCAGAAAAGGAACACGACACATCTGTGAATTTCAAGAGTTACATTCCACATATGGGTCAGTTTGGACTATCTTATTCCAAAGCCCCAAGTGCCTCCAAAAAGGAGTCTATGGTCATAAGAGTCGCTTAAGTAGGAAATACAGACAAGAACATATATTTTCTCAGCAGCCTGAGCTTGTGGAGAGAAGCTATTTTTTGTTTCTTTTTACCCCCAGGGCCTAGTGGGAGTGCAATAATAAGTATTGAAATAAAAAACTGATATATCTTTACCTCATACCTAAAAATAAAATTAATTCCAGATGGATAAAGATTTCAGTCTAAAAAATAAAATGAAACAGAAAAATGCTAGAGGAAAATAGAAGTCTATATTTACATAAATTTGAAGTAACGCCACAGGCATAAACCACAAATGAGGGTTGATTGTTTCCATCAGATAAAATGATCAATTCTGACATGGAAAAACCCAATACAAAGTTTAAAAGGAACTTCTAAATTGGAAAAGAGATTTGCAACTTGGACAGCATAGGTTAATTCTTGTTATGCATAGCAAACCTTTAAAAAATCCCAATAGGAGAAAATGAGAAAAGGACAAAAACAGGCAATTAAACTAAAGAAGAAATGTTAAGTGCTTAATAAACATGAAAACATATTAAATCCTATTAGCGAGCAAAATTACGTATCAGAGAACAGGGAGCTATTATTTGTAGCTGTTAGACTGACAGAGGCTTTAAGCACATAATAATGCCAGGCATTGATGAGGGTATCACACGTATGTACTACAGTTGGGGTGTTTGGTAAACCTGTTTTGCATGATGTATTCAGTATCTTAAAATCATGCTTGCCTTTTGATCCAGAAATTGCACTTTTAAGAAGTATTTGAGAGAGTATACAAAGTGAACATGCAGGGGTATCTACTAAAGCACAGTTTAAAATGTAAAAAATTAGGGGTACCCAGGTGGCTCAGTTGGTTAAGTGTCCAAGTTCAGCTCAGGTCATGATCTCGTGGTTCACAAGTTCTAGCCCGCCTTGGGCTCTGTGCTGACAATTCAGAGCCTGGAGACTGCTTCGAATTCTGTGTCTCCCTCTCTCTCTGCCCCTCCCCAGCTCATGCTCTGTCTCTTTCTCTCTCAAAAATAAATAAAAAATATTTTAAAAATTAAGATGTAAAAAATTAGAAAAAGCCAAAATGTTCCAAAACATGGAATTTGTTTAAAAAATTATAATATATTAGAAAGTATCAGAATCTTGGGGTGGCTGGGTGTCTCGGTTGAGTGTCTGCACTTGATTCCAGCTCATGTCATGATCCCAGGGACATGGAATTTAGCCCCATGTTGGGCTCTTCATTGAATGTGGATCCTGCTTGAGATTCTCTCTCTCCCTCTGCCCCTCTCCCCCACTTGCATATTCTCTCTCTCTCAAAGTAAAAAAACAAAAGAGAGAGAATGTATTGGAATCTTAAAATTTGATATACATAAAATATAAAATTTAGAATGATGATGTAGAAATATAAATACTGATATGGAAATATATTTATAATATGTTACTGCATGGAAAAAACTTCCTATATATTTATATGTACATGACGATACATAAGTTGAAGATTTGTCAAAGATAATACACCAAATACACCAAAATATTGAAGGTAGCTATCTCTGGGTGGGGGAGGGGAGTTACTAGTGGTTCTTTAATTTTAAAATGTGTATACTACTGAAAGCAATCTACACATTCAATGCAATCCCTATAAAAATAACACCAACATTTTTCACAGAGATAGAAGAAACAATTCTAAAATTTCTATGGAAACAGAAAAGACCTTGAACAACCAAGTAATGTTGAAAAAGAAAACCAAAGCTGCAGGCATCACAATTCTGGACTTCAAGCTGTATTACAAAGCTGTAATCATCAAGACAGTATGGTACAGGCACAAAAACAGACCCATAGATCAGTGGAACAGAATAGAGAACCCAGAAATGGACCCACAAATGTATGGCCAACAAAGTAGGAAAAGTATTAAATGGAAAAAAAACCACAAAATAAATTTTCTTTGTATGTACTCTGATTTCTAGACTGAATACATATAAAAATTAATTTAAAAATAAAAAAACAAAAGAATAGCACAAAATTAGTTGGCAGATGTTATTAAAACCGTACTGGGTCTTTTATGGAATTATCTTCACTTTTTAAAGGCCAAATGTTAAAATGTAGGAAGTTTTAGTTTTGATTCTCCACGGAGTCTGAGACAAAGGTAAACTTTAAGTTGTTAATTTTGGAGCCTTTCCTAGGGAAGTGGGGAAATGAGTGGGATGGGAACAAAGTTGCTGATGTTTCCATTTGGAAGTTAGTTGCTTTTGGGAGGAACTAGAGGTTAACTCTGTTAAGGAACTCAGGGAGATTAGGAGGAATGCTAATGGTGGAAAGCTACTCCTGGGGATGGGGTGCTGGGGGTGGGGGTGTGTTAATTTCCAAGATTTCTGACCTTTACTATCGGGTAAAGTGATGCAAACTCTGGTAGTTGGAAATGGACTGGCATGCATAGAAATACTAAGGGCTAAGATTACGTGGATGGGACAGCAACAGCCTCTGCTACACTGGAGTTAGAAATTTGTCAATCAGTAGGGGAAGACACTTTGGGTCATTAAAGGAAATACGTTAATTTGTGTACAGTCATATAATTAATGGATGAGCCAGCCGCAAACATCAGGTCAACTAACTCGCATCCAGGACTTTTTTCATTTTACGATGACCAAGGCCATCTTTGTCATGGTCATTTCTAAGCATGACAGGTACACAAGCAGGATGCTTGTGTTCTTGTTCTTTTGCTAACTACCATGCCACAGAAGAATAGGACCCAACCCAGTGGTCTTTAAATGGATCTAAGCCATGCAACCCTTATTTATAAGGAAAGCTTATGAGGATGACCAATACATTGAAAAAATGAATATGGTGCTGCTCAGATTGAAGGAGATGAAGTGGCCTTCTGTCCTCATTACATAAAAACCCTCTGAAGGGATTTCAAAGAGCGACATTTCAAAACACACATTTCCCT
This sequence comes from Acinonyx jubatus, assembly GCF_027475565.1. Lineage (NCBI taxonomy): Eukaryota > Metazoa > Chordata > Mammalia > Carnivora > Felidae > Acinonyx > Acinonyx jubatus. The sequence continues at coordinate 119,400,512 of NC_069380.1, read as the reverse complement.
TGTATTCTGGCAAGAGAAAAAGGGAATAATTATCCCAGGTAGTCTCTGCTAAAAGTAGTTTTACAGAAGAAATGGTTGGGGAACAAAATTTTTTCTTTCAGGTTCTTCCACCTGGTCTAAGAATTGAAGTCCATGAGACAGATTAATAGGAGAATGAAACCAAAGTTTAATTACAGGTGCACAGAGACCCCATAATAAAACGAGACCCTAAGAAATGACCAAAGACAAACAATAAATATGTGAGGAATTCATAGCACAAAGAATACTTAGGATTGGGAATTTCGCTTAATAAGGAATTCTAAACAGATTTAGGCTGGGGTAGTAAATTACTAAAAGTAACAAGGTTTGTTGATTCAGTCTATTCAGTTTCAAATTACCTATCTCTGATGATAAGGATGTCTCTTAAGTAACTTTAATTCAGAATAATCAATAAGCCATTTTGGTGTGTTTGGGGGTGGCTGGCCCCTGGCCTCCCAAAAAAACTCAAGCAGAAAAAAATGCATATGGTCTGAAAAGCATGTGATGTCAACTGCAAAGGGATGGATTTTCGTGGGAAAAAAACCCAACTTCTTTACTTATGCTGCTGATTGTTCTTCTGTAAGATACTCAAGTAGAATGATGGGACCCAGACTTTCACAAGAGCTCATTTTGTTTTAGAAGATTAAATGGTGGTAACTGTTTTGAAAATTATCATCTGAATCTCAGGATCTTTAAGTTTACAGTGCAGTTGTTTGCAAATAACCTTAACATATTGTTAGAAAGCACTGCTTTCTCTCTGGGTTATTTTTTGTGAGAATAATGACAAAGAGCCCATGGATCCTGTGACACTTTTTGAAATGGGTTACATAAGAGTCACTGTTACTTTGTAACTCACTTAAAAATTCCTCCTCTCTTCTAGCCATACTTAAGGGAGTTGATAAGGAAATATGTTTAAATACATGACCTATATTTAAAACTTTGGCTTAACTTATGAAAAATGGCTCAATTTTGACGTTCACTCAAAATATGCAGGTAATTATAGATAAAACTAGTACCTAATTTTCCTTCAATCCCAATTACAAAGTCCGATTTAACTGATGATTCACATCACCACCTTGATTTATATATGATGTTGTAAAACTATCAACACAGGGGCATAGTGGTTATGAACATAAGCATTTGAGCCAAATAAATGTGGATTCATATATCTTATGACCACAAATCAATAGCTGTTTGATGTTGGGCAAGTGTTAACTACTATTTTGAAAACAAGGCTCACTGTGATTGAAAATCAGATACAATATGCTTAGTATCGTGGCTGGCATATACTACGCAATTAAAAAGTTACACCTAATATTCGTTGCTTCTGGCCTAGATTTCAAAAAGGAAAATTATTTGTAGCCATGAAAGGTGATGAGGTATTAAACATCAAAGTATAGCGGGCAAATTTATTTCAAGCACATCAAATGTTATGCTAGCAAGAAAGATCAGTTTGTGGGCAAAAAATTTATGGTCACAGGGAGTATAAAAACCGATGTGTTATGTGGTGAGTATGTGTGTGTTTTAAGAAAGATTGCTGTTTCATGTCACCAGGGCATAAAAAACAGGAGGTCCCATGGGGCACCTGGGTGGCTTAGTCGGTTGAGCGTCCGACTTCAGCTCAGGTCATGATCTCGTGGTGTGTGGGTTCCAGCCCGGCGTTGGGATCTGTGCTGACAGCTTGGAGCCTCCTTGGGATTCTGTATCTCCCTCTCTCTCTGATCCTCCCCCACTCACACTCTGTCTCTCTCTCCTTCAAAAATAAACATTTAAAAAAATTTTTAAAAATTAAAAAAACACAGGAGGTCCCTATGATTTGTTACAAGAATGTGTTTAACAGGTGGTCCAGGTGTACAAACTTTGATTCAGAGGCGTAAACATTGCAGCCAGGAAGCAAGTAAGGAAGTATCTGTGTCTGAAATTAGAGCAGCAAAGTTCTTGCTCAAGAGTGGTGTCTAATAAGTGAAGCTAACATGAAAGAATGTCAACAGGGATCAAAAACAGTGACAACAACACTTCTAAATTTTTTTGTGACCATGTTTTAATGTTTTACTTCAGACTAATAAATAAAATTTTGAATAAATGGAAGCATATTATACATATGTTTTTATTGAATATTGTTAAACATTTTTTTTCTGTTTTGGAATTCTAAATTACATTGTAAATGAATTTTAATGAAATACACATACATTAAAAAATACATATTTTGAGCATGACAGCTTAGTGAGTTTTGACAAATGTCTCTATCCTTATCACCACCAACCTGATTAATCACTGATGGGATTTCTATCAATGAAATATCAGTGATTATTGTTAGTGAATAATACTAAATATTAATGAATACTAGTTTTTCCTGGTTTAGAACTTCATATAAAATAGAATCATACGCTATGTAGTCTTTGCATCTGGCTTGTTTTCACTTAGTGTATATCTTCCGGATTCATTCATGTTTTTGCATCCATGTTGCATTATGGCGGCCATGAAAATGTGCCACTCAGCTGTCTTGTTGCAGTGGATATAACTGACAAAGAGCTTCAGTCGCTGTGCCTCAAGTTCATAAGTGTGTTCATGGCTGAGGCCCCGCTTCTCTCAGGCTGCTCCCAGCCAGTGACGGCACATGGCAAGGATGCTAGGGCAGGACTTATCTGGTAACAAGCGTCAATTTCCACCTAGCAAGTTAGGCTCTAGCACTCTTTGTTGGTCTGGCCAAAATCTTAGCACTCTGCAGCTGTGTGAAATGCTTCTTACCCAATCTTTTCTCCTTTCTTGTTTCTTTCGCAGGAGCCAGGTCTCCATTGCTATTTGGTGTCTGGCTTCCTCCTCTTATCCCTCCCGTTTTTCTCTGAAGGTGTTTTCCCCAGCAAGCCTCTCCTCAAGTTCAGTTCCACATTATCTGCATCTTGGAGAACCTTAGCTGACTCATTTACTTTTTAGCATTTCATTCATACTTTTTTTTTTTTTTTTTTTTGCTCACTATTCTATAGTAAGACTATATCACAATTACTTATCCCTTCTAATATTGATGCCCCCTTGGCCTCTTTCCTGTTTTTGACTGTCCCGTATAAAATTGCTGCGAACATTTATGGAAAAGCTATTGTGTTTTCATTTATCTTGGGTAAATGTCTAGGAGTGTAGTTGCTGGATCAAATGCAGTGATGCTGCCAATTGCTTTCCAAAGTGGTTGTACCATTTTCCATCCCCACAGGCAATATAGAATATTGAGGGAATCCTCACCCTCACCAGTACTTGGTATTGTCACTCTTTTTAATTTTAGCTGTTTTAGTGAGCATATATTGATATTTTGATGTCACTTTTATTTGTATTTTCCTGATAACTAAAGATCGGCGATATCTTCTCAACTGCCTTTGGCCATTCAAAAACTTTTTTTGGGGAAAGTACGTGTTCAATTCCTGGACAATTTTTATTGGACTCTTTTCTTATTCTAGAGTTGTAAGAGTGCTCCATATATTTGAATACAAATTATTTGTCAAGGTATGTTTTGCAAATGTTTTCTCTTAGTTCTTGGCCTACATTTTCACTTTCTTATTCATGTCTTTTGGAAAACAGCTGTTTTAATTTTGAAAAACTCCAATGCATCGGCTTCTATTTTTTTTTTTTTTTACCATTGGTGATTTTTTTTTTTTTGGTCTTCTCTAAGAAATCCTTGCCTCACATGAGGTTGTGAAGGTTTTCTTCTATCTTCAGTTAGAAGTTAAATATTACAGCTTTTATGTTTAGTTTTGTGATCAATTTTTGTTACTTTTCTTGTATAGGAGGTTGAGGTTAATATTTTTTTCATATGGGTATACACTTGCTCAATCACTACTTGTTAAAAAGGCATTCCTTTCCTCATTGATTTATTTTGATGTGATTGTCAAAAATCAATTGACTTTATATGTATGGGTCTGTTTCTGGACTCCTTAGTCTATTCGATTGATGTACATGTCTATTTTTAATACCACATTGTTTTATTACTATAGCTCTATAGTAAGTCTTGAAATAAGGTGATAACATCCTCCAATATTGTGCTGCTTTTCTTCAAAAATATGCTGGATATTCTAGGTTCTTTGCCTTGTCATAGGGATTTTAGAATCACAGAAAGAAACTACTGGGATTTTGACTGGGTTTGTGTTAATCAGTTTGGGAACGAATCTTAACAACAGTGAGTTCTGGGAACATGTGCTGCTTTCCAATGTCTGTAGAGAGATTTCTCATATGGTTTGAAAGGACTAGTATGGTTCTAGTTACTCTGTTGTGGCAGAAGGGGAAGCTGACAGTTCTAATTGTAAACAGATTCCAAATAGGCCATTGCTAGTGATAATTCTCTAACTGCAACCAAAGTTTGCCCAATTTTAGTTTTGATAATTCCCCCCCCCCCACCTTGAAAAAAGGGAGTAAAAAAGAACACTGGAAAAATCTATTTAATGTAGTTAGTCAAAGTTTATCATTAGGGAGACAGGAAAGGTAAATAAGAGAGAAAGAGGTTGGAAAGCCAAAGCTGAGTACTGGCTTCATTTCACACTGGTATGATCTTGGGCAAGCTACTTACTTTATTCCAATTTTAAGTTTCTTATTAGAAAAATGGTCTAATCCTATCTTTGTGGTTTTTTTTTTCAGGGATATTTTAAGTCACTTGTGAAATAAAGAGTGAATGTGAAAACATTCCTTAAAATCTAAGGCACCAAACACAACTAAGCTTCTCTTAGTCTTTACTAAAATATAACCTTCTCTCAGATGACCAGTTTTCTCCACCTCTCCAATTACTTGGATCTTTGTCTCAGGATTCTTCTACGCCTCTTCTTTTCTGTTATTTTGTCATTTGCAGTAGGACAAGGACACCTCTGAGCACTCAGCTGGAAAGAAACACTCTCCAGAGCATTTACTTTGTAGGGAAAATTTTCCTCCTTTCAATGAGATTATACCTGAGAAATAATATGATTTGGGCTTTTGGTCAATCAAGACAGCTATAGCAAGAAAACCTTACTTTCATTTAGAAAAGTAGAATTTTCATTTTATAAGACTTCCTTATTTTAAAGTATTTTTGTATATTTTAAAAAAATTAAAATCAAATAAATCATTGCTTCAGAAAAGCATCATGACTATATATATTTATAATGGAAATTTTTTTGGGTTTAGTACCTATCATCGTCAGGAGAACTGAACCCTGTGACTTTTCACAAATGCTTATATATGAGATAAACAGCTTACCTTGCTTCATTTTACCAAAGAAATCAGAACCCACAGATACTTGGTTTTCTTGATAAGTTCTGTATAGTCTATAGCCTGAAACCAGACTCCTTTACTTCTGATCTGAGCTCTTCTTATTATTAGTTGTAACTTCAGGACGTTATTCAGCCTCTCGAGGCCTCAGTTTCCTCATCTCTACAAAGAGTTAACATGAGTACTGACACACAGAGCTGATGGAGGATTGAATAATATAATAATATTATGAAGCACTTAGATAATGGGAAGTACTTAGAGTAGTATCTTGTACATGGTAAGTATACAAGGATTCAATAAGCTTTCAATAACAATTATTATAAAAATACTCTCTTGGGTCTTGTGCTATACTTTTAATATATACAGTGCCAAATTTATTGTAGTACTAAAATTATTGGTAAGAGCTACTCCATTTTTGGAGAATCTGAATTAGGTATGCAGGAACCCTGACATTCCCCGGTCAGTTTTGTTCCAGATCTAAGGAACTCCTGTAACTCACCATCAACAAAGTTGAATACATCTCAGTTTATGCAGTTGACAACTTGGAGCCTGGTTTTGAGGGTTGAAAGTGCAATTGTTATTTTCAAGAGTTCCATCTGTTTCACAGGTGGGGAGGAAGAATGCCTGAACATCTTTGGACATGTCTTTTTCCTCACCACCTTGGGTGGGTTTTTGGAAAGGAGAGAGCAAGTGTCCTTGCTTCCCATCAGTGCTGTCAGAGAGTCCACAGTGATTCCCCAGCACCCGGTAAGTACCTCCAGCCAACACCACTTCTCTGAGTTGCAGTTGTTTGTTTTACTAGGTCTGGCTTCCCTGTTACTTTGTTCTTTGTGAAAAGAGGCATTTGAGCCTTTAGCACCTAGCACAGTTCCTGGAACTTAGTAGTAGGTATTGAATAAGTGTTAAATTAGCCTGAAATTCATTCCTGGCTTTGGACTTCAGTCTTATTCTGTCTCTTTATGTTAGTTGGCCATTTAAGTGAGTGGTTAAAAGAGAGATAGAAAAACATTAGAAGGTAGTAGTCTGTCCCACTCTGTTGAAAAGTAGAGTCATTCAGCGTTTTGTACCTGCTCTATAGTGTTGGCTCCAAGGAGAGTTGGAATACATGGAGACTAGGAGAGGGAACTAATGTCATTCTCTCAATGATGCATATTTAGCTCTGACTGAGACATTGATGAGAACTTCTACTTCTGATCCTTTATTAAATATATTCTCCATGTAGCAACCAGACCAATGGTTTAGCAACGTGAGTCTGGTCATACACTTGCCTGCTTAAAAGTATATTCTTTCATGGCTTCCCATTGGACTTGGAAGGAAATCCGTATCACTGTGGCTTCTAGGGGCCTAATGCTTTGGCCCTTGCTGAACTTGCCGTTGCACTTGAAACCATTTCCCCCTCATTCTTTGTGCTCCAGTTACTCTTTATTATTCTTTAAATCTTTTTTCTAATGTATATTTATTTTTGAAAGAGAGAGAAGCAGAGTGCAAGTGGAGGAGGGGCAGAGAGAAAGGGGGAGTCACAGAATCAGAAGCAGGCTCCAGGCTCTGAGCTGTCAGCACAAATCCCGAAGCGGGGCTCGAACTCACGGACCGCGAGATCGTGACCTGGCTGAAGTCGGACGCTCAACTGACTGAGCCACCCAGGCCCCCCCCCCCTTTTTTTTAAATCTCAGTGCAGATCCCAACGTGGGGCTCCAACCCATGAACTGCGAGATCATGACCTGAGCCGAAGTAGGATGGTTAACTGACTGAGTCACCCAGGTGCCCCTGTGCTTCAGTTAGTCTTAACTTTGAGGTCCTCAAGCATGCCCTTCCAGCTTTAAAGCCTTAGCATTTCTTCTGCTGGTATTCATTTCCCCTCTGGTATTTATGTGCTTGCTTTTTCTTCTTTTCACATCGTCTCTGAGAACCACTCTAGAGGAGAAACCCTGCTTTAATTGGCAGACTGCACTCTGTTTACATTGTTTCTTGGCACTTACCGCTATTTGTTAATTATGCATATACAAACAAGCTTTATTTGGTTTGTTTTCACGCTTGTAGAATATAAGTTTTATATGGTATTCGACTAAATATTTTCCCAATAAATACAAATATATAAACTTATAAAGTTTAAGACTTCCTAAGTTTTCTAAGTTTTATGTTTGTCTCTGTTATATATATATATATATATATATATATATATATATATTTAATATATGAAATTTATTGTCAAATTGGTTTCCATACAACACCCAGTGCTCATCCCAAAAGATGTCCTCTTCAATGCCCATCACCTACCCTCTGTGTTATATTCTTAATGCCAACCACAGTGCTGGTTTCTAGTAAATATCTAATGAAATAATTGTGTATTGGCCTGAGTTTTGAAATTTACTTTCTATCCTTTTTCTTGTGTCACTAGACAAGGAGGTGAGGATTTGGAGGTGATATACCCTAACACAAAAGTGTGTAGGTGGTTGTTAAGTGACTGCATTTTTAGGTCTCTAGATTGTGTTGGGTGGATTTCTCATCTTGGCTTAGCCGTAAAAGCATTATGTCTGAGAGGAAGTAATACATCAGATGAAAAATAAGCTATCAAGTGACTTGGGAACTGGGTTTTCAGGGTGGAGAGCTAAAGCCTTACTCCTTCAAGTCCTGAAGAAGCTCTCATGTTCAAGGAAAGTATCTAGTTACAAGAGAGATATTTTGGGAAAATGTAATATAATCCTTGTGCTCAGTGCTTGCACAAGACTTGCAGAAGGGCAAGGAAACTTAGTATGGTTAGCATTATTCTGAGATAGTTTTTTTTTCATCCTTTGGACATGTTTAGTCACTTTCAAATCATTCCATCAATTCACAAAGAAGGACCCAGAGTTATTGGTATATATCAGAGTGGGAAAGCACATGCAAATAAAATAAATGTCTTCAGTAGAAGTCAAACTATGAAATGTTTTGTACACAAAAATCAATCAAAATCTCAAACTAAATTATACATAGATCACCTGTTCAGGGCGATGAAATCCAAAGCCACATCATGATGGACTCTCCACATTGAATTGGATTGTCTCCCTTATTACATAGCAATGCCTTCTACATTACATTTCTGTGTATTAATTTATTTGCATGATAAAGGGACGGCAGCACACCTTGCTTTATACCATGGAGAGCTCCTCTCAGCCCAGAGATAAATTTGTATTTCTCCCTTAAGACAAAAACTTGGCAAATTATAGCTTCGAAAAATTTAGTTTTACCTCAGGGGTAATTGACGAGTTGAAATCAGTATCCACACCCCTGGCACTCCTTCCTTTTTATGACTGATGTAACAAAATAGGGTCCTTGGGGCAAGTGAAGGAGAAGCTAAAGCTTTTTTAAGGGGGATTTGTCAGTAGAGTAGCAAAATGTCATGTTGCTCTCAAACTGATACTGTTAGCAGGCCATAAAAATTACCTGGGATCAGTATTTATATAGTATAAACTGTGTACTCAATTAATTGGGACATACTCAGTGTCTTTTACCAGGTGGAATAGTCAGTTTCATTTGCTTTCTGTAGCATACTCAGCTACCCAGGAAGAAACTGCAAAGAAAAGTACTATTTAAATTAGCTTCTCTGTAAATGGAGTTCTTGTTGCCTTTGTCCAGATTCTTGTCAATATGTAACATCTCTTTCCCCTTAGTTACTTTCAAAGGAATGTCTGTATATACAGGAGAGTTCAAACGGTCTTCCTAAAATTTCTGATCACTAACAGGTCTCTTTCCAGTCAATGCCAAATATTAACACTCTGCTATATTGACTTATTAAAAGGATGTAATGTTGTGGAACTGGAGGCTTGAAACCTGAAGGGTCTGCTTTTTATTTGAATTGTTAAGCTAAATTGTTAATCAATTTTTTAATTTTCTCTAACCCTCAATTGTTTTATCTCTAAAATGGGACTAATAATCGTGACTTTGGGGGTATAGTGAGCATTAGTGGAGATCATGCATGAAAGTGTTTATCACAGTGCTTGGCATGTAGGCAATGCTCAACAGATGGTAGTTAGTAATTTTAATAATAATGACCCTGCCCACCATAACTGAGTTAACCTGAGTAAAGTGACATGTTTGATTGGATTATACACCCTCTAAACTAGAGAGGAAAACAGTGAAAAAGTCAGCATTTTCCCCCTCAGTTTTCAGTCTTTCCAGATTATGGTATTGTTATTCTGAACTATAATATGTCCTAATTTTCTATTGACAAATGACAAGAAAAGCAAGATAAAATTTTCCCAGCATTGCTCTTACAACATTACTCACAGCAATATAGGCAAAATCAGGAGAAATGTCTGTGATGATCGTTGGGAAAGGTGTATCCTTTGTATGAATTACCCAGGTATGAAATATCCTTTTATGCTAATCTACCTCCTAGGTCACTGTTGAACCCTTTGCTCTACTTGTCCCTGTAGACAGAGCTGTTGAACACGGACAGGTTTTGATTTGTGGAAAGTGCAGGCAGGAAATACAGGTGCAGGTAGCCTCGGGAGCACTCAGGAAAACTATATCCTGACTAAAAATATGATAAGACACTGCATCTTCAATCCAATCCAGCGTGTAACCAGAGTCAATGGAACAGAAGAATAAAACGTATTTTGTTTGTAATGAACTGAGACTGCACATAAGAGAATCTTTTAAATATGTGAATGGTTAAAAATGGATTATATTTCCCTTTGGGAAAGGAAGTACTCAAAGGGATAGGGCTGATGAACTGAGCTTATTAAATTGGCTTTGGTAGTGATGAAAATGGTATTGACAAAAGCACAGTGGTATATATTTCACACACATTTGCAGGGGTAATGAACATAAAATAATCCTCTGGTAAAAGCTGAGATGCTTTATACTCTGACACCTGGACTCTGGTGGCATGCTTATCACCCAGAGTAGATCTCAGCATTGAGAAACCAAAGTAGTTTCATGAATAAACACCTTTAATCACTGGTGGGGTTAGTTTCCAACTTGAGAAGACGCTGTATCATTGGAAAAAAGATATGGGAATCGGACAGGTAGGTACCACTTGCTTCAGTTGACATTATTAGGGAAACTCCAGTCTTTTTCGTCAAATACCAGAGAATCCCTGAGCACTGTGATAGAATTCATGGTGATAGGGTTCATGGCAGGCTGCCCCCAGGCATGCCATGGTGGCATATTAATTAGTCTGAATTAAAGTTGCTTAAGTAGCAACCTATGCAAAGACATCTTGGCATTTCCCTTTCCTTAGCGATGACAAAGATCTCATGGTCCCTGCCTATTTCTAATGTTTTCTTCACTATGAAATGATGTAATACAGTTGAAAATGCTTGGTAAACTCTACAGTGCTCTCTAGGGTATCATGATTACTTATGGACAAGATATTAAGCTCTCAATTGAAAAAGAGATACTTTGAGGGACACCTGAGTGGCTCAGTCACTTAAGCATCCAACTTCAGCTCCCCTTTCCCACTGGTGCTCTCTCTCTATCTCAAAAATAACATGAAAAAAAAAATTAAAAATAGATACTTTGAAATGTCCATTAGAAGAAAAGCCTAGGGTGCTATTAGCTCACAACATTCACTGATCCCCCTTTCTACTAAAAATTGGGGGCTGTTTTAGAGAATTACTTCATGTTTTAAAAATTTTGTATATGTACCACATTTTTTTTTATCTAATCATCTCTTGATGGGCATTTGGGTTTCACATTTTGGCTGTTACAAATAATGCTGCAATAAACACAGGACTGTGTACATCTCTTTGAAATGCTGTTGTTATTTCTTTGGGTAAATACGCAAAAGTGGGATTGCCAGATCATATGGTAGATCTATTTTTAATGTTTTGAGGAACTTGCACGTTATTTTTCATAGTGGTTGGACCAATTTAAATTCCTATTAACAGTGTATAAGGGTTCTCTTTTCACCACATTCTCATCAGCATTGATTGTCTTCTGGACAGTAACCATTTTAATAGGTGTGGGGTCATACCTGATTTTGGTTTTGGTTTGCATTTTCCTGATTGTGATGTCAAACATCTCTTCATGCATCTGCTGGCCATTTTGGTCCTTTTTGGAGAAATGTATATTTAATTCTTCCTATTTTTAAGTGAGATTTTATTGACTGAGTATCGGATTGACTGAGTTCTTTATATATTTTAACCCTTGATCTGACTTTTGTTTGCATAAATTTTCTCCTGTTCTATAGGTTGTGTTTTCATTCTGTGTGTGTGCGCATATGTGTATATATACATATGTATGTGTATGTATGTATACATACACATACATATGTATATATATATGTGTGTGTGTACATATATACACACACACGCATATATATATATATATATTTTTTTTTTTTTGATATAGTCCCATTTGTTGATACTTTTCTTTTGTTTGTGCTTTTGGCATCATGTCCCCCTGCCCCCAACCACCTCAAGATTGCTATGACCAGTACTAACGACATTCTTCCTTCTTTTTCTCCTAGGAATTTTATGTTATCAGGTCTTATGTTTAAGACTCTGATCTATTTTGAGTTCATGTTTGTGAGTGGTGTGAAATTTGGGTCCAATTTCATTGTTCTTTATGTGTTTCCCCAGTTTTCCCAGCACCATTTGTTCAAGGGACTACCTTTTCCCGTTGGGTATTCTTGGCTGTCTTGTCAAATATTAGTTGACCATGTATGCTGAGGTTTAATTCTGGGCTCTCTTCTGTTCTATCAGTTAGTGTGTCTATTTTTGTGTCAGTACCATACGATTTATATTATTACAGCTTTGTAGTATAGTTTAAAAGACAATGTGAGATATTTCTGGCTTTTCCACCCACATCAGGATAGTCTTTTGTAGTTACATACAAATTTTAGATTGTTTTTTCTATTTCTGTGAAGAAGGCCTTTGGTATTTTGGTGGAGACTGTGTTGAGTCTGTAGATAGCTTTGGGTAGTTTGGTAATTTTAACAGTATTAGTTATTTTGATTCATGAGCACAGGATATCTTTCCGTTTGTTTCTGTATTCTTTCATTTCTTTCAGCAAAGTTTTGCAATTTTCATTGTACAGATTTTTCACTTCCTTGGTTAAACTTATTCATAAGTATTTTATTTTATTTTTTTATTGTTAACTTTTTAATATGAAATTTATTGTCAAATTGGTTTCCATACAACACCCAGTGCTCCTCCCAACGGGTACGTCCTCAATGTCCACCCCCCACCCTCCCCTCCCTCCCACTCCCCATCAGCCCTCAGTTTATTCTCAGTTTTTAAGAGTCTCTTATGCTTTGGCTTCCTCCCACTCTAACTTCCTTTTTTTTTTTTCCCCCTTCCCCTCCCCCATGGGTTTCTGTTAAGTTTCTCAGGATCCACATAAGAGTGAAAACATATGGTATCTTTCTCTGTATGACTTATTTCACTTAGCATAACACTTAGCATTTCCGTCCACATTGTTACAAAAGGCCATATTTCATTCTTTCTCATTGCCATGTAGTATTCCACTGTGTATATAAACCACAATTTCTTTATCCATTCATCAGTTGATGAACATTAAGGCTCTTTCCATAATTTGGCTATTGTTGAAAGTGCTGCTGTAAACATTGGGGTACAAGTGACCCTATGCATCAGCACTCCTGTATCCCTTGGGTAAATTCCTAGCAGTGCTACTGCTGGGTCATAGGGTAGATCTATTTTTAATTTTTTGAGGAACCTCCACCCTGTTTTCCAGAGCGGCTGCACCAGTTTGCATTCCCACCAACAGTGCAAGAGGGTTCCCGTTTCTCCATCAGAGATACTAGTCTATAGTTTTCTTGTGCTATCCTTATCTGGTTTTGATATGAAAGTAACACCGGCCTCATCATAGAATGAGTTTGGAAGTATTCCCTCCTGTTGAATTTTTTGGAAGAGTTTGAGGAGGATTGATGTTAATTCTTTTTTAAAGGTGGTGTAGAATTCTCCAATAAAGCCATTTAGTCCTGGAGCTTTCTGAGTTGGAAGACTTTTGATTACTGTTTGGATCTTTTTACTTGTTATTGATCTGTTCAGATTTTCTATTTTTTTTCTTGAATCAGTCTTGTAGGTTCTGTGTTTCCACAAATGTGTTCATTTGTTGGCATATAATTGTTCATACTAGTCTTTTATGATTTTTATGTAATATCAGTTGTAAAATGTATCCTCTTTCTTATCTAAGTTTGAATTTTTTTTCTTAGTCTAGTTAAAGATCAGTTTTGTTTATCTTTTCAAAGAACCAGCTCTTAGTTTTATTTATCCTTTCTATTGTTATTCTGGGTTTTATTTCACTTATTTCCCCTTAGATCCTTATTATTTTCTTCTTTCTGCCAACTCTGGCTTAATTTTTTTTTTTTTTCTGGTAACTTGATGTGTAAAGTTAGGTTGTTGAGATCTTTCCAATTTTTTAATATATGTGTTTATTGCTATAACTTTCTTCTCAGAGCTGTTTTTGATACATCTTATAATAATTGATACATTATGCTTTCATTTTCATTGTTTCAAGGTATTTTTTTAAATTTCCCTTTTGATATTTTTGACCCAAGTGTCACTTAGAAGTGTATTGTTTAGTTTTCATATATCTGTAGATCTTCTCATTTTACTCTTTTTGTTGATACCTAGTTTTTATACTATTTTGTTTAGAAAAGGTAGTTTTCAATCTTCTTAAAGTTGCTAGGATTTGGTTTTTGACCTCTCATAGAATCTCTGCTGGAGAATGTCCCATGTGCACTTGAGAAGAATGTGTATTCTGCTGCTGTTGGATAGAATATTCTGTGTATGTGTATTAAGTCAACTTGTTCTAAAGTGTGGTTCCAATAATTCCTTATTGATTTTCTATATGTAAAGTTTATCCATTATGGGTAGCGGAATATTGAAGTCCCTCACAATTATTGTATTGTTGACTATTTCTCTCTTAGGATCCGTTTTTCATTGCTTAATTTATTTTGGTGCTTGGCTGCTGGCAGTGTATATATTTACAATGATTATATCTTCTTCATGTACTGACCCCTTTATCATTATATCATGATCTGTTTTCTTGTACTCTTTTTGTCTTCAAGTCTATTTCATCTGATGTAAGCATGGCTACACCTGCCTTCTTTTCATTTCCATTTTCTTGGAATATCATCTTCCATCATTTCACTTTGAATCTATGTGTGTCTTTAGAGCTCGAATGAGTCTCCTGTAGACAGAATATATTTGAGTCTTGTTTTTTATTCATACAGCTACTGTGCCTTTTTATGGGTGAGTTAAATCCACGCATGTTTAGGGTAATTATTAATATGTAAAGATTTACTAATGCCATTTTATCTTTTGCCTTTTGGTTATTTTGTTTTTCCACTGTTTGTTTTCCCTTCTGTTTCTACCTTTGTAAGCTGATGATTTTCTATGGTGATTTGCTCAGTCTCCTTTTTTTTTTTATTGTCTCTGCTGTAGATTTCTGCTTTGTGGTTGCTATGTTTTCATAAAGCATTTCATAGATAAAATAGTCCCTTTTCTGCTGAGAGCAGTTTATCTTCATTCACCTATAAATATTCCATCCTTTTACTCTTCCCCTTTTATATTTTTGATGTCACAAATTACCTGTTTTTATGCATGAGTTTGTTACTAAGTTGTAGTAGTTATTTTTAATATTCTTTTCCTTTAGATTTTATGCTATAATTAAGAGTTTAATACTCTTAATTTATTAATAATATTGTTTTTTAATGTTGAATTTTGAGAGGGAGAGAGAGGGCATTAAGTGGGGGAGGGACAGAGAGAGAGGGAGACAGAAGATCTGAAGTGGGCTCTGTGCTGACAGAAGAGAGCCTGATGCAGGGCTCAAAATCACCAAATGTGAGATCGTGAACCTGAGGTGAAATGGGATGAACTGCCGAAGCCACCCAGACACCCCAGAGTTTAATATGCTATTGTAAAAAAATAGTTAAAGTTTTCTAATTCTGACTGTTTATCACCTCAATCAGAGTTTCATATACTTTTGTGTTTGTTTCAACTTGAAGAGTTCCTTCCAGTATTTCTTGTAAGGTAGGTCTAGAGTGATGAACTCCCTCAGTATTTCTTTGTCTGGAAATCCTTTATTTCTCCTCCATACATAATTTTGCCAGAAGGAAATGTGGCTGGCAGGTTTTTTTTATCTTTCAGTATTTTGAATATGTCATCCTCTCTCTACTGCTCTATAGAGTTTCTACTGGTAAATCTGCTGATAGCTTAATGTGGGTACCTTTATAGGTTACCATTTTATTTTCCCTTGGCTGCCGTGAAAATTGTTTCTTTATCATTGACTTTAGACAATTTAAATGTAATAGGTCTTAGAGAAGGTCTTTTTGCATTCAGATAATAAGGTGTTCTATTAGCTTCCTAGACTTGTATATCCAGTTTCTTCCCCAGATTTGGGAAATGCTCAGCTATTATTTCTTTAAATATGCTCTCTGCTCCATTGTTCCCTTCTCCTTCTTCTGGGATGCCCATTATTTTTTTCTTGGATTTTCTAATGGAGTCGGACAGTTCTCATAGGGTTTTAAAAATGTTCATCTTTAAAAAATTTTAGTTCTCCTTTTCCACCTGAAAAATTTTAGTTCTCCCTTTCCACCATTTCTATATTTGTATCCTCAAGCTCATTAATTCTCTTCCATATAATCAGCTCTCCTTCCAATGCATTCTAATGCATTTTTCATCTTACTGATTTCTTCAGCTCCAGAATTTGTGTGGTTCATTTTTAGAATTTTAATCTTTTTGGTAAAGTACTTTTTCTGCTCATTAATTTTATCCTGAGATTATTGTATCATCTTTCTGAGTTTTCTTGTAGCTTGGTAAATTTCTTCATAACTGCTATTTTTTAGTTGTTTATTCATTAGATGACACTATTTCCTGTCTTTGGGTTTGATTGTTGGAAAGTTGTCATTTTCTTTCTGTGATACATATTACCAAGATTTTTCCATGACTTTTGATGAGAAGTGACTCTGCCACTACATTTGAAGAAGTGAACACCTTTCTTACTTAGAGAAGGCTTTGTTTACGTTGATTCATTATGAAAATTGTTTTTTTTTAAGTATAGTTGACACACAATGTTACATTAATTCTAGTTGTACAACATCATGATTTAATCTCTTCATATGTTATACTGTGCTCACCACAAGTGTAGCTACCATCTATCACCATACAACACTACTATAACACTGACTAGTATATTATGTATTCCCGTGACTTCATTCCATAGCTCAAATCCTCTATCTCCCACTCCACTTCACTCCCTTTTTCCATCCCTCCACTTGCCTTCTCTCTAGCAACCATCAGTTTATTCTCTGTATTTATAAGTCTGATTCTGCTTTTTTGTCTTTTTCCTCATTTATTCTTTCAGATTCTGCATATGAGTGAAATCATATGTTATTTGTCTTTCTGAGTCTGACTTACTTCGCTTAGTATAATACCCTCCAGGTTCATCCGTGTGGTCATAAATGGCATAATCTCATCCTTTTTTATGTGTGTAATATTTCAGCACGTGTGTGCTTGAGTGTGTGTGTACATATACCACATCTTCCTTATCTATTTGTCTATTAATGGACACTTAGGATGCTTTCAAACCTTGGCTATTGTAAATAATGCTTTAATATTTGTTTACTTTGATTTGAAGAGTTCTACAGGTTGATAATAGCCCTACCCTTATTTTCCGGAGCATGGTGCTGTGACACAAGGGTTTAGTCTCTCTTAAGGGAGGTGACTCCCAGCTAAGATTGGGAGCCAGCATATTGAAAAAAAAAAAAAGAGAAAGAGAAAAAAAGAAATGGCAGTGGCACAAGTGGGGTGAGTATGTACTTAGCACTTGATATACTGAGTGTGCCCATGGCCCTATAGAGGATCCTCAAGTTCCTAAGATCTGTGGGTGATCCTCTTGCCCTTGGGGCACATAGCAGGAGATGCTGTCCTTCATCTCTTTTTGTCTGCCTATATCTCTTTCCTTTCCCTTCCCTGATTCACATAGTATCTCCTGAGAGAGCAACTGGTCCCTACAGCTATAGGGCACATGGCCTACAGGGCAGACTCCTACTCATTCCTTCATGTTTCCTCTCCCCTGCTAGAATGGTCATGCTGGCTCAGTGCCTGGCTGGCCACTGCTTTCTCTGCTCTCACTGCCTCTGCCCCAGCAGCTCCACCACATTTCCTTCGTTCTGCTGCCTGCTCCAGGGTCCGGTTCACCCACTTCTTGAAGCACCAGTGGTTAGATCCCTTAAGTGCCCTGGTGTGCTGCACAAAGGAACTTTGTTGTGGTAACGGAAGTTGGATTCATTGTAAATCAAAGGGGAGGAAAAAAAAGGTATTAATTCACACCACCACGATGCTGATGCCTTCTCTCAATTTTGTTTATTCTTTGATACTATACTATACCTTGGTACTTACGTAAACCGTTTGACTTTTCTGTTTTAAAACCATGAAGTTAGCCAAGTAACGTAATGCTGCAACTTTTTAGGTGCTGAGAGTTGGGGCAGAAACAAGATGAATATTTCTCTGCCTAGTCAGGTTGTTGGCTAGCCACCTTCTACTGAAGTGAAAATACATCCTTTCTGCTACTATTCCAAATAAGCCCGCCTTCCAATCTCTTGCCTGCCAACACTGCCTCATGGGATCCCACAATACCCATTATAGTATGGCTGAGCAGAACAAAGAGGCTATTGTCTGGGAATAGATGCTGGAGAAGATTTTGCCAAATCGTGCATTCTGAGGTGAGAGGGTTTTCACAAATGGAGTGTTAATCACACTTCTTTGACACTATCAATTATGGAAGCAGACCAAGAATAAACCTGCAAATAAGAAGAGCCCTTTGTTCCTTTCTCAAATTAATAATGCAAGCATATTGGAAATGCAAAGAAAACGAATTTGCTCAAAGATAAATATCTCCAACAGAAAAAACTTCATAAAATATTTTTTAATGTTTGTTTATTTTTGAGAGAAAGAAACAGAGCACAAGAGGGGGAGGGACAGGGACATAGAGGGAGACATAGAGTCTGAAGCAGGCCCCAGGCTCTGAGCTGTCAGCACAGAGCCTGATGTGGGACTCGAACTCATGAACCGCAAGATCATGACTTGAGCCAAAGTAGGACGTTTAACCAATGGAGCCACGCAGGTGCCCCTTATGTAATATTTTCAATAATCAGAACAAACTTAATGTTTTTTTGTTTACTGGATGAGTATTTGGCAGAAGTACTTTTAATTATATATTGCATTGATTTCTTGTTACTTTATGTTTCATGGTATTACCTAGAACCTTGATATCTGAAGTGTGGTTCTGTAGGCTGGTAACATTGGAAGAACTTCAGAGCTTATCAGAAATGCAGAGTCATTGGCCCCTTCTCAAAGCTATGAAGTTAGGATTTCCATTTCACTCAGGAGATTTGTATGTGCATTAAAGCATGAAAAATGCTACTCAAAAATATAAGGTTCTAGAAAGCAAGTACTTCCTATCTTTCCATGTTCTCCCATGTCATCTAGAACCTGGGTGTACAGGAATTATTAAACATGCTTGGCTGCATAAAATGTAAACTGTTCCTTTGTCAGACTGTGTAACTCTTAGCATAGTAGCTTTCTGTGGAATTTGGCTTATTGCTTAGACAATTTCATGTGGCAGGGAAAATAACATTTGCTCATGAGCAACCAATGTATAGAAAACTACATTTGCCAGCCACCTTTGCAAAAATCAAGGCCATACATGGCCTGCATGTTGGCCATTGGTGTAGATCAGTGGGTGGAAGGAATAGCCAGAAGAGTTCGTCTGCAACTTTCTGGATTGAGTACATAATTTTTTGGCCCTGCTGCAAAATGAAAATGTGAAGCCTTTTGTTAGAAAATGATGAATTTCAAGACAGCAACAATAGAGCATGGAACCAAATGTAAGCCCTTTTAAGTGCAGAATGGGTGGGTGAGTAGGAGGCTATGCATTTTCATGCTAGGAAGCAGCCCTGATAACACTCTGGCTCCTCTCTTCTTTGGCCCTGGCGAACTCCTGAAACCATGTATGAGATTGTGGCATTATAAAATGGTGTAAATTGTCAGCCTAGGTCCCTGATAAACCTTGGAGAGCTGAGCCCCTGTCAAACACTCTTTGGACTTAGAGTGAATGAGAAATAAACTTTTGGTTCTAAAAGCCCCTGAAATTTCAGCATTAATTTGTTTGTTTGTTTGTTTGTTTGTTTAAATATATGAATTTTAATGTCAAAGTGGTTTCCATACAACACCCAGTGCTCATCCCAAAAGATGCCCTCTTCAATGCCCATCACCTACCCTCC
Source organism: Acinonyx jubatus (assembly GCF_027475565.1). Classification (NCBI taxonomy): domain Eukaryota; kingdom Metazoa; phylum Chordata; class Mammalia; order Carnivora; family Felidae; genus Acinonyx; species Acinonyx jubatus. Next base: position 119,381,038 of record NC_069380.1, on the reverse strand, counting down.
CCTCCCTCCCACCCCACATCAACCCTCAGTTTGTTCTCAGTTTTCAAGAGTCTCTTATGCTTTGGCTCTCTCCCACTCTAAACTCTTTTTTTTTTCCTTCCCCTCCCCCATGGGTTTCTGTTAAGTTTCTCAGGATCCACATAAGAGTGAAAACATATGGTATCTGTCTTTCTCTGTATGGCTTATTTCACTTAGCATCACACTCTCCAGTTCCATCCACATTGCTACAAAGGGCCATATTTCATTCTTTCTCATTGCCACGTAGTACTCCATTGTGTATATAAACCACAATTTCTTTATCCTTTCATCAGTTGATGGAATTGAGGCTCTTTCCATAATTTGGCTATTGTTGAGAGTGCTGCTATAAACATTGGGGTACAAGTGACCCTATGCATCAGCACTCCTGTATCCCTTGGGTAAATTCCTAGCAGTGCTACTGCTGGGTCATAGGGTAGGTCTATTTTTAATTTTTTGAGAAACCTCCACCCTGTTTTCCAGAGCGGCTGCACCAGTTTGCATTCCCACCAACAGTGCAAGAGGGTTCCCGTTTCTCCATATCCTCTCCAGCATCTATAGTCTCCTGATTTGTTCATTTTGGCCACTCTGACTGGTGTGAGATGATATCTGAATGTGGTTTTGATTTGTATTTCCTGGATGAGGAGTGACATTGAGCATCTTTTCATGTGCCTGTTGGCCATCTGGATGTCTTCTTTAGAGAAGTGTCTATTCATGTTTTCTTCCCACTTCTTCACTGATTATTTGTTTTCCGTGTGTGGAGTTTGGTGAGTTCTTTATAGATTTTGGATACTAGCCCTTTGTCCAATATGTCATTTGCAAATATCTTTTCCCATTCTGTCAGTTGTCTTTTATTTTTGTTGATTGTTTCCTTTGCAGTGCAGAAGCTTGTTATTTTGATGAGGTCCCAAAAGTTCATTTTTGCTTTTAATTCCCTTGCCTTTGGAGATGTGTCAAGTAAGAAGTTGCTGCGGCTGAGGTCAGAGAGGTCTTTTCCTGTTTTCTCCTCTAGGGTTTTGATGGTTTCCTGTCTCACCTTCAGGTTCTTTATCCATTTTGAGTTTATTTTTGTGAATGGTGTAAGAAAGTGGTCTAGTTTCATTCTTCTGCATGTTGCTGTCCAGTTCTCCGAGCACCATTTGTTAAAGAGACTGTCTTTTTTCCATTGGATATTCTTTCCTGCTTTGTCAAAGATTAGTTGGCCATACGTTTGTGGGTCTAGTTCTGGGGTTTCTATTCTATTCCATTGGTCTACGTGTCTGTTTTTGTGCCAATACCATGCTGTCTTGATGATTACAGCTTTGTGGTAGAGGCTAAAGACTGGGATTGTGATGCCTCCCGCTTTGGTCTTCTTCTTCAAAATTACTTTGGCTATTCGGGGTCTTTTGTGGTTCCATATGAATTTTAGGATTGCTTGTTCTAGCTTCGAGAAGAATGCTGGTGCAATTTTGATTGGGATTGCATTGAATGTGTAGATACCTTTGGGTAGTATTGACATTTTAACAATATTTATTCTTCCAATCCATGAGCACAGAATGTCTTTCCCTTTCTTTATATCTTCTTCAATTTCCTTCCTAAGCTTTCTATAGTTTTCAGCATACAGATCTTTTAGATCTTTGGTTAGATTTATTTCTAGGTATTTTATGTATCTTGGTGCAATTGTGAATGGGATCAGTTTCTTTATTTGTCTTTCTGTTGCTTCACTATTAGTGTATAAGAATGAAACTGATTTCTGTACATTGATTTTGTATCCTGCGACTTTGCTGAAATCATGTATCAGTTGTACAGACTTTTGGTGGAGTCTATCGGGTTTTCCATGTATAATATCATGTCATCTGCAAAAAGTGAAAGCTTGACCTCATCCTTGCCAATTTTGCTGCCTTCGATTTCCTTTTGTTGCCTGATTGCTGATGCTAGCACTTCCAACACTATGTTAAACAACAGCAGTGAGAGTGGACACCCCTTCATGTTCCTGATCTCAGGGGGAAAGCTTTGGGGAAAGCTTTTCCCCATTGAGGATGATATTAGCTGTGGGCTTTTCATAAATGGCTTTCATGATGTTTAAGTATGTTCCTTCTAACCCGACTTTCTTGAGGGTTTTTGTTAAGAAAGGATGCTGAATTTTGTCAAATGCTTTTTCTGCATCAATTGGCAGGATCATATGGTTCTTATCTTTTCTCTTACTAATGTGATGTATCACGCTGATTGATTTGTGAATGTTGAACCAGCCTTACATCCCAGGAATGACTCCCACTTGATCATGGTGAATAATTCTTTTTATATGCTGTTGAATTCGATTTGCTAGTATCTTACCGAGAATTTTTGCATCCATATTCATCAGGGATATTGGCCTGTAGTTCTCTTTGTTTACTGGGTCTCTGTCTGGTTTAGGAATCAAAGTAATTCTGGCTTCATAGAATGAGTCTGGAAGTTTTCCTTCCCTTTCTATATTTTGGAATAGCTTGAGAAGGATGGGTATTATCTCTGCTTTAAATGTCTGGTAGAACTCCCCAGGGAAGCCATCCAGTCCTGGACTCTTATTTGTTGGGAGATTTTTGATAACTGATTCAATTTCTTTGCTGGTTTTGGATCTGTTCAAGTTTTCTATTTCCTCCTGTTTGAGTTTTGGAAGTGTGTGGGTGTTTAGGAATTTGTCCATTTCTTCCAGGTTGTCCAATTTGTTGGCATATAATTTTTCATAGTATTCCCTGAAAATTGCTTGTATTTCTGAGGGATTGGTTGTAATAATTCCATTTTCATTCATGATTCTATCTATTTGGGTCCTCTCCATTTTCTTTTTGAGAAGCCTGGCTAGAGGTTTATCAATTTTGTTTATTTTTTCAAAAATCAACTCTTGGTTTCATCGATCTGCTCTACAGTTTTTTTAGATTCTATATTGTTTATTTCTGCTCTGACCTTTATTATTTCTCTTCTTCTGCTGGGTTTGGGGTGTATTTGCTGCTCTGCTTCTATTAGGTTGTTGTATTTCATTTTCATTTGTTTCCATATATTTTTAATATGCTTCTCTAATTGCCTGGTTGACCCATTCATTCTTTAGTGGGGTCTTCTTTAACCTCCATGCTTTTGGAGGTTTTCCAGACTTTTTCCTGTGGTTGATTTCAAGCTTCATAGCATTGTGGTCTGAAAGTATGCATGGTATGATCTCAATTCTTGTATACTTATGAAGGGCTGTTTTGTGACCCAGTATGTGATCTATCTTGGAGAATGTTCCATGTGCACTCGAGAAGAAAGTATATTCTGTTGCTTTGGGATGCAGAGTTCTAAATATATCTGTCAAGTCCATCTGATCGACTGTATCATTTAGGGCCCTTGTTTCTTTATTGACCATGTGTCTAGATGATCTATTCATTGTTGTAAGGGGGTATTAAAGTCCCCTGAAATGACCACATTCTTGGCAATAAGGTTGCTTATGTTTGTGAGTAATTGTTTTATATATTTGGGGGCTCCCGTATTTAGCTCATAGACATTTATAATTGTTTGTTCTTCTTGATGGATAGACCCTGTGATTATTATATAATGCCCTTCTTTATCTCTGGTTACAGCCTTTAAAGTATAGTTTGTCTGATAGAAGTATGGTTACTCCAGCTTTCTTTTGACTTCCAGTAGCACGGTAAATAGTTCTTCATCTCCTCACTTTCAATCTGAAAGTGTCCTCAGGTCTAAAATGAGTCTCTTGTAGACAGCAAATAGATGGGTCTTGTTTTTTTATCCATCCTGATACCCTCTGTCTTTTGGTTGGCGCATTATTCCATGTACATTCAGTGTTATTATAGAAAGATACGGGTTTAGAGTCATTGTGATGTCCGTAGGTTTCATGCTTATAGCGATGTCTTTGATACTTTGTCTCACAGAATCCCCCTTAGGATCTCTTGTAGGGCTGGTTTAGTGGTGATGAATTCCTTCAGTTTTTGTTTGTTTAGGAAGACCTTAATCTCTCCTTCTATTCTAAATGACAGATTTGCTGGATAGAGGAGTCTCAGCTGCATATTTTTTCTGTTCATCACATTGAAGATTTCCTGCCATTCCTTTCTGGCCTGCCAAGTTTCAGTAGAGAGATCTGTCCCTAGTCTTATCGGTCTCCCTTTATATGTTAGAACACGTTTATCCCTAGCTGCTTTCAGAATTTTCTCTTTATCCCTGTATTTTGCCAGTTTCACTATGATATGTCGCGCAGAAGATCGATTCAAGTTACATCTGAAGGGAGTTCTCTGTGCCTCTTGGATTTCAATGCCTTTTTCCTTCACCAGTTCAGGGAAGTTCTCAGCTATTATTTCTTCAAGTACACCTTCAGCACCTTTCCCTCTCTCTTCTTCCTCTGGAATACCAATTATGCATAGATTATTTCTCTTTAGTGCATCACTTAGTTCTCTAATTCTCCCTTCATACTCCTGGATTTTTTAATCTCTCTGTTTCTCAGCTTCTTCTTTTTCCATAATTTTATCTTCTAGTTCACCTATTCTCTCCTCTGCCTCTTCAATCTGAGCTGTGGTCCTCTCCATTTCATTTTGCAGCTCATTAATAGCATTTTTTAGCTCCTCCTGGCTGTTCCTTAGTCCCTTGATCTCTGTAGCAATAGAGTCTCTGCTGTCCTTTATACAGTTTTCAAGCCCAACAATTAACTTTATGGCTATTATTCTAAATTCACTTTCTGTTACATTGTTTAAATCGTTTTTGATCAGTTCGTTAACTGTCGTTATTTCCTGTAGGTTTTTTTGAGGGGAATTCTTCCATTTCGTCATTTTGGATAGTCCCTGGAGTGGTGCAGAACTGGGGGGCACTTCCCCTGTGCTGTCTTGAATAACTTGCGTTGGTGGGAGGGGCCGCTGTCAGACCTGATGTTTGCCCCCAGCCCACCGGTGGGGCCACAGTCAGACTGGTGTGTACCTTCTATTCCCCTCTCCTAAGAGCGGGATTCACTGTGGGGTGGCATGGCCCGTCTGGGCTATTTGCACACTGCCAGGCTTGTGGTGCTGGGGATCTGGCGTATTAGCTGGGGTGGATTGGCCAGGTGCACGGGAGTAGGAAGGGCAGGCTCAGCTAGCTTTTCCTTTGGTGATGGGCTTCTGGAGGCGCCCTGTGGCACTGGGAGGGAGTCAGACCCACTGGAGGGATGGATCCACAGAAGCACAGCGTTGGGTGTTTGCGCAGTGCAAGCAAGTTCCCTGACAGGAACTGGTTCCCTTTGTGGTTTCGGCTGGGGGATGGGCGAGGGAGATGGCACTGGCGAGTGCCTTTGTTCCCCACCAAGCTGTGCTCTGCTGTCAGGGGCTCAACAACTCTCCCTCCCGTTGTCCTCCAGCCCTCCCGTTCTCTGAGCAGATCTGTTAACTTATAATCTCCAGATGTTAAGTCCCACTTGCTGTCCAAACACACTCCGTCTGGCCCCTCCGTTTTCGCAAGCCAGACTCGGGGGCTCTGCTTTGCCAGCAGGCTGTCCCCCACCCAGATCCCTCCCGCCAGTCCATGTAGCGCGTACCGCCTGTCCGCTCTTCTACCCCTCTTCCCTGGACCTTTTGTCTATGCGTGGCTCCGGAGAATCCATTCTGCTGGTCTTGCGATTTTCGGGGTTACTTAGGCAGGTGTGGGTGGAATCTAAGTGATCCGCAGGACTCCGTGAGCCCAGCATCCTCCTATGCCGCCATCTTCCCAGAAGCCCAGCATTAATTTGTTAATGCCTCATATATCTAGCCCATTTTGGCTTGCTCATCTGAGTTGTTCCCATAGATGAATTAAGTTGAGAAGAAGAGGTTAGAACCTAACTGAGAGACTACTGGCAGTGAGGAAGGAAGGGTTGGCATGGAGATCAGACCTGGAATGTTCAGGCTTGTAATAGAAAAGCATTCGAGGGAGGATTGGAACATTTATTTAGAGAGAGTTTGGGGAAAAGAGACAAGGAGAGGAAAGGAGCTTTCAACTCCCTCTTTTCTTAGTTAATATGGAGTAAAAGTTACTGGGTAGTCATGGAGAGTGATACAAAATGTATAAAGACATATTTTGACATAACTACTATTGGAAACCACCTACAAGACAGGGATGAATAAGGAAACGTGTCAGAAAATATCAAGATGAATGTAGCCTTTGGGTGGGGTCAAGAAACCTAACTGATGGAGCTAGGGGGTACAGAAGGAAGAGAAGGCCCAATATCATGAACAGAAAGACAGTTTGAGTTCAATTTTACAGAATATCTATGTCCTCTGTAGTTAAGCATTCATTGGTCCATTAATGTAAATCATGACCATTTTCATAGTTTCAGATAGGTCCTTGGAATGACACATTGTGATTGTCACTTGGGTAGGGGTGCCTGACTGCTCCAAATGACTTCCAAAAGTGACATTTTCTTTGGTAAAATTGCCACAATATGGATTATTGTTAGCCCTCCAAATTTAGAGGTTGATATAATAAGGGAAAATATAAATGTCAAACAGACTAGAATAGAGTCATCACATTCTTGCCCTCTACCCAAACTGCATAGGAAGCCAATTTAAAACTGTATTTCTAATTCATTAAATTGGCCCCAAAGAAATAATGATAGTTGCAAACACTTACTAAATGCTGTGTGCCAGGCAGTCTTCTAAACACTTTATATGTGTTCCTGTACTTACAGCAACTCCCAAAGCCAGATTCTATTATCTCCATTTTCCAGATAAATGTGCTAAGGCAGAGAGAGACTGAATAACTGATTAAAGGTTATGTAAGTAATCAGATATTGAGCTGTGATTTGAACTGTTTATTTATCCATCCTGTGGTGATGGGGTTATGACAAGCAATGTGGTATCATACCATTGTCAAAAAGACACTGTTCTAGTTGGCTGGCTAGCCTAGCCTTTGTCTTTAGGAAAGCTACAGGGTAGCCATTAAAAAAATGTTCTTTTAATGTTTGTTTATTTTTGAGAAAGAGAGAGAGAGTACATGTGCACCCAAGCAGGGGAGGGGCAGAGAAATTGGGACAGAGATTCCGAAGTGAATCCATGCTGGCACCAGAGAGCCCAATATGGGGCTCATACTCACAAACTGTGGGATCATGATCTGAGATGAAGTCAGATACTTAACCAACTGAGCCACCCAGATGCCCCAGGATAGCCATTTTTTAACAAGACTGATTGAAGGCAGCAAGACGGCTTTGTGCTTAAGAGCATGGGCATTGGAGTCACACTTTTTTGACTCCCATCCTTGCTCCAGTTGCTCATGTAATTTGGGCAAGTTACTAAACCTTTTGTTTGTGCCCTGAGCTGTAAAATGTGAAGCTCATAGTGTAGTTGTAAAGCTTAAGTGAGATAGGAGGACTGAGCACCATATTTGGCCTGTTCAGAACTCCATCAATATTACCTACTGTACTAGTGAGCATAGAACCAGATCAAAGATAATTCTTGAGGATTTTATTAGGCCTATCTCATATCATTGTCAACACACTTCCTTAAAACATTCCCTTCTACTGGCTCCCAAAGTTGCAAGGGCACCTTTCTGCCAGCAGGACAAAGTTCTAATTCTTCAGTAATCTTCCTTCTGTAATCTTGCACAATTTTTTTTTTCTATACTTAATTTGGGCCCTTCCCCAGCATGGACACTTCAGTATGGTCACTCACACAAGCTCATGTGCCTTTGCTCATGTCGTTTCTCCCGTTCATCCTTCAGATCTAATTTGGATGTCACCTCCTATGAACTTTGCTTGGTACACCCTGTTCTGAAATAATGCCCTTTCTCTTCTGAGGTTCAGGAATACCAACCTCTGCTAGTATTCTTTGTGTGTATTAATTCCTACAGCATTTTCTCACTCTTTGCCTACAAATGCATAGGAGAAATAAAGCCTGATGGCATCAAACACTATATTTTAATGCAGTTAATTAGGCTTTATTATTTCACATGAGCACTTTGAGGTTACGGATATTTTAATATCCCAATGTAAGAACAATTTCTAATGATCCAGTTTTATACACAAAAGGGATCTCAGAACTTTAATTCATCTCTGCCCTGAGCCCTACTCCATCCTCTGAATGGAATCAGGGATTGAGTAGGGCCCAGGAAATGTCTTCTGCCTCTTAATTTAAACAAAGAAAAGAATGATGACACCAAAAAATCTGTGTGGTCAACATGGCTTTGTGAAAGTGGCTTTGTAAAAACGGCACGTGCCTTTGTAAAGTGTTCGCATCCTATTTGAATCCTTAGTTGCCATCCATTTTCTAATTCCTTATGGAAGCTATATATCAGACCCCACTATGTGCTAAGGCTCAGCTAGGAGATCTGAACTATTAAATGCTCAATAAATAGAGGCTGGAAACATCCATTGTCTTAGATAAAGGAATACCTTTCAACTCCTGAATTAAAAATGTCTGTATCTACAGATCTATTATTTCTATCTATATCTACCTACCTACCTACCATCTGTTTATTTATGTAAGTAGATAAGTAGATACATAGATCTACATAGTGACAGAATAATTAGCATTAATTTATGAGAGCACTCTTGAATCATTGTGCTTGCAGTACCCTGCAATATACTTAGAAGAAATTCAACTTGGAATTATAATGTGTGAAAACTGAAAAGTAAGCAATAAAAAAATCTTTAGAAAAATCACATTACAAAAAAGGAAGGCAAAGTGACCATTACAGCAGGGGAGATTGATGATTCTTTCTGCAGCTTAAATCTTTGTCGATTAGTACATCTATTTTCCTCCTAGAGATATGTTTGTTAGCACTAAATCATGGACCCATCCATACAGACAGGATATATATGTACATATCCTAGAACTCCTGGGCATTTGAGTTCTACGCTTGTCTTCAAGAATAATGGCTAATGTAGGTACAGGGCCATCAGTCATCATGAGGCACCCGGTGCCCTCTCAGTCTGATAATGGCTCATGCCTCTTCGGTAGAGTAGTTAGTGGTGGCTTTTATGAGAGTTTATTACTACCTCCCCCCTTTAAAAGACCCCTCTTTCACTGTGCTGCACTTCTCACTTTAATTAGATGGAGCACACACACAGAGTGCTAAAGCAAGAAATGGTTAAGGGAAATTGTGTGTTAAACACAAAGGTCTGAGAATGTGGAACTCATACCACCCCTGCCAGGAGTCCTGGTAAAGGAATATGCATCGTCGCTCTGGTCAAGACTCTTGCTTGTGGTTTTGGAAACAGATCTGGTAGGATCTGAGTGAATCTCCCCTATTTTCCTGCCCTGATGGCCCTGCTGGTTCTGATGGTTTTGTTCCTATGACTCAGGTTCCCTGCTGAGGACATATGAGCTACTGTGGGGCACAACTCTCAGGTCATCTCTCATCCCAAGCAGAGTGCTCTACCCTGAACTGAAAAGACCTGGGACTTCAAATTGCCATATCCCCAGTGGAGCTAGTGTGCACTTGTGGTGGGTATGGGTGGAGGTCAATTGAGTAAGAATGTCACATACAGAATATTGGTAGACACAGAGATATGATACTTCATTTCTTGGGCTTCTGGACTAGGTGGGCTGGATCAGATTTGACGTGTTAGGGGTCAGATCACATGATACTGTCTATTTTTCCTTGAGTAGCAGAACATCTTTAGCAAGTATATCCATTCAAATGTCTTCCTAAATTCATTTGGCCTCATCCACCCAAGGCTTTTAGCTGTGTCTGCCACTGAGAGGCCACCGCCTATGTGAACTTCCTTCAGGGTGAGGCTGGGCTTGGCCTGGCCTCCGTTGTACCTGCTGCAGAGAAGGTGCATGTGCATGAGCAGGGGACAAAGAGAGGGAGAGGGAGAGAGAGAATCCCAAGCAGCCTCCATACCCAGTGTGGAGCCCAAACTGGGGCTTTGTCTCAAAATCATGAGGTCATGACCTGAGCCAAAATCAAAAGTAAGATGCTGAACTGACTGAGCCACCCAGGGGCCCCTGATGTATATCAATTATATCTCAATAAACCTTGGAAAAAATACAACAAATAAGTTAAATCTCCTACCTTTATAGGCATACCTTTATAGTGACAGGGTTGAAAAATATGAATCAAACTGTATTACTTATATGAATTAACACTGATAAAATATCAAAATACTGAATTTAAGAATCACGACACATCTTGGTATTTTGTTGATGGACTAGTGATGTTTTGTGGAGTATTAAAAATAATGATATATATATATATAATTTATAAATTAATATACTTTTTTTGTTTTATTTCAGCAAGATCTTTTATAATCAAGATTTTTATATAACTTGGGGTGAACTGATATGAGTGCTTTAAAAGATTAAAAAATAAGGTTTATTCAGTTATACACAACTCAAGTCTATTTTGTCAAAAAAGTAAAGAGATGTAAAATAAATTATTTTTCACTTAGGTTTTTAAAAAGTTTTATTTAAAGTAAGTAATATACATTTATATTTTTATGTTAAAATTAAAAACAAAACACGAATTAATATCAATATTAAATTTACTCATCTTAACATATTTCTTTAGACATTTATTAAATTAGAAAATTTAGTTAAAAACTTTTTTTATTCAAATATAATTAACATACAGTGTTTTATTAGTTTCAGGTGTACAATACAGTGATTTAACAATTCTATTCATTACTCAGTGCTCATCATGATAAGTTATTATCCCCTTCATCTATTTCACCCTTCCCCCTACCCACCTCCCTTCTGGAAACCATGTTTGTTCTTTAAATCACTAAATATTTTTATTAAACAAAACTATTCTCATTGGAAGGGCTCAAACTTAATCTAGTTGCCAAGGTAAACAATCAGCTACATATTTCATATGTGTTACATTCAGATCTACATGGAGTTGGCACAAATTTAAAAGTAATATTGTTTACTATTGCAAGATGTCTTTGAACCGCTATGTATTAATCTTGTAAATGCTGCATTAATTTTTAGGTACTTATAGAATGCAGAATAGGTACCAAAGGAAAATGGATGGTTAGCATATCCAGAAAATAATTATTTGTCATGTAAGAGTCCGTTCCACTCTTGCTGTCTGAGAAGAATGATCCCTTACATTCTCTGACCTAAGTGTGTCTACTGATAAGTTTTGTCATACTCTGCACTGTATCCATCCTTGGATCAGCAGTGGCCCACCATGGACTTGTGCATAAAGATGATAAACAGGGTAAGAGTTGCAGAGAAGTATTTCCCCGGAGCCTGTGTGGTGTTAGCTACAAGGGCAACTGTTGAGGGTTCAGGGTTGCTCTATGCCAGGGCTGAGTGACAGAGATGCCCATGTCTCATAATAAATATTTCATGTGTGTGTGAGTGCTTATGCTTGGCAATCCCTTTAACAAAACAGGACCTGAGACCAAGGGGCTCTCTTGCCTTGACCAGTGAAAGACAAGGGAAGAGAATGAGCCCACAAATAGATTCATTTCCTCTTTCCAGGTAATGGACTTCTCTGCTGAGTTCTCTACAACTGGCTAAATTGTGTGTATTCATTATGGTACATCCCCCTGATACCCACTTAGTCTACAGCCTCCCTGTTTCTCCCCCTCCAGAGAATTACTATACAATCTTTGGTTAGAGTGAGAAGGGCAGTCACCTGGAAATACACAGTTGGATCGTTGAACCAACCACTATGTCTGTGGTAGGATCTTCACTTCTACTTGCAGAAGAGGTACCTGGTGCCACCATTTTCTGAATCTTTGGTGAAGTCTACATTGTGGATTGGTTTGCTTTTCCATTTTTCCTACTGCCAGTTTATTTCACATTTGCATATACATTAACTCAGCTGTTACTCATCCTTTTACTTTCCTACTTCCCAAAGTTTATTCCTATCATCTCTTGTATTATTCTCTTTATCCTTTTGGTCTAAGTTTATGCCATAAAAATCCCTTCACTATCATTTTCAGTGAAATTTCCAAATGGAGTAGAAAGAGTTGTATGCATTCAACATTCCATCATTCATGACAGTGTAGTTTATCATAGTTACAAATTAAGAAAATCCTATGAAATAATTCTTAGTACTTCCCTATTCATTTATTCACTCAACAAATGTTTTCTAAATCTCTATTATGTCTCTATTATGTCAGGTTTTGTACTATATTACATAATTTTACAACACTGAAAGGTTTTCTTAGAAAACTTTAATATTGAGAAATACTCATAAAGTCATTGTAATACGAATTTAAGAAGCAGAATAAAGTGTATGTACACCTTATGACTTAAGGTGTGAAGACCTAAACGTGTAACTAACAAAAATTAAGAAAAGATTCTTTTTTCTTTTATTAAATTTTTTTTACTGTTTATTTTTGAGATAGAGCACAAGTGGGGGAGAAACGGAGAGAGAGGGAGACACAGATTCTGAAACAGGCTTCAGGCTCTGAGCTGTCAGCACAGAGCCCAATATGGGGCTCATACCCACAAACTTCGAGATCATGACCTGAGAGGAAGTTGGATGCTTAACTGACTGAGCCACCCTGGCGACCCAGAAATGATTCTTTTTTAAATTTTTTGAGGAACCTCCATACTATTATCCAGAGTGGCTGTACCAGTTTGCATTCCCACCAACAGTGCAAAAGTGCGCCCCTTTCTCCAAATCCTCATTAACATCTCTTATTTCCTGAGTTGTTCATTTTAGCCATTCTGACAGGTGTGAGGTGGTATCTCATCATGGTTTGGATTAGTATTTCCTTGATGAAGAGTGATGTTGCACATCTTTTCATGTGTCTGTTAGCCGTCTGGATGACTTCTTTGGAAAAGTATCTAGTCATGTCTTCTTTTTATTTCTTCACTGGATTATTTGTTTTTTTGGGTGTCGAGTTTGAGAAGTTCTTTATAGATTTTGGATACTAACGCTTTGTCCAATAATGTCATTTGTAAATATCTTTTCCCATTCCATCAATTGCCTTTTAGTTTTGTTAATCGTTTCCTTCACCATGCAGGAGTTTTTATCTTGATGAGGTTCCAATAGTTCATTTTTGCTTTTGTTTCCCTTGCCTCCAGGGACATGTGTAGTAAGAAGTTGCAGTGGCTGAGGTCAGAGAGGTTGCTGACTGTCTTTTCCTGTAGAATTTTGATAGTTTCCTATCTCACAATTAGGCCTTCCATCCATTTTGAATATATTTTTGTGTATGGTATAAGAAAGTGGTCCAGTTTCATTCTTCTGTCTAGTCTTCCCAGCACCATTTGCTAAAGAGACTGTCTTTTGGAGATATTCTTTCCTGCTTTGTTGAAGATTAGTTGGCCACACATTTGTGAGTCCATTTCTGGGTTCTCTATGCTGTTCTGCTGATCCATGTGTCTGTTTTTGTGCTAGTATCATATTGTCTTGATTACAGGTTTGTATTACACCTTGAAGTCCAGAATTGTGATGCCTCCAGCTTTGGTAATCTTTTCAACATTACTTTGGTTATTCAGGGTGTTTTCTGGTTCCATATAAATTTTAGAATTGTTTGTTCTAGCTCTGTGGAGAATGCTGGTGTTATTTTGATAGGGATTGCATTGAATATGTAGATTGCTTTGGGTAGTATAGACATTTTGACAATATTTGTTCTAATATATGAGCATGGGATATTTTTCTATTTCTTTGTGTCTTCTTCAATTTCTTTCATAAGCTTTCTATAGTTTTCAGTATACACATCTTTTACCTCTTTGGTTAGGTTTACTTTTAGGTATCTTACGGTTTTAAGTGCAATTGTAAATGGGAGTGATTCCTTGATTTCCCTTTCTGCTGATTCATTATTGGTGTATAGAAATGCAATAGATTTCTGTCTATGGATTTTGTATCCTGCGACTTTGCTGAATTCATGTATCAGTTCTAGCAATTTTTTAGTGGAGTATACTCTATGACTCAGCAATTACACTACTAAGTATTTATTCAAAGGATACAAAAGTACTGATTAGAAGGGACACATGTACCCCCTTTTTTATAGCAGTGATATCCACAGCAGTCATATTATGGAAAGAGCCTAAATGTCTGTCGACTGAAGAATGGATAAAAAAGATGTGAGATACACACACACACACACACACACACACACACACACACACACACACACACAACATGGAATATTACTCATTGATCAAAAAGAATGAAATCTTGCCATTGCAACAATGGATGGAACTAGAGTGTAGAATGCTAAGTGAAAAAAGTCAGAGAAAGACAAATAACATGATTTCACTCATGTGAAATTTAAGAACCAAAACAGATGAACATAGGAGAAGGGAAGGAAAAATAAGATAAAGACAGGGAGGCAAAGCATAAGAGACTCTGAAATACAGGGAAGAAACTGAGGGTTTCTGAAGGGGTGTTGGGTGGAGTGATGGGCTAGATGAGTGATGGGCATTAAGGAGGACACTTGTTGGGATGAGCACGGGGTGTTATAGGTAAGTGATGAATCACTGGGTTCTACTCCTGAAACCAATATGATACTGTATATTAACTAACTTTAATTTAAATAAATAATTTTTTTAAGAAAGGAAATGCTTTTTTAAAAGAAAAGATTCTTAAGCCTCTTAAAACACATGGACACAGTTTCTCTAAAAGGAGTTTTCCAACTACTCTGTGGTGGTGAATGGGAGCACTGAAGGTGATGCCTTTCAAAGCAAATGAGATGAATAATACTAAATAAACAATTTGTCAACCAAATTCCAGACTTTCATCCTAGTAATTTCAATATTAGAATAATACCCTCTTTTATTTGATGTCTTTTCTATACTATGTGTGTGGGGGAAATGTGTCCCATGGTGGTAGACCTAGTTTGACCCCACACAATGTGAATCTTTAAGTGGGAGTGACCTAATGAACAGAGTGTAGTCTTGGTGTTTAGAAGCATAAGACTTAAATCTTAGCACTGATGTAACTTTAATATTGCAAAAGTAGGGCCGTGATATATATTGGAAAGGCTGTATGTTTTAGTGTCAGAGGTACATGGGTTAAATTCTTGACTCTGACAGTACTTGTATTACCTTGAGCATATTAATCAAACTGAGTCTCAGTTTTGTTATCTCTGTAACAGGAATTATTAATCTCCTTTCTAAATTTTGCTGTAAAATGGACAGAAATAAAGTATTAAACTTGCCCAACTAGTCGTGATAGAAAAGATATATGAATGGGAGGGAAACTATTAAAATATTAAGAGTTCTTATCTTTGGAAAGTGGAGTTACGAGTAATTTTTTTGTGTTATTTTGGAAAAGTTACTTTACCTTTCACATCTTCAATTTCTTAACTATGCAGGGTGAATAATAATAATGACACTTTCATAGGGATGTTGTGAGAATTTGATTCATAAAATTTTGAAAATAAAGCATTAGGACTCTACTTGGCATGTATTAAGTGCTCAGTATATGCTAGCCATTATGTGTTATTTTTATTTCTTTTGTACTTTTCACTGTATTTTGCCAATTTTCTACAAGTAGTCTGCTTTATTTTTTTAATCAGAAAATCCACCAACTTCAGGAGAAGTTATTAGGAGAAAATGTCCCTTCACCTGCATATTTCTAAATGGAAGCCAAATTAGGAAGGTGAAAATGAAGCAGCATATCAGTTGCTCCAATTCCATCACACCCAGCATAATTCCAGTGACAATTCCAGTCACTCAGCATAATTATGTAGCCCCCATAGAAGCATCATGAGTGCTTCAAAAGAAATAAAAAGACTTGCAACCGCGATGGTCATTTCCAATGGATTCACTTGTCCCTGACTGCATCTTTGGGGTTTCAGCAGACAGCCATCATCATGAAATGGAGCCTTTATAATTGTAACAATCAAGTAGTCCCTTTAATTTGGTGCTGTCATACTTTTTATAATCAATAGAAATTCGTTTAATCTAGTTAATTAAATGTTGGTGAACCCAGAGTGAATTCTATTAAGTAATGTTTCCGTATAAAGACATACCAGACCACACAATGCTTTCCATCAAGCTCACAGATGGCTGCCCAATTGTGGCTGTCACATTTCTCATGTTGCTGGGGAGACGAAAAAAGAAAGATGAAGTAAACCTGTGATTCCCAGCCCAGGGTCTACAGATGTGACTCAGGGGACCATGAATTCACCATGAGAATTTAAACATGCCTCCTTTCTAGTTATTTCTAGTGATCTAGTTATAAACGTAATGTAAGATTCTGAATGTTCTGGATGATGACCTTAAATGAAGCATTGCCACGCAATCATTATCAAGGTTATGTGGATAAATTAAGGTGGTAGTGTTGATTTCACCATTTCGATTAGGTAAGCATCAGAAATAAACCTCAAGCACTGGCTTTAAAACAAAATGTAACTAACAGTGTATTTTTCCTATTCTTTGGGATGCTTTATCAGTATTAGTTAATTCTGACAACATTATAAGGATTTATATTACTCTTGTCCATTTGTGAAGCTCAGAAAGGTAAAGTAATGCTCCTAGTTGACATTACTAGCTAGTGATAGCAATGAGGTTTATATCTATAATTTCATTATTCTAATACTGATCTATTCCAAATATTGCCTGTGATCCTAGAGCTTAAAAACTCATATATGGAGAGGGGCATTTGTACTGTGTTCACAAAATACCCAAGTCTTAATAGTGTTGAAGTCCAAGTTTACAACAGGGGCTTTATACTAGGCTCAAGTAGACAAACAATAACAAACCAGTGATCAGCTTGAAGAAATAACTGATTAGCTGACCTTAGCAACATCGTGATATTTGGGACCTCCACTATGACAGGAGCGATCTGTGGATAGAGCTATTCACATATTCACATTCTTAAATATATTCAGAATAGTGCTTTGCACTTTATAGATTGTTAGTTATTGAAACTGAATCCAATTTGTTCTTGATCCTTTTTCAACATTTTTTTATTCAGAATAATACTGGCCACCTGATTTTTGTGTAACTTAAGAATAGATATACAATATACATTATAGTCTTTGCAACAGTTCTGAGGTAGATATTACTAATCCCCATTACAGGTGAGAAAACTAAGGCTCATGGAGCTGCATTAATTTGCCCATATTTCTGTAGCTAGTGAGTGGCAGAGTCAAGGTATAGAGTTGGTACACTGCCATTTCCATCATACCATACTGTTTGCCATGTGCTAGGGATGTGGATATGTATGATATGAGCTCAAATCCAAAGGTTTAATAATGTAAGATCACAGACGTAAATTACAGAAAACTCTAATAATTATACACAATTCAGTTGTAAAAATGACATCTTGGAATGGTTGATAAGTAGGCAAAATAAGTGATATAATGTTAACTAAAAAAAAAGTTATACTACTAACAGTCATTAGGAATTCACTACATCCCGGTGGTAAGTGCTAAATATATCTTTATCTCTAGAGCTAACTGTTCTTTAGAGTGATGTGTTCTGACAATGTAGATAAAGTATAACTATCAAAAGTTGGAGGGGAATAGAAAGGTATATGAAAAGTGTGATAATTATGGCAACTTTTTAGTTTTTAACTAGTTCTTTATGTATTACCTACTCAGATCAGATCCTGTGGTCAAGTTAGATAACTTCAGTATCAGAGTAGAGGATAATAGGAAGCCCCCCAAAAGCAGGTGCTAGTGGTATTATATAAAGATATCTGTATCAAGGGTATTACTAGAACAAATATAATCATCCTTTCAAGAATGAAATCAAGAGATCAAATGAAGTGGAAAATTGATTCAAAAGCAAATTGTATTGATGGCTTGAATATGTCGATAAAATATTTTCAAAAGGCAGATTGATTTTTTTTATATTTTTTATATTAGTAAATATAAATAGGTGTACTTCATCTACTGCAGTTTAAAAAATCATATTGGTTAACAATACAAGCTCTAATCCTGTGTGTACACTGAAATGTACTCTTAAAATGAAGATATTTAGAAAGGTAAAAAATAAAAGGATATTAAACTATATAACAGATGCAAATGAAAGGAGAGCAAGGGTCAAAATCTGGATATCGAGAGAGATGAAATTATCATCATCATCATCATCATCATCATTTTTAAAGTTTATTTATTTTAAGAGAGAGAATGTGTATGTGTGCACGAGTAGGGGAGGGGCAGAGAGAGAGAATCCCAAGCAGACTCTGTGCTCTCAGCACAGAGAACCAAATGTGGAGCTTGATCTCATGAATTGTGAGATCATGACCTGAGCCAAAATCAAGTTGGCGGCTCAACTGATTGAGCCACCCAGGTGCCCCCAGAAAGATGAAATTTAAATGAAAAAATATTAACAGAAGGCCTCCTTAAATGAATAAACATATCATATTTGAAGATTGGAAAATTCAAACTTTTTAAACATAAATTGTCTTCAACTTGATCTATAAAATCAGTGCAATCTCAATAAAAATGTTCATCTTAGTTTTTGGTGAAAATTGACAATCTGATTCTGAAATTATTTGAGAATGCAAATAAGCTAGATTAACTTGAAAAACTACAAAAGAAAAAAGAACAAAGCTGAGTTATTTTAAGATAACCTGTTTTTAATATGCATTATGAAGCTATAATAACCAAGATAGTATGGTTTTGGTGTGTGGATCTTCATATAGATAGAATAGAGTCTAGAAACTGATCCTAAAATATACAGGCAATTTAATTTTGACAAAGATCCCAATGAAATTTAATGGGGAAAAGACATCACTTTTCTACAAATGGCAGTCAAGCAATCTTGACTCTTACCTCACACTAGACACAAGATTAAATTGAGATAGATCATACATATAAACGTAACAGTTGAAAATATAAAATTTCCAGAATTAAACATAGAAAAGTATTTTTGTCACCTTGGAGTAGACCAGGATCTATTAGAAAGGTCCCAAAAACATGAGCCATAAAAGAAAGACTGATAAATTTTGTTTAATCACAATTTAAAATTTTAACTCTTCAAAAGACACCACAAAGAAAATGAATATGCAAACCCAAACTGGCAGAAAATACTCACGTCATACAAGTCAGATTCAAGCATACTTCGAGTGTTACTACAAATGTGGTGAAATTTAAGATTTAATTATGGCACACGGGTTTTATTGTGTTTTTATACTGCTGCAGTGACCTTCTTTTAAACGTGTAATTTGAAATGAAATATGTAAAATACTGATTATATATTGGATAATGTAAATATATGAAAGCAATAACAAAATATATAATCTATTAAATATATAACATAGTAAATAACATTAAAATATATACTGCACTATGTATATGTTTTTAAAAAATGATCCTCTACTGTCATTCAGATTCTGACCTCATGGAATTCATCCATTAATGAATACGATGTTCTCTATATCTTCTTTGTTTCTAGAAATCTCCTTTTTCTTGTCAGATGTCTTTCCTACTATAAGTAATTACTAGTTCCTAATTAATATTCTCAAAGACTCATAAATGATCTCATTCTCTTTTTCTTAACAAAGTACAGTTTTTAAATGGAATTATTTACTCATTCATTTATTCGTTCATTCATGTAACAAATGAATGTGGTTGGTTCTTCCATCACTTTCCTATGTGAGCATGAACAAGTCTTTTGTTTTCATTCTGAATCTCAGTTTTCACTTTGAAAAAATGATGTGCTTATGTCTTATGATCTCTGAAGAATTCTTCCAGCTTTAAAATTCTCTACAACAGTGATTCAATCATTTGTTTCTATCTGACATAAGTTACTTTTATTCACATCCTGGGGGTACTTCCTGTTCTGTACTGTATCACACTTAGGCCATCAAATCAGCAAACAACTTTTAGTTTTCTTTGATTTGCAGCAAAACAGACGTCACTTAAACCATCATTTCCCAGTGGGTCACTGAAAAAGGGTTTCATGATCAAATATATTTGGGAAACACTACAAAGTGGGTAGCGTTGACTTTTCACTATTCACCTAATTAGGGGGAGTAAATTAGATTAATATGCGTTTTCTTCCTCCTCTTCCTCCTCCTCCTTCCTAATTGCTATGTTTGAGAATTGAGTTTTCTTAATAAAATAATTACAAAATAAGCTCATATCATAGAAATTTAGAGGTTATTTTTGGAGGGGGAGTGCCTGGGGACTCGGTTAAGCATCTGATTCTTGATTTGGGCTCAAATCATGATGTCATGGTTCCTGAGATCTGTGCTGTCAGCAGAGAGTCTGCTTGGGATTCTCCCTCTCCCTCTCTCCTTGCCCCTCGCCACTCATGCTTTCACTCTTTCTCTCAAAATAAATAAACACTTTTAAAAATATTTTTTGGAGGGCTGTATATAGAGAGATGTCAACTAAATACTTCTCTTTCATGTGCATAGTCTATAGTTTGCTGCACTGTGTTCCAGGGTATCATAGATGCTTCTACTTCAGTATGACATGTTGGGCAAAAGGGATGAGGCTGCTTACAGCCAAGAGCAACCAGCCCAGGACAAGCACCCAGCCCAGAATCTGAGAAGATCAATATCTAGACTTCCCAGTAACTCATTCATAGCAAAACGTTTGGAAAGCTCTGATAGATTTTCTTCTCTCATGGAATGAAAAACATATTTGTTGTTTGGACAGCAGACTTCTCAACATATCTGTCAAAAGAAAATTTATCCACACAGGAACTTGCATTTTTAGGCCAGTACAGTTGAGTGATCTCTTGAAGCAGAGATTCTACTCATAAGTTACTAGACCTTCAGGGAAATAGGGCATTAAATGCAGAAATAGAATATCACTGTAGAGATTCATGGCTCTGTCATGTAACTACATGAACCGGGATTAGTTTATTCCGAGAAAGCAAGTTCCTTACACAAGTTACATATATGGCTAATTACAAAATGACTTTAGTATAGTCTTTGGTATTTGTAAACAGTAACAAAGGAAAACAAATGGAAAACAAAGGTCTTAATGCTGTAAAGTTATGAAAATGATAAAATATTGCCAATACAGAGTTAGCATTGGAATGGTAGACCTGTTGAAGTCACTGTGTATAATGTGGAAACTGTCACAGATTGAGTTCTCCAGAAAGCAGATTTAGACTTGAAGTGTACTGTGCAGGATACTTTTTTTTTTTTTTTGGTATGGAGTTTCTTGGCATTAAACCTGTAAAGGTGGATAAGGATGCGTAATTGAATGGGGAGAGAAATTGAATTGTGATCATGGCCCAAATATTTCCTTACATGACCCAACATGGAATAGAGCTCTGGATCTAGAATGGCAACCAAGCATTGTTATGTGTTGGGCACGGATGGCCAGGGCTTCATACTAACACAGCAAATAGTCATTGGATATGGGTCTTTGGGTGACCTGGAAGCATAACCTCGGGCCAGACAGCTCAGGTCATTACTTATGGGGCTGACAGGTGATGTCTGCTGACAGTACTCCCAGGAGCAGGGACAAAAAGTTCTTTATTAAAGGGGGATCTGGGCAGCATATCTAAGTATCTACTACAGAAACTGTAAAGGGGCTGAGTAAATCAAGATGTTACTGCAAGTGTCTTCAAGTTGGTTTCTTGCCTTTGATCTTTTCTACTCATCATCTTCCAATTCTCTTGCCACTTGGAAGTCAGAGTGTTCCTCCTCAGGTGTATGTTTCCTAAAAACTTCGATGATTCACTACAGTTGTGAGAATAAATTCCAAACACTTGAATATAATTCCTAAAGTCTTTCTTGAGCTGTATCTTGCTTAAAGATCCTTGGGCTCTTTTTCTTGTCCTTGTAATTTCACTTCTTAAACCCAAGGTGCTCAGAATTGCTTAAAACCCCACAAACAATTTATGTTCTCTCTCATCTGTAAGTATTTGCACATGCTGTTTTCTCTAGGGCACTCTCTCCTTCCTTCATTACTGTACTCTGTACTTACTCCCAAGTAGGTCAATGAAGTCTGGTATTGTCTCCCTTCCCATGGTCCATGTCCCCTCCAAAAATTTCTTTGTCCAAGTAGCTTCTTTGATCTTGTTCCTTTCCTTTGCTCAGATGACACTTTTACTTAATCTGTGAAATAATTTACTTATATTGGAATTGACTGTTTACTTGATCTCCTCTCCCACCACATAAACTCTGACAATGAGCAATTGGAGGGAGGTCCTGAACTCTGTCTTGTTCATTAAGGAATCTTTGGCACCTAACTCAGTACCTGGTGTAGAGTATATGTTTGGTAACTATTTGATGAAAGTTGTGTAAGTGGAAGCTAAATGCCTCTTAGGTGACACATGGCAGGATGCCTTCAGGGGAATGATTTGCATTTGGAAAAAATAAAAAAGGGTAAAGTTACCAGGGCTTAAGTTTCTTGGCATTGTTCCACTTTTATTAGCCTCCTCTGGTCATCTCCGGGCCTCTAATTTGGAGTTTGGAGTGAACATAATATTTGCATCCCTGACAAATCATTGAATCTTGGTGTTTTCTCACTGTCCATGATCCTTCTTTTCCTCTACAACTCCCCACCCATTTTTCATCTGGGAAAAGTACCCATCATTATATTTCTTTCATCTGGAGTCCCTGTTTGGTTCTCTAACTCTAAAATATACGTCTGACTTACATTCAACAGTGACCACAGATTGAACATTAACTATGTAGTAAGAGTTTTGTAGAAGTTTTATCTATATTTTTTGAACCCTTACGACAACCAGTAAGGTTAATATTACTATCAAAACTGAATATAGGAGTCAACAAGGAGTTAAATGACATTCCCAAGGTCACAGAGCTACTAAGTTGTAAAGTTGCTCTGAATTTGTCTAGTCTTTCCATTATGCTCACAGTAAACTACAAAGAATGAATTTGTATCACCATAGGGTCACCAGGCATGATTCTTCCTGCTCTCAAGAGGTTGACAAGGTGGTTTAAATCATGGTGAAATGGTTATGAGTTCAGATGTGAGTTTCTATCGCTGTTTGCCTACTTGCTATGACTTTGAGCAAGAATGTAGCCTCTAAGCTACAGAAAGAAGCAACAATTAGAGCTACTACCTAGGATGATTGTAAAGGATAAAACATATTTCATGCCATGTAGTGAGTATAGAATACATAGCATAGCTCTAATTCTCAACAAATAGCATTTTCTTATAATAGAAATTATTTTCAAAGAATCTGTTCTAACCCCCACTATCCTCCCACCCTGCCCAGAAATCTCTGTAAGTAGTGGTACTTCAAATCCACATAACAAGGGTTGAAAACCCAATATGTTTATGAGAATTAGGCAGATAAGGTAAATATGTGAAGCTGGCCATGTTTTTAACAATTAGAATTGGTGACATCTGTTGTGAATTGTAGAACACCTGCCCTCTCCAAATGGACAATAAGTGTTCAGCACAGTTTTAATGGAAATGAAGGCTTAGTGTTGCCGAATCCTCCAACTTTTGTAAAGCTAAGACTGAAACCTAGATTTTTGTGAGAGTTTTTCTCATTTAAACATGTTAGAAATGACTGCAGTTTTTTAAAAATTATTTTTTAACTTTTTAAGTATGAGGCACTTAAAACATACCTGTGACCCGGATTCAGCCTTTGGTCCATCAACCTGCTGCCCATTTCTTTGCAACTTATGAAAGCTTATGACATCATCTTTCATTCAACAAATATTTGCTGAGTTTTGACGATGTGTGAGACTATGCTTGGAGTAGGGAATACAATAGTCACCAAGAAAGATGAGGTTCTTATCCTTTGGGATACTGCTTTTGTAACATCTGTGTGCCTCACAGTGGTTTGTGTGTGGGGAGGGGAAAGAGGAGTGTCCTGTTATTAATGCATTTTTATGAAGTCATAAAATGAGTCCTCTGTAGGGCAGGACCTCATATTTCATAATAAATCTCTCTCTTGTCTTATTTAGCCCTAATGGAAACTTCCTCCACAGCTGATATAAAAAGCACACATATGAACATTTAAAATTTCATAATATATATTTTTCTAAATCTGTGACTCCAAAGGAGAGTTTATCTTCTTCAATGCCTGGAGGTACAAATAAGAAAATGATTATGAATCATTTTCAGTTGATGTAAGAAATTTATATCACCATTTTTGTGTAGTGCCTAGAGAAACTGAAGTTTTTTTTTTCTTTTTGATAAATGATCTAGAGGAAAGGAAGAGCAATAAAATCTGCAAATATAAAAAAATTATGAAAGAATTTAATGGATTATATCATCTATGGAAAATAACCAAATATTTAAAAATATAGCTCAAACCCACACCAATATAGTTAACTGACTTTTGACAAAGGTACAAAGGAGATTCTACCAAGAAAGGATTGTCACTGCAATAAATGGTGGAACATTTGCATGTCAGCATGCGAAATACTGAACCTGGACACAGATCTGACACCTTTCACAAAAGCGAACTCAAAATGGATCAGTCGAAAATTAAAAACAAAACAAAACTTTAAAATTTCCAGAAAAATACATGGGAGAAAATCTAGGTGACCTTGAGTTTGATGATGAGTTTTTAGATACAGTACTGAAGTATGGTCCTTGAAGGAGAAAAAAAAAATGATAAGGTTGACAATGTTAATTTCCTAGAGCTGTCATAACAAAGTACCACAAAGCAAATGGCTTAAAAGCCAGCAATTTATTTTCTCACATTTCTTAAATCTCGAAGTCCAAAATTAAGATGCTGGAAGATGCCTGCTCCTTCTGAAGGCTGTAGGGAGGATCCCTCATTGCCTCTTCTTACCTACTGGTAGCTGCTGGTACCTCTTGGTGTTTTGGGCTTGTAGATGAGTTCATCCAATCTCTGCCTCCATCATCCTGTGATCTTTTCCCCTGGTGTTTGTGTGTCTAGATCTCTCTCTCTTTTCTCTTATAGAGACACCATTCACTGGAGTTTGTACTCAATCTAACTCAGTATGTCTTAGTCTCAACTTGATTACATCTGCAGAATCTCTATTTTTAATTAGTGTCACATTTGTAAATCCTGAGGGCTAGGACTTGGTCATGTCTTTCTGGGGAACACAATTCTACCTACAACATGAACTATATTAAAACTTCTCAGCGTGTCTGGGTGGCTCAGTCAGTTAAGTATCCTACTCTTGACCTCAGAATCATGAATTCTAGCCCTGCATTGAACTCCATGCTGGGAGTGAAGCTTACCTAAAACAAAACAACACAGGAGCGCCTGCCTGGCTCAGGCGGTTAAGTGTCCCACTTCTGCTCAGGTCATGATCTCACAGTTGGTGGGGTGGAGTCCTGCATTGGACTCTGTGCTGACAGCCCAGAGCCTGGAGCCTGCTTGGATTCTGTGTCTCCTTCCATCTCTGCCCCTCCTCCACTTGCACTCTGTCTCTCTCTCTCTCAAAAATAAGTAAGGATTAAAAAAAAAGAGAACAAAACACCAAAACAACAAGAACAAAAAAACAAATAAAAAAAGTTGTGCTCTGTAAAAGGCACTGTTAAAAGAGTGAAAAGATAAGCCCCCGATTAGGGAGAAAAATTGTTTACAAAACACGTATCTGATAAATGACTTCGATCCCAAATGAAAATAAAAGAATTGTCATAACTCAACAATAAAACAACAAACAACTCAATTAAAAATGGTTAAAAAATTGAACAAATATGCCACCAAAGAAAATACACAGATGAAAAATAAGCATATGAAAAGATAATCAGTATTATTTTTTCATTATATAATGTAAATTAGAGCAATGATGAGATACCAGTGCACATCTATTAGAATGGTTAATTAAAAACGAAAACGAAAACAAAAAACAACCTGACAATACCAATTGCTGGTGAAGATATTGAACAACAAAATTCTCTTTCCTTGCTGTTGAGATTACAAAATGACACTGTCACTTAATAAGACATTTTGGCTAACAAAGCTAAACATTGTCTTATCATAAAATCTAGAAATAGTGCTCCTAGATATTTACACATCTGATTAGAAAATTAATGTCCATACAAAAACCTGCATGCAAATGTTTATCGATAGTACTTTAACGATCATCAAAAAAGTAGAAGCAACGACATTTTTAAACAGGTAAATAGATAAACTTGGTAGTCCATACAATGGAATATTACTCAGTAGTAAAAATGAGTAAGTTATCAAACTATGAAAAGGCATGGTGAATTGTTTTTCTTTAAACTGAACTTAGGTAACATATAATGTATTGGTTTCAGGAGTAGAATTTAGTGATTCGTCACTTCTATAGAACACCCAATGCTCGTCACAAGTTCCCTCCTTAATGCCCATCACCTATTTAGCCCATCCCCCCCCACCTAACACCCCACCAGCAACCCTGAGTTTGTTCTCTGTAGTTAAGAGTATCTTCTGGTTTTGCCTCCATCTCCATTTTTATTTTATTTTTCCTTCTCTTCCCCTATGTTCATCTCCTTTATTTCTTAAATTTCATATATGAGTGAAATCATAGGGTGTTTGTTTTTCTCTGACTTATTTTGCTTAGCATAATACACTGTAGTTCCATCCACATGGTTGCAAATGGCAAGATTTCATTCTTTTTGATGGCTGAGTAATACACACACACACACACACACACACATACACACACATCAACACATCACATCTTCTTTATTCATTCATGAGTCAGTGGACATGTGGGTTCTTTCCATAATTTGGCTGTTGTTAATGCTGCTATAAACATTGGGGTGCATGTGCCCCTGTGAATCAGCATTTTTGTATTCTTTGGATAAATACCTACTAGTACAATTTCTGGGACATAGGGTAGTTCTAGTTTTCACTTTTTGAGGAACCTCCACACTGTTCTGCAAAGTGTCTGCGGCTGTTTGTATTCCCACCAACAGTATAAGAGGGTTCCCCTTTCTCTGCATCCTTGCCCACATTGGTTGTTTCTTGGGTTGTTAATTGTAGCCATTCTGACAGGTGTGAGGTGATATCTCATTGTGGTTTTGTTTTATATTTCTCTGATGATAATGGTGTTGAGCATTTGTTTTTCATGTGTCTGTTAGCCATTTGTAAGAGATATTGAAGCTTAAATGTGCAATGCTAACTAACAGAAGGGAGTCTAAAAGAGTACATGTTGCATGATTCTGTATGTATGACATTTTGGAAAAACAAGAATGTAGACAGTAGCAAAGTGATTTTCAGAGATTTGAGGGAGGGGGTAGAATAGGTGAAGCTCAGAGAAATTTTTAGGCTAGAAAAACTATTCTATATGATCCTGTAAGTGTGGATACATTATAGCATGAAATTATTATAACCTGTAGAACTTTACAGCATGCAAAAAGAGTGAGCTTTGATGTCTGCATATTAAACAATCATTTAGGAGGCTAGAGGAACTCAGGATGGAATGCATAATATTATGACAAAAAAATCTAAATATATTAATAATGTCTAAAACAACCTTACTGAAGGAGGCCAGTGGGGAAAGGTCTTGACCAAATAACTGTAAAAATGTGGTGTCTTAAGACAAAAGACAAAAGGTAATGCATCTAATACTGTACATACTTGATAAAGTT
This sequence comes from Acinonyx jubatus, assembly GCF_027475565.1. Taxonomy (NCBI): domain Eukaryota; kingdom Metazoa; phylum Chordata; class Mammalia; order Carnivora; family Felidae; genus Acinonyx; species Acinonyx jubatus. Next base: position 119,353,779 of record NC_069380.1, on the reverse strand, counting down.
GTTATCCATGGGTATGCGTGGATGGTTCACATACTGCTACACATGTATCCTGGAACTGAATAATTCAATGGATGTAAATGGTGTAAGCCAAGTTTCTCATTATTGTGCAAAGCTATAGCCAAAAAGAGGTGAAAGCTATAATGACATTGCAGTAACATAACTGGAGATTTCCGTATGACCTAATATTTAGGTTAATAGACTAGAGATGGCTATTTTGTATTTTTAGGTATGTATATATAAACAGGTTAACACACACACATGTATCCTTGCTCTGTTAGCTGAGGAACGCTAGAAAGAAGGGCAGACAGTAGCAGCAAGCACATCTAACCCTCACATATTGGTTTTTAATACCATTCTCCAATAAAGGAACTTTGGAGAAGTCGTTGATTTTTGGGGTCTGTCAGAAAATACGCAGGTTGAATCTGGAGCATCCTGTAGTGCCAGAACTTTGGCTCAAAAACAAAATGAAGTACAGTAAATGGAGTATGTCAGAAAGACACAAGAACCAATTGAAAGAGCTCTCAATAGTCAAAGCTAGAAAAGTTTGAGCCACAAATAAATCAAGTAGCATTGGATTGTAACCCCACATTGTTCAAGGGTCAACTGTATATTCTAAAATTAGGTGTGTTAAAAGAGAGAGAGAGAGCTTCAGAAATGTAGCCCAAACATACAGGAGAATCCCATTGATGTGTAAGAATGTGAGGCTCTGTGTTGAAAATCTAATGCCATTTTCTTTGTTTTCCCTCAGTCATAGATCATTGCTCATTGGTTCATAGCACTAAAGGACTACTGATGGAAAGAAATCCCTTCTTGAGAAGCATGATGAGGAGTTAGGCATGGGGGCTGAGCGAGATGAGTTGACTTTGAGTTTATTCTGATTTATTACGACTGGGAAGATTGTATGTCATGCCCGAACCTCAGTCTCCTTATCTATAAAAGGGGTCCAATAATTGCATCTACCTTACTGAATGCATTGTCATACTGATGTAGTGATACAACCTATATCGTATATAGTACTATCCTTATAGTAAAATACGAAGAGCAAACCAACAGAAAACCTTGTTGGGTTTTCCACTATCTTGTATTCCTTATCCACATTATTCAGCATTGTTATCCAGACATGACTGATGGACTTTTATGTCAGAACAGTTATGGTAAACACTATTTCCCAGTCTCTTGTTGTGTTCGCTTATTCTCAGTGCACAGACCATGTCCCTAAATATCTAACATTTAGTTAATGCATTCTGAAGTTAACTTTGTATTCATGAGGATGTAGTGATTTTTTTTTTTTTTAGTGTGAGCATTGAGTACCTGCTCTGTATCAGACAATGTGCTGAACAGTTCATGTACATTAATCCACAGAATGAATCCGTGAAGAAGATACTATTAGCCCTATTTTATAGTTGAATAATATGCTTAGATTAATAACTTTCCAAATTCAAATACCCTGATAATGGTCAGCTACATTTCAAGCCAAGATCTCTTCAGCAATGGCATTCTTAACTTTTAACTACTAGGTTTCCAGAGGCTCTAGAAACTAGGAAGAACAATAAAACAACCACCACTTCTCCCCTGAAAAAAAAAAAAAACAAACAGAGGGAGGTCTTTATAATAAGAGCTTACCGAATGCAGTGATGGTTTTTAGCTGAACATACATAATTAATTTCCTCTAAAATCAATTTAACGTCTAAATAATGCAGCACCAGCTAATGGGCTCTCAGCTGGCCAAACATTAAGAGATATATTGTCCCATATACTCATCATAAAGAATGAAGATGAACAACTTGCCTGGTTACATAATATTGTTGTACAACATAAATAAAAGATTCTCTCGTTTTGGCAATTGTTCTGTACTGTTCTAAGTTTTGCTAAATCAGACTTCCTTCTAATCTAACAGATGCCAGCAGTTTAAAAGCAGTTCAAGAATTCTTATTTATATCTGGTGTTCAGCTTTGAATAAAATGGGCCAGCAAATGCAGAGGGAGAGGGGGGAAAAAAGCATAACTTAAAAATGGAATTTATTTCCAGCCTTCTAAACACAGATTTCCAATAAACATCCACTTAGAGAACCATTTCATTAAGCTAACTGCAGCCGAAAACAAGTTCCCTGATGTTTCTTTGAGTATTTTATTTTCTAAAATGAATCATTACTTTCTATGTTTTGGCTTGACAGTCTTTTCCCCCCCAATTGTGTAATTTCGCATTTGTCACTCAAATTGCTTGTATTTCTGGAGGATTGTTCCAAGACGTTTATGCTTTGGAATGAGACTCTTAATATGGTGGCATGAGTTTGGAGAAGCCCCCAAACCACTAAGGTGCATTGCTTCGTCCTTTAAAAGACTGCAGAGGGTCTTGACTTCCTCATTCCAATTAAAGTTTAGCAGCCCCTTAAGGCTGATTCTGGAGGTGGCTGCAATGAACTTGTAATAAATGGGATGCATAGCTGTGGCCCTTTGAGGAGGCAAGGGAAATGAAAAGCAGGGCTTTTGAAGCTGCCTTCTTTCCATGGTTTGGTAAATAATGCAGATATTTGCAAACTCATTCTTAACCACTTACCCTCCAGGGGCAAAGTTTTAATGGAGAACTAATGGAAAGTGAGGAAAACTGAAGTGAAATGTCAGAAGGAAAACTTCCAATATATAAACTCCATGTATGCAAATGACAATCAAGAATAACACTTTCGAAAGTCAGTTCATTTGGCTTTGATATCTTGGGTTAAATTTACTAAAAACTGATTATATTTTATGCCTGGTGATAAGCATAGGAAGTGCACCATTAAGAATGGTATGGTTAACTATGAAGAAACTCTCAGTGTAGTAGCTACATGGTTACTCTACCATTCAAAAGATTAGGTACAGTAATGTTCATCATAGTAAGCAAGATGTAGGGCTATTTATTGAGCATTTACTATATGCTAGTAGGATACTGAGATAATAAAAGTAAATTCTATTATAACAACTACATAGCAGCCATAAAAATGAGTATTATGATTAACAGGAGTAATAGCTAAATTTGTGGACTTCTTACCACATACCAGACAATATGCTAAACACGTCCTGTGGTTAAATCACTTCATCGTCGCCAGTAGCTGCTTTAATTATGCCCGATGTACAGATGAGAAAACTGAAAGGTGGAGTCATTTACACGTGTCAAGGCTACTAAGATCCTAATTCAGGCAGTCTAGCTCCAAAGTTAATGCCTTTCTGCACTGTGTTATCCTCCCACGCTTGGTTTGCAGATAAGATAGGAGGCTTAGAGAGGTTATCCCTCTGACCAGTGACTAGTAGTTGTTAAATGGCAGACTTGGGAGTCAAACACAGGTTCTCTGGGTTTTAATCCAGGGTAACTAATGGATCAGGCGTGGAATTAGTGAAAGCCCACTATAAAATTGTGTTCCAGAAGACCAAAGGTTGGAAGTCAATGACAACTATCTTTAGCTACCCACCTTCCTGTGAAAGACTGTGTGTATGAACTGTAAACTCTAGAGAGCCATATAAATGTAGGTTTCACCCCTGTACTCCATCTGTGCTATCCCTGTAATGGTTCCAAAATCTATGGGGTTTTATCCTCATTTTATGAGAGTAAAATACGTATCAATGCTTTTTAAACGGTCTCTGTGTACATATGTCTTTCCTTATAATGTGTGTTTTCTAAAAATTGAATATTGTGCTACATTTGCAATAGAGAGGTCAGAAAGAGTCTTTTTTGTGTGTGTTGGTTTCAAGTCCCTGTTCTTTTTTTTTTTTTTTAAACAAATTCTTGTCGTTTCCGCCATTGGTTTTTTTCCAAAGTATCAATTATTTCCTCAGTAGTTTTCAATATCATTATTAAAGGCTGTTATTATTCCTAAAGATAACAGCTATTATTTATTTCATTCCTACATGACACTTGGGCTGAATTTCTGCTATGTCTAATCTTCATTACAAATCTGCAAGGTAAATAGATTTATCCCTATTTTAGAGATGAGAAAACTTAGGTTTGGAGAGGCTAAACAGCTTGTCTAACATGACACACTCAATTAACTTAAAAAATTGATTGCCCTAATTTACTGAGGATCTGAGCTAGAATTTTAACTCAAGTTTATATAGTTCTAAATCAAATGCCTCTTCTGCTATATTGATACTGCCTTTCTCTCCTTGGGGTTAATAATCTGTAATTATTAGGTTACTAGCTTGTTGGTAAAGCAACACAAACAAGACTCTTAAATCATGTAGGGCAGGTGTGTGATCTCTGCTCATTTTATGTGAGAACGTTACGTAAATGTTGTATGTAAACATGGGTCCCCACAATCATTTATTTTGAAGGTGTTGTCATTACTGTCTTATTTCATGGTAGTATAGTAAGTATAGTATAGTAATACCCAGACAGGTAACCTGCTACAGGGTCAATTACTAAAAGGGTAGAAGTTCTAGCATGCCCTACTAGGCTAGAATATCAATTGGCTCTGGACAGAAAAAAACATAATAATCACTGAAGGGTAAGAAACATCTCTGACTGCCTGCTGTACCTCAGTAGAACCTTTTCCTTTCTCTAAGAGACCTATGTCCCAAATGTACAGATCTCCTGGGTGTTGGTAGTGAAAACTGACTTTACTTCCAGGTCCAAGAAGTGAACAGTTGACCCACCCATAATGAATGAGACCTCCACATTTCTACGACTAGTGGTTGAATCTGAATTGGACATTTGGACCTAGCTGGAGCTCAGTAATCATTAAATTACTAAGAAAAAGGCAAGCTTTTTCAGCTCAAGTTGTTAGCCCATTAAGATACAATCTAGATTTGCTGGTCACCAATTTTGCCACTTCTTGGAGATAATCTGAGAGCAGAGCCAACAAAGAAGAATGCAGAACAGAGAGATGGAGAATTTTGATTTCATCATTTGTGCATGTGGATACTGCTGGTTCTTTTTTTTTTTTAATGTTTATTTATTATTTTTGAGACACACACACACACACACACACACACACACACACACAGCAAGAGTGGGGTAGGGGCAGAGAGAGAGGGAGACACAGAATCTGAAGCAGGCTTCAGACTCTGAGCTGTCAGCACAGAGCCTGATGTGGGGCTCGAACTCACGAACTGTAAGATCATGACCTGAGCTGAAGTTGGACATTTAACCAACCGAGCCACCCAGGTGCCCCGGGATACTGCTGTTTCTAAAGGAGGGTACCCCATGGTTTTTTCCATTTTATAAGCTAATTCCTCCCCTGTCCCCAAATCCAGTTTTAGTTGGGTTGCTATCATTTGCAACTAAAACTATACAGTGTATTCCAGTAAATCAGCAAAAATATATGAGAAAATACTCCAATCTATTTTTTAATGAATTGTGCTCTACCTCATTAAGAGGATCTATAAGCAAGCCAAATCTAGAAAACACATTTCTGTTCTTCCTCTTCCCATCCAGACAGAAATAGTAGATTCACATACAAACATTTCTTGATTGCCAATACACACACACACACACACACACACACACACACACACACACGCATATATATGTAAATAAACTGCCACACAGAGATGCATGATTTTTCAGCTAATACATGCCATACATCACCACCCTGTTTAAATCCGTGATCGGGAGTATATTTCTTTTTAACAACATGAGCAAAGAAATTATTTCCAGTTGCATTTTTACAAATTGCTCTCAATTGTGACGTTTATCTTCCATACCAATCAAGTGTAATTTACCAGAAAGACTGCATAATGTTTCTGTATTTAAAATATGTGAGGTTTTTGTAAAATGCCCCCCTCCCCCTCAAGTTTCCCTACTGGGTGAGGATGGGACCAGCATGGTGCAAACAAACTCATCAAGTTGTAATAGCTCTCTCGAACCCCGTTTACTGCAAAAATAAGATGACCGATTGTTGAGAAGTTTCACTCGTTCTGTTCACAGAGAATCAGTCAAAAGAGATTGAAAGTTTGGGGTCCAATTTGGTTTGAGGTATCCTAACAAAAAATATGCATTGATGCAGGATAAACCTATCATTCATTCAGTGGTTGAGATAGAGACAGGCAGTCATACCGGCTCTGTCGCTCTGGTCTGATGGAACGTTGGGCCTCTAATGCAGCAATTGCTAAACCCTAGCACTAGTGAAATCATCAGTGAAATTCCATGATGAAGTTTTCACCATGCATTGGCAACATAGATAGGAAAAATCAGTGCTGGAGAGTGGGGTTTTTTTCTCCAAAGCTAAATATATAACACTTAAAAAGACTATCTTTTAATCCAAGATTATGTCCTTTTAGGTTTAAACTATTTTTTCTTTGATAAAAGAATGGTGATACTAAATGATAGTTCTGAAGATGAATTTAATTAGAAAACTTAAAAATTGGCAGCTTGATGTTTCTTGAGATTTTTTCTGTCTGGCAACCAGTCTTGTTCTTGGCAATAATGATAATGTTAGGCACTAACATTTGTGAAGTTTTATCATATGTTGAGCTCTATGCTAAACGGTTTGTTTACTTAGTCCTCAGTCAACTCTCTCTACTGAAAAAGTGCTATTATTATTATTATTATTATTTTATCCACATATAATTGGAGTGTTACATTAGTTTCAGGTGTACAATATAATGATGCAACAATACTACACGGTACTCAGTGCTCATTGTGGTACGTGTATTCTTAATACCTTCACCTATTTAACCCATCCCCTCACCCACCTCTCCTCTGGCAACCACAGTTTGTTCTCTATAGTTAAGAGTCTCTTTTTTTGTTTGTCTCTTTTTTCTTTGTTTTGTTTCTTCAATTCCATATATGAGTCAAATCATATGGTATTTATTTTTCTCTGATTGATTTATTTTGCTTAGCAGGATACCCTCTAGATCCATTCATGTTGTCATAAGTGGCAAGATGTTAATAAATGCAGAAAAAGCATTCATCAATGTACTTCATCCATTCATGACAAAAGCTTTCAACAAAGTAATTTTAGAGGGAGCATACCCCAATGTAATAAAGGCCATATATGAAAAACCCACAGCTGACGTCACACTCAATGGTGAAAAACTGTAAGCTTTTCCCTTGAGATCAGGAACAAGACAAGGATGTCCAGTCTCACCACATTCATTCAACAGAGTACTGGAAATCTTAGATACAATAGTAGGACAAGAGGAAATAAAAAGCATTCGAATTGGTGAAGAAGGGAAACTTTCACTATTTGCAGATGACATGATACTATATATATAAAACCCTATAGACTCCACCCCAAAACTGCTACAACTGATAAAAGAATTCAGCAAAGTCACAGGATAGATTAATAGACATTTCTATATACTACTAATAAAATAACAGAAAGAGAAATTAAGGAAACAATCCCATTTATAATTCAAAGGTGCTATTGTATCTCCATTTTACCCCTGAGGAAACTGAAGCTCATACAACTTAAGGAACTTGTCAGGCAATACACAGTTATAATGGAGAAGAAGCCATTTTTTTTTTCTGCCCCAGAGGTCTTGTTACTCAGAACTTTACCATACCTGTCATCCAGAATGTGACTCTGAGAGATCAGGGAGAATGATGGTGACATCTCTTCAAGCCAGCTTGGCAAAAGAAACCTGAGAATGATGGCTGGTAGATACCAAAATGAGAATAGGGGTATGGATTTATATGTGTCATATTCTGGAAGGCTTTTGGACAAGAGAATTCATGGCCTGGCAGAATTGTAAAGAGCTTCAGAAACTAAGAATTCCTTTTTTATGTCATAGGTAATACACATTACAGGGTAAATTCTTTGGATAATTTGAAGAGAGCACTCCTGTTGCCATGCACATTCTACTAGGTTGCATTGCTGCAGTGTTGCTCTGGATAAGAGAGAATAGGGCCATCTCTGCTCACATTTTCTCCAACTCCTCAGAAAAATTCATCTCAGATGAGTTTTATTAACTCTAGAAGATTTCTAGATTTCTTTCTTTCTGAACTTTAGGTCAAATATCCCAGAAAGGCAAGAACCATAAAGCATCACAGAAGGTATTTGTTTTTATTGATAAAGTTGAGAAAGAGTGCCTTGAGGAGGGGCTAAAATAAAAATAATATAGCCCAAGTCATGGACCTATCCTAAGGTGGCCCCATGATTTTGCCTTCTGGTGTCACACCTTTCTGCGGGCCACTCCTCATGACCGAGGGCAGTACCTGTGACTTGCGTCCAGCCATCTAAATATAGTAAGGGTGATGGGATGTCCCTTCTGTGATTATGTTACTTAGGATTGTAATACTTTCCTTGCTAGAACTCTCTTGCCCCTGCTGGCTTCTAAGAAGCATATTGTCATATTATGAGCTGCTTATGGAGAGGACCATGTGGTGTGGAACTGAGGTCACTTACGCCTCTTGGCAACAGCCAATAAGTAACTGAGGGCCCTCATTCCTGCAGCCTGCAAGGAACTGAACTCTCCCAGTAACTACATGAGCTTGGAAAAGAATCCTTCCACTCTGATGGAGCTCCATTACTGGCCAACATATTGGCTGTAGCTTGGCAGAGGACTCAGCTGTTGCCTTTATTCCTGAGACAGAGAAACTGTAAGGTAATAAATGCATGCTGTTTTAAGCTGCTAAATTGGTGACGATGTTGTTATGCCGCAGTAGATAACTAATACACCAAGTCTGTGGCTTGGGAGGCTTACATACTGGTGGTGAAATTCCTTAAGAAGGAAAATCTAAGGGAAGATCAGAGTCTAAGGATGTAGAAAACGAGATGAGTTCAGTCTGGGAAGGAAGGTAGAGTTTGAGGTGATTAAGGGAATTTAGATGGAAGATATTCAATAGGCAGAGAGGTAGATGATTCTGGGGCTTGTCAAAGGAGACTCCAGTGGAAATCAATTAGTTCTTACAGGTTCTCCAGAAGTAGACTGTCAGATGGAAATTCATGTGCAGGAATTTTATTAGAAGTGTCCTGGGATCAACATCTTTGAAAGAAGAGGAGGCCACAGGGGTGGGGGGTGGGAGGACATGTGTGCACTGTCGACTCACAACACGTTTCCCCTGAGTCACTGGGGATTCTGAAGCCGGATGGCACAAGTAAGGGCAGGGGCCTTTACCCTCCCTCATCGCTGGTCATGGGGCAGACTGCTTGACCTTGGGCAAAATAGCTGTCTTCAGCTGAGAGAAATACCCTGGAGAAGGCTGAGAGTTAAGGTTTATTAGCTGTCTGCACTGCCGGAAGCAGGAGGAACAAGTCCTTTAGCAGGACAGGGAATCTGAGCATCTGTGATGATATCCATTGTATCAGCAGCTGAAGCTATGGGTATGGTTGTGAGTTCTCTCAGGAAGTTGGAACGTGGAGAAGTGAAGAGGGAAAGGAGTGGGGTAAAATCCCGAGGGAACCCTGGGGACACCCTGAGGTGAAGAAAGGGATGATACTGTTGAAGTATTGAATGAGTGGGAGGGTTTAATTTTGTATAAGGTGAACAGCACGCTAAAGTTTTGGGGGACAAAGGATAAGGCATCAAATAAAATGCATATTCTGTGACCCAAAATATATTTACTGTACTTTAGATATATAAGGCAGATATTCACATTTTAAAACACATGTAAGGTCACAATTACTCTTTGGCTCCACGTAATATATGTAATCTTACTATTTTTCTTTCAATGGTAACAAAGATTTATTGATTCTCACCACTCAGCAGAATTTACTGGACATTTGGTAAGTGCCAGACGCTAATGCTTGGGCAGAAGTGACCCATGAAGTCTGGTGATGGTTACAAGCAGGAAAGGGATACATACTGTGTCCTGTGGCAATTGCCAGCAATGGGCAGCACAGAGCAGGTGCCCTGAGCCCCCATTCATCCAGGACGCCTTCCACCATGCTTATTATTCATGTAGGTGAGTTGACCAGGCATGGGGCGCCTTCTGTATGAGGAACACCTAGACTTCATTTCCACTATTGTTACCACTAAACCTTCACCAACCTGAGCTGCTGCATTTGTAAAACGGAGAAATAACCATTAACCTGCAGAGTTTCTCTAAGAGCTATTACTGATTCATTAATTCACCACTTATCGAGTTCCCACAACATTCCAACTTTGTATCAACTTTTTTCTGAAAGTTATATCCTCATATCATTTAGATGTGAAATATATCAGACTGGCAAATATGAACATTTACTACTGTGGAAAGAGTTTCATTAACAGAATTACAAGCATTAATGAACCCACTACATGAGTCGAGTTATCCTTAGTTAACAAGAGTAAGACATTGAGCTGATATTTTTTAAGAGTTAGGACTTTGATAATTTACCATTATCTGACAGGGAGGGTAGGATAATTATGCTATTAACATCAGGGATAGCATTTTACATAATGAATCTTGTTGGTCTTGGCGATTTTAGAGTGTACCAATAGTTGAGTGATTCTCCTCTGGACCCCTTCTTTAATTCAGAGACACTTGCTTTCCATCATAGTCTTTAACATATCAAATATGTACACTTAGACCATGTGGATATACACAAAGATGAAAGACTAAGCTGAAAAGGGAAACTTTAAATAAAAAAAAATAATAATGTTTATTTCTTTTTGAGAGAGAGAGAGAGAGAGACCGCAAACAGAGGAGAGGCAGAGAGAGGGAGATACAGAATCTGAGGTAGGATCCAGGCTCTGAGCTGTCAGCACAGAACCTGACACGGGGCTTGAACTCATGAACTGTGAGATCATGACCTAAGCCAGAGCTGGGTGCTCAACCAACTGAGCCACCCAGGTACTCTTGAAAAGGGAAACTTTAAACTGAAAAAGAGAGATGCAACTCTGATGAAACATTTTAATGGAAAGGGACAGGAGAAAGACATTTGATGTCCAAGACCACACCAGCACTTTTAACCAATGCTCATTCGTCATCAATGTGCTTCCACAAATTTCTTTAAAGGCCTTTTAAAGGAAACCCGTGTCATAAACCAAAATGTTATTTGAGAGCAAAAGAGGAACGAATCAATAAATGTTGGCTGAATCGATCATTAAGAAAATGTTCCCATTTTTGCCTTTATCCCACTTTCAAGTGATTTCTTCATGTGTTAAATAGATTTTACTTCTTTTTGTTCCTCCAAACAATAGAAGTTGCCATATGCTGAATGTTACTATGTGCCGGGAACTGTGCAAAGTACTTTCCTTGTATCCACTCATTTAACTCCATATGTATGGGCTGTGTACTATGATGAGTCCCAATGTTCAGTTGAGGAAACATATACCTAGATAGGGTAAGTACGATAAGTAGGGAAGACAGACTTTCAATATGGGGTTTTATGTAAATAAGTAATTTAGTAATTGATCATACCTTTGCCACCTGCTGTAAAGAAAACTGAAAGGATGGAGGGTTGGAGAAGGGTGCCTGGAAGGGAAAAGGGGGCTTCAAGCCAAGTAAGTCTACAAGGGGGTGAGTTGATACACATAAAGTAAAAGCATAAATTTCTGTTGTTTAAGCTGCCCAGTGGTGGTGTTTTGTTATGGCAGTTCTAGCAAAATAATGCATTGGGTAATGACTGACACTCTGTATCAGACCAACCTTCTTTGAACTCTGATTTCCATTGCTTTCCGTTTGTCAAGCTAAGCCTTCCTCTTTACCACATTTTATCTACTCAGCTCTGTCTTCTTTTTGTCTCATCTTGACTTAAATTAATTGATGGACTAGAATATATATATGCAAATGCTTTTTATTGTCTTTACTAGTGTTATTTATTACTTCCAGCAGGCTGATTACAATGATGTAAACTTCCGTGCCAAGGTGCCCACTTTTTAACCCCTAAGTCTGTGCCTATCTCAAACATCTATATAATCTCTTCAAATACTTGGCACGGAAGCTGTTCATGAGCAGATGATAGAACTTCTCCCAGATGCCATGGGGTCCATAAATTCAAGTGAGCTCATTATTTTCTTTTCTGATGCATAATGTTGCTCTAGAAAATTATCATTTAATCAGCAGTAATGACTCTCATATTTCTGTTGCTCTGCTTGTTAATCTTCCTACCTAGTATAAAGACATTCTTTAGCAATGCAAATAAAATTTCCCCTTAGAAACTGAGCTATGGAGAAAGATGGGGTCTCGCCCCATTCTTCTCTTGTCATATGTATAGCCTTTGACGTTCACAGAAACTAAACGATAATGTATTCCATCCAATATAGTAAAATACTCCATAAAAGGTGGTCAAAAATAGGAAGTGGTTAACTTGAATTTAATAATCTTATACCGGAATGCTTGTGTCCCATTGTCTATTTCAAGTATTCCACATTTATCAGAAGGTGATGACTTCACACCCTGCCAGGCCTTACCTTTCCATCATGTGTGCCACTGTCCCTCTTACCATGCTCTTGTCACTCCAGTGTTCACAGTATCCTTGAACATCAAGCCCCTTCCAACCTCAATGCCTTTATTCACATTGTTGCCTCTATGACCATTTTTCCCACGTTCTTTTCCCGATAACTTCAACTTTGAGAACTTGTTTCGCTGACACTTTTTGGATGAAGCCTTCCCTCAATATTCCAGGACACAGTTGTTTCCATAATTGGTCCCCAAATATGCATGGTAGTTTTCTTCAGAGCATTGGTCACAATGACGTTAAATATTTATGTTCAAAATCAATAATCAATAATCCATTAGCTCTGTCCCTAATATTTGGAAGGGAAAAACCATGGGCCCATTCCTTTCTGGGTATTAATCACACACATGTATCCAGAAGATGCTACAAAACATTTTTTACCCCTTTGACTGGCTTATTTCCCACACTCAGTCTTCCTGTCTGGACCCTTCACTCTTTCCTTCCATCCTGAGGTGCTTTGGTTCTACACTCTCCATACCGCCATCCACAGGGCTCCCTTTCTTCCTCTTAGTCTCTGGCTTAGACTGTTGATCAGTTGTTTACATCAGATTTTTTTCAGTATTTGAGGAAGGTGGTCAAGGTGGGAGGACTGGAGGATTTGGAGGGCTTCAGACCAGAAGAGAGCAGTACAGAAAAGCATTATTTCCTTTTCATCCAGGAAGGGACATCTGAAAGACAAATAAAGCTCTTTCTTAGTAATATTGGCTACTTCTTATAGTATAACTCAAGAAAAAATAATTCAGGAGTATCCTTGCTAATGTTTCTTCAGTCCATTCCCCACCCAAACGATTTTGCTAAAATACAATTATGAGCCCAAACTTTAAAATGCTTCAGGGATTCCCCTTGCCCTTTAGGATAATGTAGAATAATGTCCACATTTTTCAGCATGGGAAACAATTTCCTCTGTGATCTCATGATCTGATTTTAATCTACTTCTCTGGCATCAGCTACTGCTATTCTCTTCTTTATCCCAGATGCTTTGTGTCCAGGCAACACTGGCATTCTCAGAACTCTCCAGAAGATGCTGCTCCCTCAGCTCCCTCTCACCTGGCTGTTACTTCATACTTTGGAACCCTCTTGACATGATTTCCTTTGCGAGATCTTCACAGATCCTTATCCCACAAAGAGTAAGGGAAAATTTTATAGAAAATTAAAATATAAGTATTATAAAATTTTAACATTTCCTTAGAAAAATTGTCTACTACCTACCCAACTATCTTAAAAATTATGTTGCACTTGCAGTGTTTCAGTTACTATTTTAAACGTGTTTTATGTACATATAAAAATATATAGCATATGTATAAAACTTAATCCTTTCAGGTCAACAACTCTTTTGACAGATGGGAAACTAAGGTCCCAAACTTAAGTAACCTATCTAAGGTTCCACCATTTCATAGGAGTGGTATGGGACTTTAAACTGAAGTCATCTGTTTTCAGAGCTCATGGTATTAAACAGTACCCATTTTACCTCTGCAGTGCCATATGTTGAACAAACAAGTATTAATCATTTGTGTACAATTATGCCATTTATAGTAATTTATAGTTTTATTTTGTGTGTGTCCATTGTAAGACTGACTGTCCCAGGACCAAAAACTATTAGTGCTTAAATGTTGTAGAATTGGTACAGTCCATATCATAGAGTAATATTTGCTGAATTTATCTTCTATGCAGGTTGTACAAATTTTGAAGGCTGGCTTCCTTGCCTGATCAAGTCACTTACCTTTCATCTTATCTTCCAGCTAAGGATTGAAATGTTAATCTTCTCAGTATAATCAAATTTAATTATTGTAGTTTATGTTTCTGTGCCCAGAGGTGAAGACTGTGTCTTCTCAATAAGTCAAAGTAATAAATGAACATAGTGCAGTTGCAAGGTAGGTCATTTGATGCTTTGGGAAATAGAAAATGCCCCCATCTTAGCCTCCTAGATTCCAGGATTTCCACATCAAATGGGTGGGGGATCCACAGGAGAAAGAGCAACTTGGGAAACTTAATGTGATTAGGGAAGTAATCCACAGGGAATTTATTGGATATGGAATAAATCCTGCTATTTGAATATGCAAAGTCTCAAATTAACTACTAAAAATACTTTCTCACAATCAATGCGTTTTGATGACTTAGTGAGATATTTAGAAAGTAGGGTTGTAAGTCTTGGGGATGGATTGGATATTGGGGAATAGAGAAATGGCCACATTTGTGGCTTTAGCTTGTTCGTAAGAAGTACTAATAATCAAGAAGAGACCCACAGGAGGGAAAACATATCATATACATTTCTCCAAATCTGGAAGGAGGCCAACACAATAGAAGAAAACAGTAATGGTTCTCCTGCTTTTAATACACACCTCTTAATTTGGGAAGGACAGAAATCCAACAGGCACTAATTTAAAGATAAAAAAGAACTAACTATGTTGGCTTTGGGCACCACACCTTAATAAGGGTAGGTGTAGATTTAACCTTGGGACAGTTGACAGTAGGAACTCACACATAGTCATGATTTTATATATAATTTACATGTAGTGACATGCAAAGATAGTAATTGTACAATTCTGTGTAACATGCATGCCTGTTAAGAAACAGAATATTTTAAAATTGAAAACAAACATTCTTTAATAGTTATAAGGCAATAAGGAAATAAATTTCTGTTGATTAGGTCATCTAGTCCATGGCATTTTGTTATGGCAGCCCTAGCAAACTAATAGTCAGTTGTAGTAAGTTTTGTTTTTTTAAGGAATTTGTTCATCTAAGCTATGAAACATTTTATCATGAATTTTTTAAATATCCTATTGTTATTTTTGAATAATTTTAGGTTGTTGCCCCTCTTTAATTTCTGATATTGATAATTAATATTTCTTTTTTGATCTAATAAGAATTTCTAAATTTTATTAATCATTTTAAACAACAAATTTTTGACTCTTTTTTATATTGTCTTACTTGTTTTCTAGTTCATTGATTTCTATTTTTATTTTTATTATTTCCTTTTTTCCACTTTTTTGGGTTTAATAATTAATCTTTTTTGATATTTTTTTAAATAATAGTTGGGGCTTTATTATTTTTTTAATTTTAATTCTAACATAGTTAACATACAGTGTTGGATTAGTTTCAGGTGTTCAGTATAGTGATTGAACAATGCAGTAATCACCCAGTGCTCATCACAAGTGCATTCTTTAATCCCCTTTACTTAGCTATTTCACCCATTCTTTTTTGAGGTTTTTAATGAGGACAGATGGATCACTGATTCTACAAATTTCTTATTTTTTTAATACATTCATTTTAAATGTATACATTTTCCTGTAGGAGCATATATTTTCCTGTATATTACTTGTAACCTACAAATTTTGATATGTTGTGTTTTTATTTTCATTCAGTTGAAAATATTTTCTGGGTTACCTGTGATTTCTTCTTTGACGCATGCTAGTTTACAATTGACTGTTTAATTTCCAAATATTTGGAGATTTTCAAAATACCTTTTTCTTACTGATTTCTAACTTCTAAGTCTAAGTATGTCTGCATAATTTCAATTCTTTCAAATGTACTTAGATTTTTTGAATGCGAAACATTAATCTATTTTCGGGAATGTTCCTTGTATACTTGAGAATGTCTATTCTGCTGTCATTAGATGTAGTGCTTTTTAAATGTCAGATATATCGGTTGATAGTGTTGTTCACATTTTATGATATGTCTCCTTTTTTCCTGTTTTATATATTCCTGTCGGTGGTGATTTAAGTCTTCAACTTGATTTCTCCTTCTCTTTCTTTAGTTTTCTCTATTTCTGCTTCATATGTTTGGGGGCTTTTGTATCAATTGTACCTGCATTTAGGATTAGTCTGTCTTCCATTTGGCTTCTTTACATTATGAAATGTCTTTCATTGTCTCTGCTAATGCTCCTCATTTTGAAGCATGCTTCTAATACTCAGTTAGGTATACCAGTTTTCCTATTGTTAATGTCTGTATGGCATACCAGTTACCTTCCTTTTTTTCAGTTTTGTATTTTTGTTCATTCTTGAAGTATAGTTGATGTCTTATGTTTTCATCCTTCTGACAATCTCTGTCTTTTAATTTGATTCTTTACTCCATTCATAACATTATTTATATATTTATGCATTTAAGTCTGTCACCTCTGTGAGTTCTCTAAGTCCCATCTACTTCGTGTTTTTCTGTTTCTTCTTTTATATCCATTTTTCTGTGAGGTTTGAGTATTTTTAGTATACTTTTTATGTCCCCTCTTAGCTTTTAAAATTATACTTCCTTCTGTTATTTTTGGCAGTAATTCTGAAGATTACAATAGGCATCTTTAATTTATCAACATCTACTTTAACAAAATGGTCTTCTTGCCAGCATAAGAATGTTACAAATGTATGCTCCATTTACTACCCTAATGACTTAGGTAATCTTTTTGTCATATAGTTTACTTTTAAGTATTCTTTAAAGCACACAGTATGCTATTATATTATTTTTAATTTGAAGATTCAGTTTTTCAGGCAATTTTAGAAATCGTATATTAAGAATAATTTTAAATGTTATTGAAATTTACTGACCTATTTGCTCTTTAGGTTGTTTTCTATTCCTTCTTGCATCATCAAGTTTCTATCTGCTGTTATTATTTTTTTCAGCCTAAGAAACTTTAAAAAAATATTTCTTGTGGTGCAAGTTCATTAAAAATGATTTAGTTGTCTTCTCAGAAAAAAAAATGTATTTGGCCTTTATTTTGGGGTGGTATTTTCACTAGATACAAAATTCTAGTTTGACTGGTTTTCTTTTAGCATGTTTACATTGTCTTCTATCCTCTAATATTTTTCTGATTAAATTTTACTGACATTTTTCTTGGTTGTTTCCATATACATAATGTACCCCACCCCCCTTGGCTGCTTCTAAGACTTAAAAAAGTCATTATATTTCAGTATTTGATGTCTAGGTGTGATTTTTGTTCCCAGGTATGCTTTTCTTCCTATTTGTTCTGCTTGGAGTTTGCTGAGAGTTATGAATGTATGAATTCACAGGTGTGGTAGGCAGAATAAGATCCCCCAAGGACATCTGTGTCCTCATCTGTGGAATTTGTGCAATATGTAAGATTATCTGGCCAAAGGAAACTAAGTTTGCAGATGGAATTAAGGTTGTTAATCAGTTGACTTTACAACAGAGAGCTGAAGGGAAAGGCTGGATTGTCAAGACAAACTGTGGGCATTAAACAAGGTGTAATGTCCATGAACAAACTAGGGTCTGGATATGTAAGAAACACAGA
Organism: Acinonyx jubatus; assembly: GCF_027475565.1. NCBI lineage: Eukaryota > Metazoa > Chordata > Mammalia > Carnivora > Felidae > Acinonyx > Acinonyx jubatus. The sequence continues at coordinate 119,336,245 of NC_069380.1, read as the reverse complement.
AAAAGAGGCCCCACTCTCCTGACAAGGGTGCCCAGCATTCCAATAATCTACCGAAGACCATGAGGAGTATTAAACTGAAATAGAGATGTTGGAAGTAGCTTGATGGAATGAGTACAGGCATGCTTGACCACCTATGCTCAGTTGAGGTGTGCAGCCTACTCTCCTGGGTGGAATAATAAAGACCACCAGGCTTGAGCTCTCCTTTAGAATAAGAATAACTTCCATAAATACTATTAGCAGACAATTATTACATGGCAGAGACTCAGACTCTTGAGAATTCCTTCCCCAGGGGCTACAACTTTAGAAGGGCACAGAGTCCAGTGGAATACTCCAACTACAGGTTGAGAACTTCTCTTACTTGAGAAGTCTCCTTCGCCGATAGAGTTAGCTATGATGCTATTGTGTGTTCTACACATGAAAAATAATTGACTTGCTGGTTTAAGGTGATAATTAGGAAGATAATCCCCTATGCTTAGCAACTCTGTTATGCATATGATCCCAGCCTGAACATACCTTCCACTGCTCCCGGCTGCTGTGCTAATGGAGACTTGTCCTTACAGTGTTCAAGATCAGGAGCTGTTGGATGGATTAAGAAAATCTCCTTGATTCTTGCCTTGTAATCCCCTCTTCATCTAGTTGTACATCTCACTGGGGGGAGAATTATCTAGCAGCTACAGATCCCTGAGCCATCTGCTGAAGCATCCAATCTTTATCATCTACCACTATCGTCTCATTTCAGAAACAAGTATGTTTTAAATAACCTTTTCTTTTTTGTACAGAGGTACTATCTGTTTATCATAGAAACTGAAAGAAGCTGGATAGAAGGTGAACGTAATTTACTAAGTGCTTATTTCAGATGTAGTGGTGAACAAATATTGTAGTATCCCATAATCCTATCTCCCATAAGTAATCACGAATAGGTTTTTGTTTGTTTTATTTTGGTTTGGCTTTATTGGGATCATGCTCCACATACTGTTTATATCCCAGTTTCAAATTGAACAGTAGTGGAAGAAAAATATCCCCTTATCATTACCTATTTATTTTATGGCTGCATAGTATTAGTACTCCATTTCAGAAATCTAAACCACTCTATTCTACTTATTAGCCACTGACTTTGGACACTTCTTATCTAGACCATCTCACTAAGTCTCTCTGTCCCCTCAGACCAACCCTACAACCCTACAGTCTATAACTTCAAGTCCTTTTTCATCGTCATTTTCAACTTCCTCATTCTCTTATCAGTGATTTGATTGCAAGTAGGTCAGTCGAGCAGCTTCTTTATAAGACTCACTCTGATTCTCTCTGAAGCGGATGGCTTGGTTCAGACATCTGTATTTTGAATAAAGTCAGACATCCTTAATCCTCACAACCATTGACACAGAATAAGCTCCCTACACATATGTTTAAGGTATTTTAGGCTAGAAAATACTCTTAAAGTAGGATATATTTGAGCAAAAAATTGCACATTGCAAACATGGTTCTTTCCCCCCATAATTCATGTTGATGAGGTTTGTCTGTGCGTATTTGAGAATATATTTCAGTTTTGATTACCGTAATCCAACATAGTAGTGGTTTCTCTGGAAAGAACACAAAACCGGATACAATATTGCCTTTCCAAACTGCATTTTATCAAGGCAACACAATTGAAAGATACTAGATGCAAAAAGAAAATTCAGGTTTTGTATTTCCAATTAAATGTTTATAGCAAGGTTGTATGCACGGTGTAATTGGCCATGCATTGAAGAGAGAGAAAGGGAAAGAAAGGGATAAAAATACATGGAAATGGTGTTGAGAAAGAATGACATCCTGTGCTTCCATCACCTTGTTATTCATTGAGGCCAGTGTCCAAGGATTTTAAATTATACTTCTTTTCTGGAAAGAATCCTAAGATTCCTTTAGGCATTCCAAAGCAGAGAACTGAACTTAATAGTGGGAGGTAGACCCAGAAATCTGTCTCCTCTGCTGGCTGAAATATAGTATTTTTCCTTTAAAATAATGTTGAAGGAAGGTGAAGCTTTAAACCTACAGATTTGCAGCTTAAAACTGTAATTTATTTTTCCTGGCAACAGTTGCAATGTTCCTAGATTTATGTGGAGAAGAAAAAATATAATTCCTCTATCTGAAGTGGACAAAGCTCTAGAAAGGAAATAAAATGAGGATTTTGACCTTCGCTGTTAAAACAGGAAATAGACTTTGGGAATGTGACATGCCATTGTCCAGTCCTCTGAGAATTTTGGAAGGTAATTATAGAAGGCATTTATGTATTCAAAGTACTCAAAATTAAGGATAAGGCTCAGACAGCCCAAATGCTACTGAATTAAAAGAATGTTATCAGCTAATAGTAATGGAAGGATGAAAAGGTTTAGAATTTGAAGAAGCATGAGAGAGATGACAGCAAGGTGCTGACTGACTAGCAGGAACTTGTGGGTTGGAAAGGGGGCATGTTATTTTTAATCAGCTTCATCTCTTTCGGGCTTGGTGCAAAAGCCAAAACAGGAAAATTCTAGATTTCTATGTTCTTCAGCAAATTGCTAATTTGTGGGTTTGTAACTTGCTTAAAAATGAAGCTAGTATTATATTTCCTACGAAATGTGGTGATGCTTATTAACATGCAGGAAATACGCTGACAGCAATAGGGGAAAAATACTCCTGCATCTGAACGAACATCAGCATAATATTTATTGAGTTTATATAACTGAAACATATGATGACCTAAAATGATGGGCTGGCCCTAAAAGTTTTCATTGTGGTCCCTGAGACATTTCCTTCTTAAATTTAGTTGTTGGCACCTGATTATTGTTCCACTGGTTTGGTTCCCTAGGGTATAAGGTGAGAAGAGAATGCCAGGGAGCAGATAAACCTCTCTGATCTCACAACGACCTGCCAAAGATGAACTTAGAGCTGTGATATTTCCTGACTCTCCGATTCCTTTCTCCTATTAACACTGCTGGCTTCTCATTCTATACAAATCTATTATGCATATTTTGTAATTACAATTTTAAATTAACTTTTTAAATTATAAAAGAAAACATGCTTGCTGTAGAAAACTTAAAAAAATATGTCTAAGCAAAGAGAATGACATAAATATCTTTGTCTCTTTATTTTATCAAGGGCCTCCCTCTATCCTTCTCTTTCCCATATACATACAAGAGTTGGGAGGGGAATGAAAATACAGGGATTTTGCCCTTTGATTTACTATTATGTCCTGAATGCTTCCCGCGATCATGAAGACTTTGTTGAAATATCATTGTTAATGGCTATTTCATATTTTATTATAATTTATCACAATATTTCTCTGCTGTTGGTTCAGTTAAATACTTGACAAAAATATTCTAACCATGATTTTTTTTTCATGAACTCCTGTGACTCTAGCTACCTTCTAAATATTGATGTTACTCAAAAGTCTATCTTTGACTTGTCTTCTTCATTCTTACCTTTCTCCTTCATCCATTTTATACATTTCCATTTTTTTCTTAAGCCCCTTCTATACCCTTCTATATGTTCAACCTCTCTCCTGAGTCTGAAGCCCTATATTCCTGTGTCTTTCAATATCTTTGCCTAGGTTCCCACAAGTAACACAAATTCAAAAAAGTCCTCAAAGTTGATCCTTATGCAATGTGATCAATGTAACACTTTTTATCTGGTTAGCCTAATCAGGACCTTGGAAAGCTTCTCAGATTTCTCTCTCACTGAGCTTGTACTTGTAATGGAGTAATCAGCCTTGGAACAGGTGCCTACCCCTGGGTTACATGGTACACAATATCACTGGATCTACTAGCAATGTACAGGGCAATTTTGCTCAAAAACAAACCTTTCTAAACCTTTTCATCCTTCCATTACTATTAGCTGTAGTATAGATCCTGACTGGCCTAATACAGTCCTTGAAAATGGTTTTGTTTTTTTTTAATCAAGCTAAAAAGAACTGTGGTTATGATGGGTATGTTACTTAAATATTATATATATCCTAATTTCTATAGCATAAGTATCACTGTAGAGATGTGCTTCACAAGTATTTTGGGAATGTGATATGTAGAAGACTCATATCATATTCTCTAATCTTGAGAAGTGTAGGTGCAAGTGAAGACAAGTGTGGTTTATGGGAGAGAGTCGTGTAAAAATAGTAGGGAAGGACTGAGTGTTATATTGAAGAGTTTGGTCTTTTTTTGGTAGATTAATAATAGCTACCAGCAGGTTTTCATGATTGGAAGCGCCATGATAAAAACTTTCTGAAAGATGAATCTGGAGTAGAATGTAGGATGGCCGAGAGACAGGAGATGCATCAGAGCCCTCTTGTTCTCCACGTCAGACCTTCTTGGCCTTTACTCTAATTCCAGCTCCTGCTTTGGGGACCAGCTTATGCAGGTGCAAGTGATGGAGCCTTGTCTAAGGCACATCCCATACTTCTTGCTTTTTCCGGGGACTTCTCTGCTTCAGGAACAGGCAGAACTGGTTGGCAGTCAATTATAGGCCCTCAGTCATGTGCATCCCAGAATTTGGGGAAGTTAGACCTCAGTGGAACAATGTTTGACTGATACAGGTCAGAAGCCCATACACAAATGCTTTCTCTTTTCTTCCCTCAAGCAAATGGTACATAGAGGTATTTCATAAGATTTCTCAGATGTCTCTATGGGACTGAGCGGGCAGTTGTCTGGGATGGTAACAAATTGTGTAATATAGCCCTGTTTTGGCTCTCTTGCTCCCTATCTCTCATGCCTGCTACTAAATAAACTATGCCTGGCATTTGACTGAAGTGTGGGCTCTGGAAGAGCCCATGCTAAGGATTGGGGAGAAATATAATCGCCTTTCTCCAGAGAGGCCTTCTCGGTCTACATCAGAATACCTTTCAATACATCACACTGTCACTTTAGAGTAATTAGTATATTTTAAATTTATTTTTTATCGTGTGACTGTATATGTATGATTCTCTTCCTCCATTTGACTGTAAGATCTATGAAGCAAAAAAAGCATGCTTTCTTTATTCATTATTATATTCCCGGAAGGTGATAAAAATTATTAAATAAAATTAGATTTTAACACTTTCTTTCAAAATCTGAAGTTCTGTGGGCTGTCAGAAGCCACACTGTTTTACTTCTGTTGGGTGTGATGGTTAGTGAGAAAGATCCAATTTTATTTTTCTCAATATCTTGTGATTTTCTTGTTATGGGATGACAGAAAAATGTATTTGACATTAATTAGGATAAAACAGAATTTCATGATCTTCTTGTTTGCCATATTTATGATTTTCTAGTTAATTTCTCCATCCCAGTTTTGTGTTTTCCAAGTAAAATACCCCCTCCCCAGTTCAAGCTTTCTATAGCCACACACACAACATCTACCTTGTGTCATGGTGTCCCAAATTAAGCCAAGGGTTCTGTGACCTCCCTCCTTTGGTTTCTTTCCAGAGGCTTCTTGGAAGATTAGTTGAGGCCAACTCAACTCGTAAAATATAAAATACAAAAAGTGGAAATGTGTTAAGTACCAGAGTTCTTTCTACATTGACATACACAGTCCATTAAAGGAGGAATCCTTAGTCACATTTTACAGTTCAAGAAAATGAGGCCCAGAGAGATTAATTGATCTGCCCAAGTTTACACAGCTAGCAAGTGGTCTCATTCCAAAGCTTGTGCTGTTAACTGTTGGATTTAAGAGCTGCTTGAATCTGCTAAATCTCAGTTTCTTACGAGTGAACAGTGGCTCTTTCTTTCTTTCTTTCTTTTTTTTTTTTTTCCCTGCCCTGTGCAGTTATCGTTAATCCTTCAGGGCAGCTAAGAAGTATCTTAATCAGGGCCTCTGACCTTGTCATTCTTTCTTTTTCTTCCTGTTCAGTTAACTGCAGGCACCCTAAGGAATGGAAATGGAAGGGCTTTGGACTTCAGAGGGGCAGACCTAGCCAGAGACACTACCCAAAGACCTCACAGAAAGTGATGCTTTTCCCATTACTGCTTTTTCTCTTTCTCTTCTCCTCTCCCTCTCTCCTCCCTACAGTATCTCTTTGCATCTGCCTGCTGACTGGTTCCTTTACTTTGGGTGGAAGGAGAAGATAAAAAGGATATCTTCATTTAACTTTATTTTTGCTGAAATGCAGGTTTATTTAAAAACGACCTCTGAGGATTTCTAGGAGTTTTTACCATTGGGCATTGCAATAATTTAAACTGTAGCTTCTCAGCATTGACTTGAAATCTATGGAAATAAATCATGGTGGAAAGCTCATTATTGCTTAATTACAGGACATATTAGTATCTAGCTTTAAGAATTCCCAGTGGGTTAAAGGAACATTTTGGTTTAGAGGAAAGTTTCTGCTTTAACCTTTCTGCTAGAGCGTCATCAGTGGAGTATCATTATCATTAGTTTAAAATAAAAATGGAACAAACAGAAAAACACACAGGAATGAAAAGACACGCTTTGAACATTTTGGAGAGGAGCCAGAGAAGAAACGGCAATTGCTTTTTGTTAACAATTTTCTTTTTTCCTGTTTGGAGTGAGTCCTAAGGAAGACTCATAAGGTACAGTGTTGATTTTTTTTTCCAGATGGAACTGTGGGTAGGCAGATTTGTTCTGCCTCCAGAGGAAAATTAGGGTAAAGTTCACTCCTGTCTGAGCTGGACTTTGATAAGTAACAGCCATCTCAAAAACTTAGGATTAGATATTAAATTTTACATATTTGACCAACATATTCAGTATGCTGTCTAAATCCCAGCTACACAGAAATTTACTATGCTCAAGTTGAGACTAGGGAATAATTTAAATACACTCTCCCTTTGGCAAGTACTGGGACCCTGTGTGAGAGAGCTGCTGGACTGCCCCAAATCCTCCTCCATGGCCCTAGTCCGGGGGAACAACATGGTCTCATAGCACCCTTTCCTCCTGTTCATTCTCCAAAGCTGTGATACTGTATATTCTTGTCTCTTCAGTTCCGGTCACCATGCTGACCTTTCATTCACTTTGTGGAGGTTGATGGAACTCCTGCCACCTGCCAGGCACTGTGGTAATGCTGGGGTTGGAGACGTAGACAACACAGAAGTGGTCCCTGTTCTCACAAAGCTGTCAGTTTAGAGGGGAGAAGGGGATTGAGAAAATAAGAAATGAAATAAATGTTACAGAAAGGTTGGTAGTGAAAGGAAGGAAATATAACAGGGGGGCCAGCAAACAGGACCTACAGGGCTCCAGAAAAATGCATGGTCTCCTTTTTGAAACCCTAGGAAAATGAAGCATTTATGAAATAATAACAGTGCTAAAAATAATAATAACTGTCACTTGTGTCGTATTTATTGTCTGCAAGCCATTAAACTAACTGTATAAACCTTAAATGAGTATTTCTGAGTGAAAGAGACCAATCCAGAAGGGCTATGTACCATATGACTCCCACTACATGATATTCTGAAAAGCCAAAACTATGGAGACCAGATCATTGGTCATCAACAGTTTGGGGTGGAGGGAGGATGAAGAGGTGATGCGCAGATTTTTAGGGCGGTGACTATACTGAGCAATATTCTAACGGTGGATGGATGTTAGGCACTTGTCTAAACTCACATAGCACAGAGTGAACAGAATATGAACTATGCACTTCACTAGATAGTAAATATATGAGCCACAGCGGCTCATCTGTTTTAACAAATATACCACATTAATACAAGATGTGAATAAGGGAAGTTGTCAGGACAGTGAGGTGGTTATATTGGGCTGTACTTTCTCCTCAGTGTTTTATAAACATAAAACTGCTGGAAAAAACAAAGTCTGTTCTTCATCTCCATCATCATCATCATCAAAGAGGCACTTTGAGGAAGGCACTAAATTAGCCTAGTTTTTTAGGTGAGGAAACAAAGACTTGGGCACTTCTCCAATTTCCCACAACAAGTAAGGGGCTGAACTAGAACTTGAATCTATGTGTATCTGCCATTGAGATCAGAAATGCTTCATTGTTCCCTCACTCTTATTTCTAACCTCTCTATCCTTCTCTCTTCCCTTAGCTGTCAATGACCTCATTATTCCTAGGGGCTTAGAACCTAAGAAATATATCTGTCTGCATTTTTTCTCTTTTACAACCCTTCAGCTACAGTCATGTATCACATCCAAAGATCCTCCTTTCACTGTTTCTTGGCCTCGCCAGGTTGTTTTCTAGATGGCTGTCCCTGGCTTGGTCCTCAGGTTATCCATTTCTTCTCCATTTCTCTCACTTCTTAGGGATTTCCCCTGCCTTTGGGATCATGGTTTCTCTTTTCTCTCCTTTCATTTCTCCCATACTAACTCCAGACTGATCATTCTAACAATTAATCTGCACTATGCCAGGCTTTTGACATTCAACAAACAATAAATATTTTTATGAGGATGATGATTGTGATCATGGTGATTACATTGAGGGAGATCATATAAATGATTATATCTTTCATCAAGCTTGTCTCCCAAGATATCAAAGCAAACTTTGGGTGTCAATCTAAACAGCTATGGTGGGCTTGACCATTTGAGTGTTTGCGTTCTTTTTTGTTCTGATTTGGGAAAGAAAACTTGGCCTAGCCTCTGCATTCCTTTTTTATTCTCTTAGTCCTGTTGACATCTCCCTAAGTAATTGGTTGATTAAAGTTTCTTCATTTGAGTCATCTGGGGTGAATTCTGTTTCCCGCTGGCATGCTTATTAATAAAGAGGGTATCAATGCGTATTTACCAAACTGATTGAAAAGTGAAAGACATTTCTGTCTTTACTTGTTTTGTTTTGTATGTGTTCAATTTACCATAAAAATTATACAACAGTAACAAAACAGGTTGAAGTGCCTTTCAGTTCTCACTCTGAATCCCTACTTTGTGTTTTGTTTGGAATATTCTCACTACATTTTCAAGAAAGTATAATTTCCTTTTAAATGCATGATCATTTACAAGTTTTTTTTTTTTTATATCTGTGTGATTTTATAAAAAGGTCTCTTAGCTGTTGTTCTTTTTCTTTTTTTTTTAATCTTTTTTTAATGTTTATTTATTTTTGAGACAGAGAGACAGAGCATGAACAGGGGAGGGTCAGAGAGAGAGGGAGGCACAGAATCCAAAGCAGGCTCCAGGCTCTGAGCTGTCAGCGCAGAGCCCGACGCGGGGCTTGAACTCACGGACTTCGAGATCATGACCTGAGCCGAAGTCAGACGCTTAACCGACTGAGCCACCCAGGCGCCCCCTGTTGTTCTTTTTCTAAAGAATTATATCTAAAATGGAATAATGAAAATAAGTGGGAAATAAGATTTAAACATGTAAGTCTATGTTCTATAGCTGTTGCTCAGGAAAACATGTAGAGGTTAAATCATGCCATTTAAAGGTAAATGGCACTTAATAAATCACTTCAGTATTCTAAAAATTAGTTTTATTTACTCTTTCTGTAAATGATAAGTTTTTAGAGTGGGGCTTGGTAAACCTTGAGTATTTCAGATATTTTTACTGAAATTATTGGGTTAGGTTTTAATCCAATGGTCATTAGGTGATTCAGTTCTTTTCTGTGCTTTAAACAGGGCTTAATTCAAATACATCTTTTTGTTCACATTTTTCTCTCATAGGCACGTCTGTAACTGTGCACATCTGTAACTGTTAACATTGATTAACTTGATCGTAGCTGTCCCTTCGACCATTTTCAGAATATTCATACATGAAAGTTGAAGCCTACACATCACTTAGTAGGTGATTGTTTGCACTGCCTGGTAACATTATCTGGGTAACCTGGGACAAGCCCTTTAACCTTTCAGGATTTCATTTTCTGTTGGTGGGAGGTGGTGGGGGGCACTGATAATGCCTTCCTATACACCAAACACACTGCAGAGCATGATGTAAATGTGATATATATGTATTTAAGTTTATATATTATAAATATACATTTAATATAATATATTTAAGTTTGTTTATTTTGTGTGAGAGAGAGAGAGACAGAGAGGGAGAGATAGAGTGGGGGAGGAGCAGAGAGAGAGAGAGAGAGGAAGAGAGAGAATCCCAAGCAGGCTCCTCGCTACCAGTGCAGAGGCTAACTTGGGGCTCAAACTCAGGAACCATGAGATCATGACCTGAGCCAGTATCAAGAGTCAGTCACCCAAATGACTGAGCCACCCAGGCACCCCTTAGTTCTCTATTTAGAAAGATAAATTTGATGGTGTTCTTTAATATCTTATAGTCCCTTGAGAGTCACAATACTCTGGAAAATATTTCAGCTAGTCTCAACTAGAAGCTCTAACCTAGAAAATAAATCATGTGGTTAATATTTCAATAAATTTTTGCCTCAATACTCATAAAATGACACGTGTATGTATATATATAGTCTATATTATCCTTGGTATCCTTTTTCCTTTCCCTTCCTTTGGTAACAAACGACATTTTTGTAAAATAAACAATACCCCAAATTGAGCATTTTTCTTTCATGTTTGTTGTCCTCAAGAGAAAAACTTTGATATATATTCCTGTTTGGTATGACTTTGCTTTAGACATTTTAGAACCATTATAGGGAAGTTTCTGTCATCGGTGTTGGATTTTTACTTCTCTTCTTCTTTTTTTTAATGCAATAGCCTTTCTTTGGACGATTTCTCTTTTTTCCTGAAGTATGTTTCCTCCTGGATTTTTTTAGCTACTTCTTTGGAATTTATGGTCCAAATGTTTTAATAAATATAAGGAAAACAGTGCTCACCAGTGAAGCTAAGAGGGGATACAAGGTATCTGTGTTTTTAAGTTGAGTAAGCCCACTTAGCTCTATTGAGATTAATCTCTGTAGCCCGGAGTCAAATGGGGGATATAAGAAAGAGATGAGGTAAAATACATTCTAGATAAATAAATGACCTTTGAATTCATGCATTGTCAAGTTGTGGACTCTGCAGAAAACGTTTTATTCTGAACTCCTTTCATCTATTTCTTCTTCATATTTTGAGAACAAAATTCTCTCTTCTTTAAAAAAGATAGTACCTGATAAAAGAATCATGATAGGCAACTCTGTTGGTCTAGAAAGGCTAATTGCTATGACAGGAGCAATAAGCCATTTCAAATGCAACACAGTATGGATGTATTTCTCACTGCTGTACTGATCGTTCATTGTGGTTGGTGGAGGTAGGGTTCTTGTTCTGTACAGTCATTCATAGATCCAGCCTCCTTCCATCCTGAGGTTCTACCAGCTCTAGGTCCTTGGAGTTGTCTCTACTCAGCTAGCAGATTGGGAAATGGATGAAAATCATGTCTTAAATGCGGGTCAAGCCAGTAAGTGACACTTAGCGGTTCATTCCAGATAGTAGTCTCATAGGAATACCTAACTGCAAGGGAGGCTAAAAAATTAATTTAGCAGTGTTGCCAGGAAGAAGGAGAGAATGTGTAGCACTTACTGAATGCTTCCAAGTGCCAGGTGCTGTTCTGAATCCATTGTATGGATCAATTCATGTAATCCTCAGAAACAACCCTAAGAGAGATGTTAATTTTCTTGTTTCCAGATGAGGAAACTGAAGCATAATGAACTTATTTAAGTTACTGGAGGCATAGAACTAGGGAAGGGCTAAACCAGGATGGGAGATCAAGTAATCTGACTTGAGAACTCACTTCATAACTATTATACATTCTGCTTTTGTACACCTAGACAGGGTTTATAGAATCATGTTCTTGTTCATTAAATGTAGAATATAAATGACTATTAAAAAAAATGTTTTCCTCATCATATAGGCTTATACAACAATAATACCTAGGATTGACACAGGGCTGTTCAAGACTGATCCAGAGAGACATTTAGGCCTAGGCCTCAGGAGCCCTTGAAATGGTCTCTCCCTTTGGCCCAGAAGTTCTACTGGTTTCCTTGCATTCTCACGTGAGTGAAAGAAGTTGTATGGATGAAGACCTTTCTCACAGTGTTTTTTAATATAGAAAAAAGTTAGAAACAACCTAGCTGTCTGACAATAAGTACAGACTAAATACATTTTGAGATATACAAATGGATTGTTTTGTAACCACTACAGATGGGAATATTCATGAATACTTAGGACATGAAATATGTTTATTTACTATTTATAAGTAGTACATATACAAGTCATGAAATAATACATACATCAGGAAAATATATTTTCAAAGTGTGTATTTGCATATGAAAGCCTTAAAAACATCTTACAAAATATTAATATTGGTTAACTTTAGGTGGCAGATTTTTTGATCTTTAAAATGTTACTCATTTTTATTTTCTAACATTTCTATAAAAACATTTTATTTGTGTGACCAAAAAAGAGAGAAACCAATAAAGCAGAAAGTTTAATTTAAAAAGAAGATATATTTGCCCAGCATGGAGGGTGATGGAGAGATGTACAAGTTTATAAATTCCACAGAACTTCAGGCCATTCCAAGGGATAGTCAGTTAAAATCATTTTCATGCATTCATCTAGCGTATACTCATTCATCCCGTTACATGTAAGATGCCTACTCTGTGTCTCCACTTTGGCAGGACCCAATGTATGTCAATAAAAAGGACACAGGCTCTCCCCTTGAAAGAACTTACTTAGGGTAGGAAAGGGGCTGAAAATACCCCTAGTCTGAGAGAATAGAATGTATAGATAGGTTTTGGTGGGGGTCACAATTTTATGTGACATAATTTTGTACAAATTGCGTAAAATATCCATCATATTTAGCTGACATTACCAACTTTAAGTCATTCATTGGCAAAAAAACAAAATTAGGTTCTAGATTTGCCAGGCTCTTGGATTCCTTTACCTTAAGTGTCTGAGGAAATTCTAAAGAAGCTTCTATAAGGACATATTCAGCAAATCAAAGGGCCCTTTCGATAAGACAGACTCTTATAAAGTTTCTTAAGAACATTATGGGTTAAAATCTTTTGGAAGACCTCCATGGGCAACTTATTGGGAAGGCCTGAATTTAAAAAAAATCCAATTTTCATGGTTCACATTTGAGTTTCTGGAGAGCAAGGCAGCGATTTGATTTAATTCAATTCAACACACATTTATTATAATTGCATTATAATATTTATTATAATTGCATTATAGCGTTTACCATCACTTCAGCAGGAAGCTCTGTAATTAGAGACCTCTGCAGTCAGTCATATTTGCCTTCCCTCAAAGTATAGGATACCCCTGGGCCTCTGAAGACCCAGAATACTGCATTGTAATTGTCTGTTTATCCCATTAGACTATATCCTTGAGGCCAGAGACTGTGTGCTCCTGTCACCCACTGTGGTTCCTGGAATATGGTAGGCTCTCAATAATTACATTCTGGGAAGATACACTCTTCATTCTCTTGTTCCTTTTTAACATTTAATTGCTCATTAATATTTCTTTCAAAGGACTAGCTAGACATGGGGAGGGATCCTTGGTCAGTTATAAACATTTAATAAGATAGCTGAAGACACTGTAGTGGGAATTAGAGGATTATAAAATAATTTTAAAATTGGTACTTGTCCTAATAGAGCTCACACTCCCACTGAAATGATGCATGATGTCCTAGAAAAAAATGAGCTTAAGATACTTAACTGTATGCTGCTCAAAAATGAGCCTTAATTTGTAGATATATAGCCATACCTCAGTTATTATAAACAGTATCAGAAAATCAAACCTAACAAAGCCGATGAAAGTAGTTATTCAGAGGATTAAATGACTTTTTATTATAGAAAAATGGTTTTGTACGGAGCTTCTTTTACATTGGGAATGTCCTGATTAATTTTAACTCTGAATTGCTTTATGCTTAAAAATGCATGGACTGTGTAGCATAGCATTGACGTGGAGGGTGGAGGCAGATGGCAGGAGTGTGTAATGTTGAAGAGGAGTTAAAGGAAGGTGAGGGGAAAAACAATTTCATTCATTTAGTCATGTATTCATCCAACAAAATTTATTTAGTTCACATCTGCCATGGAGGAGAAAGACGTGGAACAGTAGAGCTAGGAACATTCTAAGTAAATGCATTTAGTGCTACTCAGACACATTTACTTCATTGAAGTTGACATACTCTTTTGAGGAATAATAAAATTGCCTGAAATCTAAGAGCATTGAATCAAATCAAGAGTCGGGAGTGTTGACTAGTAGAAGGTGCTTTAGGGCTGATGTCACAAGACCTGGTTTTAAATCCTAGCTCTGCGTCTTGGTTGAGCAAATAAATCATGCTCGGAGCCCAGTTTTCTCATCTTTAAAATGGGAATAAAAATAACCACTTGTATGGGTAAGTGAGAGAAAACATTAAATCTCCTCTAATAGCACCCTAGTACATAGAGGTGCAGGGCAAAAATTACTTCCTTTCTGAATTTGTAATGTCACTCTCTTCTTAGCAAGCTAATGGGAGAGACTTGGGTAACAGTATTTGTTACAGTGACCTGTAGATGGCGCTCTAACAATGTAAGAGTAGTTTGTTGGAGGGTGGCTTTTTGTGAGGAATATGGCATATGCTCAGTGCTAATTAATGCCTGATAACTACATGAAACATGTTCGTGGTCCACAGTTTATATCCCAGCCTAACCCTGAGTGAACTAGTAGGATTGGCAGAAAGAGGGTTTTGTGGAGCCAACCATACTTGCTTTTGCTCTGTGAAGACTTACATGTATTTTATGTCAGCTGGTTAGAGTCAGTAAATGGATCACTTCTTTCAGAAGTATAGGAAAGAGTCATCAGAGGGGGAGAGCACATGGGCCAGTCATCCAAGGAAAAAGGATGAGTGTTTACGCTGACCCTTTATTTTACTGATGGTGGAAAAAAGCCAGCATCATTTACCACCACTCTACCAGCTACCACAACCAGAGTTGTGAGACTCCAGTGAGAGGCAAGGGATATTTAGAAGGATCCAGAGGAAGGCAGAGGACAGTGGGGAAAACACAAAATTTATTGCTTTCAAAGGCTGGAAGGGTGGGAGACACTGACGCTCTAGACTAGCAAACATGTCACCTGTGTCACTGCCTCTTCCATGCTAAACGCAGACATTACTAATGAATTATGCCAATGTTCCCTGTTGAAGATGGAGACCACTGAAACGTTCTTGTTGTAACCGTCTAGGCAGGCTTTACAAAATCTTAGGAGTCGACACACAGGATGGAGATGAAAACTCAGCCCAAAGCATATACAACCACCCTACTCAAAGGTGGTGTTTCCTTTTTTGGCTTGGCTTGTTTGATTTTTACCTGAGTCGTTAGCAGCAAAATTTAAAGATCTCTTCTAGAGCTCACATTTGCTCACACGGCTCACATTTGCTGCAGTAATACACAGTCCCACATTCTTAATGACTTATGATGCCAATTTATTTCTTACATTACATGTTGGTGACTGTGGATCAGCTGCTGTGGCCTGGCTCCACTGTTTTTCCATTTCTGCACTGTAGGCACCAGGCTAAAGGAACAGACCCAGTTCAGCAATAGGGCTGGTAGAAACAAGCAATGCCTCTTAATTCTTTTCCTCTGATGTGGTGAATGTCAAAATCAGTCACGTTCTTCTAGTCAAAGCATATCACAAGGCCACGCTCAATATCATGAAAGATGCCTGGATACCGAAGGAGACATGGCAATGGTTGAGGATTTATAGGGAAGAGGGGGCACAGTAACACAGTCTACCATAGAAAATTCTTTCCTTGTGATCTCACTAGGGCAGCGTCAAGCATTTTATGGTACATGGATAGTGACTCAGTACCTTTCAGATTTCTTCCTCGATTGCAGTGAAGAAAGAGAGAAGCTATATAGAAAGCTGAGGTCAAGCATCTTGTACCAACTTAGTCCAATTCTCACAGAGAGGGATAACCTCTTCTCTTTGCTGAACTTCTTACTGCACTCTTATTTAAATTTTTTTTTAATGTTTATTTTTGAGAGACACAGAATCTGAAGCAGGCTCCAGGCTCCAGGCTCTGAGCTGTCAGCAGAGAGCCTGACGTGGACTCGAACTCACTGACTGTGAGATCATGATCTGAGCCAAAGTCACATGCATAACTGACTGAGCCATCCAGGCGCCCCCTTACTATACTCTTAATATGATGATTTGATTAATCTAAAATTCTTTACATGATTTAAGCACTGGCCCTTGTTCACTACCTTGGCCTCCTATTTCAACACTCTTCACCAGAACCTTTATGATGCAGACAAAAAAAAAAAACACCACAGGAAGTCAGGAATATGCAAGATTATTTGCAATAATTAATTAATGTAATAATATTTGCATATTATTAAAAATCTTCAACTGAGTATATTTTAAAGATCTAATTGGCTTTATTCAGTGATTCATGAATCAGGCAACATTCCGTCTAGCAGACAGAAAGTTGCTGAGTTGCTATACAAAATGAAAGACTTTTATAGGCAGAATGGAAAGGGATAAGGTAGTTATGCTAGCAAGAAGCAGATTGGTTGTGGCAAGGTCACCTTCCTTTAGGGGACAGGGATGGCAGGAGTCTATCAAGAGATTACCTCACTAGCACTGATCAGGTAATTCCAGGTTTAAGATTCCATTCCTGGGAGAGGCTGAAATTGTAAGTAGATACTAAGTCTTTTTTTTTTTTTTTAACATTATGCCCTTCAGTTTGCCTGCAATATATTTCCCCCTATGTTAGACACTCAAGGTTTACCATACGAACATATGTATGCACTTCAGTGTGGCTTCTGTCCTTTACCAACCTATAGGATGGTAAATCCACGCCATTACTTATTGCCCTAAAAAAATAAATCACATCTTTTAAGCAAAGAAATGACTGTGGGTATCATTCCAAAAAGAAAGAAACTAATGTTTCAGCAGAAGAAAAAAGAACTGTGCTCTTTTTTAATGCTAATTTCCCATTCCCACCATATCAGTTTGCATACAGTTGATGTTGGAAGGAAAGCAGCCAGTTCTAGATTTTCCTTGATGCCTTCAGGCCAGCGCAGTAGCTGATTACAATACCCCCTCTGGGCTTGCATGCACCTGGAAGAGCAAATGTACCCTATCCTTGAGTTGGCCAATGAGTAACAGCTGTTTAGTTCTGCAGGAAATGTACACCTTACCCAAAGAAAAGAACAGACTGGGATTATGGGACTGAAAGGCTGTCACCCTACCACAAGAACACCAGCCTGTGACCCTCTTTCTTTGACTGTATTCTGAAGGCTAAGTCTTTGACTCTCAGTTATGTTTGCATTTGATTATTTTTATATACATTTTTATGTAGCAGTGACAAGGAAGGGGATAGTTCACTGAAACATTGATAGCATGCCACAGTCACTGGAAGATGTGACTCTGTTTCTACCTCTTCCATCAGAACATTATTGTCTTATTACATTTCCTTTTCATATGAAATACTACATTTCCTCTTACTTAACTGATGGATGGTTGGGATTGTTACTTTTGATTTGGGTAAACCCATATAGAGAAGCATTCCCGATGTGCTGGAGGGATAGGAACAGAATAGATATTGAGGTCATGGCTCACATAAATACACTTTGCCTTGCTAAATCCTCTTCATCCTCAGGTCTTAGCTTCATCAACACTTCCCTTGGGTCATTCTGAGCTGGGGGCCCAGCTATATGTTTCTATGTGATCTTGTACACTGAAAAAGTCAACTCTAAATTTCTTGAGGCAAGAAAGTCTCTTCAGTTATTGATATTTCTTCAGTGCTTGACATGTGTTTGGGTATACAGACCAAGTCCTCAGCAAGTATGTATGGAATAAATGGAATGAATGAATGCTTACTTCCCCTGCGTGTTCCCATCTTGGGGGCCAAAGAGAAGTCTTAGATTGGTTTAGGCCACAAAGAGAATGGTAATGGGAGTTGGGCTCCTTGTTAGGAAGTACTGTGACCAAAGCAGACATGTTTGAGGAGGCAATGGTTTTACTAACTCTGAGCCTGTCCTTTATAGGAAGGCTTTATGGTCTGTGGGTCAAGAACAGAGACTAATGGCACACATATCTGACGTTAAGTTCTCCCTCTACTTTTGATGAGCAGTCAGAACTTGTTGGGTAAGTTGTCTTAAAAACTGTAGATCTCATTTTTTTCAACTGTAAAATGGGGGGCGGTGGGGATAATAACACCTACCTCATATAGTTGTTGTGAGATATAAGTGGGATTTTTAAGTGGTTGGGTCTCAGTAAACACTCAGTAATTGCTAGCTGTTGTAATCAATATTGCTATTAATTTGTATTTTTTTCTGATTTTATTATGAAAATAAGAAGAGGCAAGAGAATGAAGCAGAGTGATACTCAGTATCTGAGCAGATTTTAAAAGGCCATGGGATTAAAGATGTCGATAACTCAGATCCTCTTGCTTGTAAACTCCCACTCCCATCAACACATTAAGTATGATCAATATAAATATAATCATCACTCAGGATGGTCTATTTGCTACTCACTTTACAGAAAAGAAACCTAAGCATAAATGTAAAGACTGTGAAAGCAGTGTAGTGAATGTTATTACCAGCCCTCCCCAGTCCTACTCAAATCCCAAGGTTGGTTATATTTTAAAAGCACTCTTGATTCATTAATCTGATTTTTAAAAAGCAGGGAGAAGTTTACTGTTGATTATGCATGATGCTTAGAGTTAGAATAGCTTGTAAGAAACTGGTATTTGTTGTTGCTAAATAAAATTTGTTTTCTTTGTGATCACACAGTAGATGAACTTTGCTACAGCAGAGATGTTGAATGCCCTGAAAGGGAATAGGTAACCTGGGTCTAAGTAGACTCCCTCCCTGCCATGAATGGACTAGTGTTTGATGAGATATGCTGGACCAGTGAATTCTTTTTTCAGGAACAAGACTGCTTCTATCTGATAAGCTGGAGAACAGTGGGGATAGATGACTGTGTTCTAAGTTTGATTTCCAATTGGTGAGGAATTCCAATGTCCAGTAGGACCCTAAATAGCTACTGCCTCTTCCTAGTCTGTCTTCCTTCAGATGCCAGAGAGCTACTAGTGAGAGCATCACTGAAAAGGTGGAATTTGTCCTAAGAAATGTTGTATCCCAGGGTAGAAAATAGGACTGAGAGACCAGGAGAATTCGTATCAATCATAACTATGTATGCATGGTCAAAATCTGATCTTCACGTCTTGTGGGGGAGAAGAGGAGTGGGAATCTGGCTTAGATTATCCTTTGTTTTATCAGAAATAACACTGACTTTGAAATCACATGCACCTCAGGTTATATTCTAACTCTTGAACATTTTAGCTATGTGATCATGGATAAATTAAGTTGACCTTTCTAAGCTTCATTGTTGAAATCAATAATAGATATAATGTATGTAAGTCATCTCCTAAAGTGCCTGCAAGATATTAAATTCTTAAGCAATAGTAATTTTTACTGTTTTAACAGAAATACTAGTAGTGTATATAGTGAAATATAAATGTAAATATAGACCTATAGATAGTTCATTTTAAACCAATGGAGACGTGTATTTTAATAATAGTAGGAATAAATTACATTGAGCACCCACTATGTGATGGGTTGTACTAATATCATTAAAAACTTTATCTCATTTAGTTTTACTCTAACAAGACTTTAAGAGGTGGATTCTATCATTTTAAAATGTAAGAAACTGAGGAATGAAGAGTTAGTTTCTGAACAACATAAAGAAGTGGTATAGTCGACTGAGAGTTCTGAAAATCATGTAATTTGTTTTTCAGTATAGAGGGTATTTACCCAGCATCTCACACATCATCAGGAGGGAATAGAAAGGCCATAAGACAGACTATATGCATCAGAATGCCCATTAATTGAGAGACAAAAATACATGTCCAAACAATGAGTGATGACGCCTTGTTATTGGTGGTCATGATGTTATAAGAGATAAAGAAAAAATATTAATAGGACTTCTACTACTCTTTCTTCTTCCTCCACTACTAAGTAATTATTTCAGATGCTAATTTTGTGCTTAAGTCAGTGCTAGGTACCAACATGAGATCTGACTTCGGATTTCCTGAGTTTAAAGCTTTGCTTCACCCCTTATTAGCTGGCTAACCTCAAGTGACTCACTAAACTTCTCGGAGTCTCAGTCTCTCATCTATCAAATGGGGAGAATAATAATATTATTCATCTCTATTATTATGAATAATGTTATTTACATCAGGATTATTGTGAGGAAGAGAGGAGATAATATATTTCAAGCACATAGTACAATTTATGAAACATGTAGGCATTATTATTATTATTATACTTAAAAAATACTTCCACTCTTGTCGGGATGCTAGGCTTCTCAAGGGTGTTACTTATAACAACTGAGAATGTCTCTTGGATTCTTTGCACTTCAAAGCAAGACATTAATGTTCTGAAAGTTTCACTCCAGGTTCTAAAGAGCCCTCATATATTAATTAGGATGGTGAATATATGAGTGTGTGTGTGTGTGTGTGTGTGAGCTAGAGAGGGAGAGAGAGATTGATTCATCGATTGATTGTTCATTGCATTTAGCATCCTGGATGGTCCAAGCAGCATATGCAATAAAGACAGAGGAGAGGCAGAAGTATTCTTTTTTTTTTTGGGGGGGGGGTGGTTCATGTGTCTCCTCCATCACCCCACAGAGAGAATTTTTAGCAGAATTTGACCTCAACTGTTCTGACCTGTGGAAACAAGAAGTCTCTTCCTCTCTTGAGTTTTCTGTCCAGGGAATAACTTAGTTGTCTCTTGTTCCACTTCTCCCACCAAGATGTCAATACGTTGATTTCAGCTTAGCAGAGAGGAGAAGGCTGTAAAATTGAACATGCTCAAATAAAGTGTGGGGGATTAGAAGGATGGAAGTCCAATGCTATTGTATCCTTTGAAGCTCTTCCAGACACAAGTCTAGTGGGTGGTCAAACTGTCCATGAGAGGGAGAACTGTTTAAGCCTTCTATTTCTTTTCACAAACTGTCCTGAAATTGCCAGTGTCAATTTCAAACCATTATTTAAAGCCTTGCAAATAACTATAATGCCTTGCATTATCTCTTGTTATTTGACTATCTCCTCCATTGTAGGCCAGGGATAATGGCATGCATGGGATTGGCATTGTTTTCAGTTTAAAGAATGGATCATCTCTAAGAGCTACCCTCACATGATACACAGAATATGACAGAGTCCTGAAAAAGACTCTGTGGTGTTTTTAATTTAAAATGAGTCAACAAATGGTTTGATACTCTTCCCTTCAAAAGGTGAACCCTAGGGGCACCTGGTTGGCTCAGTCAGCTAAGCAGCCAACTTTGGCTCAGGTCATGATCTCATGGTTCACAAGTTCGAGCCCCACATTGGACACTGTGCTGACAGCTCAGAGTCTGGAGCCTGCTTCAGATCTGTGTCTCCCTTTCTCTGTCTCTCCCCTGCTCAGGCTCTGTCTCTTTCTCCACCTGAAAAAAAAAAAGGTGAATGCTAATTCTCCTCCTTTTAAGTGTTGGTTGAATTAGTGACCTGCTTCTAACAAATAGAATGTGGAGAAAATGAAGTTGTGTGATGCTTGACATTAGGGTATATAGGTGTTAATGGCTTCCTCCTTGTCTTCTCTCTGTGAATGCCAATCATCATGTCACAGAAATATTCAGCTGACTTATGG
This sequence comes from Acinonyx jubatus, assembly GCF_027475565.1. Classification (NCBI taxonomy): domain Eukaryota; kingdom Metazoa; phylum Chordata; class Mammalia; order Carnivora; family Felidae; genus Acinonyx; species Acinonyx jubatus. Next base: position 119,314,827 of record NC_069380.1, on the reverse strand, counting down.
AGTAAGAAACTGAGGCCTATTAACAGTCATGTGAGTGTGCCATTTGGGAAATTAAGCCACCAGTTCCATTCAAGCTTTCGGATGACAGTAAATCTGATTGATGTCTTGTGTGTACCAATTTATGAAAAATTCTGAGCCTGAGTCAGTCACTGAAACTATTATTGAATTCCTGACCCACAGATAAAATGAGATAAAAAAAAATTTATTGTATTAATCCACAAAGTTTTGAGACTTTTATCACACAGAATGGCTGACTCATTTTATTATTTATTTATTTATTTTACATTTAAGTTGTTAGTAACTTTATATATATATTATATATTATAATTATATATATAAATATTATATATAAATATATATTATTATATATAATATATAAGTATATATTATATATTATATATATTATTATATATTATATATATAAATATTATATATATATATAATTTATTGTCAAATTGGTTTCCATACAACACCCAGTGCTCATCCCAAAATGTGCCCTCCTCAATACCCATCACCCACCCTCCCCTCCCTCCCACCCCCCATCAACCCTCAGTTTGTTCTCAGTTTTTAAGAGTCTCTTATGCTTTATAAACCACAAATGCTTGATCCATTCGTCAGTTGATGGACATTTAGGTTCTTTCCATAATTTGGCTATTGTTGAAAATGCTGCTATAAACATTGGGGTCCAAGTGCCCCTATGCATCAGCACTCCTGTATCCCTTGGGTAAATTCCTAGCAGTGCTATTACTGGGTCATAGGGTAGATCTATTTTTAATTTTTTGAGGAACCTCCACACTGTTTTCCAGAGCAGCTGCACCAGCTTGCATTCCCACCAACAGTACAAGAGTGTTCCCGTTTCTCCACATCCTCGCCAGCATCTATAGTCTCCTGATTTGTTCATTTTAGCCACTCTGACCAGTGTGAGGTGGTATCTCAGTGTGGTTGTGATTTTATTTCCCTGATGAGGAGTGACATTGAGCATCTTTTCATGTGCCTTGTGGCCATCTGGATGTCTTCTTTAGAAGTAATACTCATCTTAACAAAGCTTTTAAAACACTCTCCATTTCAAATAGTGTTTTTATTTTTATTATTATTTTTAAGTGTTATTTATCTTAGAGAGAGAGAGAGAGAGAGCAGGGGAGGGGCAGAGAGAAAGGGAGAGAGAGAATCTTAAGCAAGCTCCATGCTGTCGGCGCACAACCCAGTGTGGGCCTTGATCTCACCAGCCAGGAGATCGTGACCTGAGCTGAAACCAAGAGTCAGATGCTGAATCCAGTGAGCCACACAGGTGCCCCTCAAATAGTTTTTTAGAAAGCATAAAAGAGACTCATACAAAGAAGTTGGTGGATGCGCCAAAGTAGGGGCTGTATGTCTTTTTGCTAACACTTCTAGCTTCTAATTTATTTTTCATGGGTTGCCTATGAGATCACATTCTGGGTATAGAATCTCTCTGTGGCCAGGATGGAGGAGGGCATACTTGGGAATCCCAGCTGGTTCCATGAACAACAGTTGAGGCTTTCCTTATCTTTAGCTGATGGGCATAATATTCTTGCTCTAGAAGACCTAATCCTTAACACTTGAGAAAGATTTGGGTGAAGAGGCTGTTTTTGAATAGAGACCTCTCAATGGGCTATAGAAGGCCCAGTGAGTGAGGACTAGGTGGGTAGAGATAATTACGTCTTGCATATATGCAGTAGTGCAGTTTCTATGTTCTCTGAAATATCCCTTACATCATTATTTGCTGGGTGATATTGTAGATAAAGCCTTGGTCTTGAAGTCAAGAGGCTTAGCCTATAGTCCTAGCTCCAATCAGAGATAAATTTAAATTATGAAATAAATTTTTCTCCAGAGAATTGTTTTCCTCGACTCCTTTAATGCAGTGGGGAAATAGGCTTATAACTGAAAGATACATTTTCCAGGAGACTGTGCAGAAAATAGATTCTCATCATGATAATGGTTTGAATGAATATTTTGGTCTTGAGGAGGATGCTTTCGTTCCTATAATTTATGTTACAATCAAATTAATTCATCTGTGCAGTGAGACCAATGGATGAAAAGGTCTGTAAAGTGCAAACTGTTGTTATAAGTTTATAAGATAAAGTACTTGCTGTTTTGGGAATCAGTCCCAGAGCCCACTGTTTTCACATAATCTTATATTGTGGGTAATTATACACAGACATTAACTTAATAAAGATAATTACAAGAATCTATCATTGCTAGGGTTTCGATTTATTTGATTGTGAACTTTTAGGGACTTTGGATTAGATGATTAGCTTATACTGGGTATTAATTTGTTGGTAAGTGCCTGAAATAGTTGCTGAAATTAATACAGAGCACGTTTTTACCTTTTCACATGAATTTGTTTGATTAACAGTACTGTATTTATTCAGGTGGGGATCTGAAATATCAGATGCAAATTTCAAATAATCACTTGAACAATCGAGTTCAAATATTTAACAGATCAGTGCAGAAAAGATTAAGTGGGAAATTCACTTTAAAGGACAAGTGAGTGAGTTAGAGAAGTAGAGAGAGGAATGGGTAGATTTTTAACTACATCAGACCTTATGGTATGGCAGATATATAGGTCACATCAAGGTGATGTTTTCAATTTGGGGAACTTTTCTATTCTTTACAACTTTTTATGTAACCTTTTCTGGTATGTTAGAGAATGGCTCTAACCCTGGCTGTGTGTAAGCATCACCAAGAGATCTTGTTAAAAATACATATTCCTGGGCCCCTCAGGATTCTGCATCATAGGTCTGGTTTGGTGTCTACACATCTTTATTTTTAACAAGCTCCCTAGGTGATACTGATGCATCGCCTGCTTTAGGAAGTACTGAATTAGAACATGCCTATGTAAGTCTGCTCCCAGCTAGAAACATGATATCATACTAATTTGCTCCTAAGATCATAAACAGGAAAATAGAAGAAAAGACACATGATTTTTTCTCTTTTTCCCCACTCATCAGCCCATTGTCCAAACTTTGCATGTCTTCTCTTCTCATTGCTAGAGACTCCTGTTACCTTCATGCTATGCCTTTCCCCAGTTTCTTACCTAAGGAAAGAGACATTTGCCCATTTCTACCCTATCCTTCTGGGACTTGTACTCACATGCTCTCAAGGCTAGCCCTGCTCAGCACTGGGCATTTACCCTGCTCCCTGGACTCTGTACCCATATTGTGCTTTAGTCTCTAGTAGTTGACTTCTGGCTTCTTCCTTAAGACTTAGTCCTGAAATTCCTGTCCAGTAGCTTAGTTCCCCTAGGGTTGGCATTCTGCCTTGATTTTCTTTTAGTCTCTCCCTAAGAACATAAATCTTCTTTCAAAACCTTGGTCCAGAGGCCAGGACTATCACAGGGTAGTAGATTTCCTCCATGCATCCTGGCATGCTTTACTCCCTCTTCCTTCTCTATGACCATATTCCACCCGCCCACCCACCCAACTGTATACTCTGAGTTGGGCCTTCCTGATGGCCCTGACCCAGGGAATGTCTGGTTATTTGATCTGGTCAGGCAATATCATGAGACATGACCTTGCATTTGTAGCATCTATAAATCTCTTGAGACTGTATAAGAAGATTAATAGAGAAATTAAAACCATGTACTTTCTTTCCTTTTTAAAAAGATTTTATTACAATTTTTTATGTTTATTTTTGAGAGACAGAGAGAGAGAGAGAGAGAGAGAGAGAGAGAGAGAGCGTGAGCACAAGTGGGGGAGGGGCAGAGAGAGAGGGAGACACAGAATCTGAAGCAGGCTCCAGGCGCTGAGCTGTCAGCACAGAGCCTGATGCACGGCTCGAACTCACAGACTGTGACATGATCTGAGCCCAAGTAGGATACTTAACTGACTGAGCCACCCAGACATCCCTAATGATTTTAATTTTTAAGTAATCTCCACACCCAATGTGGGGCTTGAACTTACAACCCCGAAATCAAGAGTTGCATGCTCCACGGACTAAGCCACCCAGGTGCCCGACATGTACTTTCTTTTCTGGTTTCCTTTTCCTCTCTTTCTCTCTGTTCTGGTCATGAACTTGAATTTGTGGCTATTTACTTTTCTCCTAATCTGTAAACTAAGTCTTTTTTCCCCTTGATTTCAAAAAAAGTAATAACAAGAATTTGTCCTGTAAAAGAAAGATTCAAAGGAGTCCTGACTGCTGTCTTCAAGTATATGAGAGATTGTCATGCAAATAAGGGTTTAAACTTGAGCCATGTAGCCCAAAGGATGGCCAATGATGTCTCAGAATGAGGAAGATATTCTCCCAGTCTAAAATGGAGTAGAGTGAGCAGTCTCTGAAGAAGGAGGGCTTCCTTTTATTGGAGGGATCAAAGGAATCTGAATGGCTAGGGTAGACATCCCAAGGAGGGGACCCAGGAGTACAGTGGATCTCATGCAGCTTTGAGAGTCAGGAGTTAGGATTCATTGATATAGGTCAGTGGCCATAGGTTCAGGCAGTGTCATTTAGTGCTCTGTGGAGTGGCATGTAGGTCCTACCCAAGAGATTATACTGGTTGGTTCAGAAAAGGGTAATGGGCCAGCTTTGTTCAAAATAACATGAAGAGTGTCCTGACTATATGTCCTTGGTAATTTTAGTCTTTTATCTATCCTGAGATAAAAGTACTAGGGCTAGCTTCTCTGCAGTACTGGTAACAAGTCAGTTCTGAAAAGATGTCGTATCTTATGGTAGACCTAGGTGGTTAAGGCTGGTACTTGATAGTTTAGGAAATATGGTTTTGCATTGACTTCCTAAAAGATCTTGGAAGTTTAATTATTAATTAAGTTTTACCCAATCTCTATTATACGCTAAACACTGGATAGAGTTGGTTTGATTTCAGGGTTATCTGTGGGTCTTGATGGTTCATTATACAATGTGTTTAAAAAAAATTTTAATGTTTATTTTTGTGTGAGAGAGAGCGTGTGCAAGTGGGAGAGGGGCAGAGAGAGAAGAAGACACAGAATCCGAAGTAGGCTCCAGGCTCTGAGGTGTCAGTACAGACCCTGACGAAGGACTCGAACCCATGAACTGTGAGATCATGACCTGAGCTGAAGATGAACGCTCACCTGAGCACCCCAACAATGTGCTTTAACTAGAATATAGTTTTACCACCCAGATGACAAACTTTAATAATGTTGCACTAAGCAGGCCACTCTGGGAGTCATGCAGGTTCCAATACCAAATCTGGAGTAAGATGGAACTTTTAGGTTCTAATATGGACTGGGCTTCCCCAGGCTGGCCTGTATTTCTGAGCAAGAACCATCATCTAAGAGGGGTGTTGAAAAACAATTTCAAGGCTTACTCTTGACTGTCCACAAACAAGAGCAACTCTCTGGGCTGGATTGCAGCAGAGTTTATCTTTCAGTCATGGCTGGCAATAGAATGCTAAGCTTACTCCTTAGATAGGAATTCATAGGTGTGACTATGAGTCTAGGGTCCACTAGAGATGAACACACTTTTTCATTATCATCCCGCCAGCATCCTGTCAGCATGTGTTAGATCCTATCTGTCCCCTTTATTATGTATCTGGAAACTGCCCCACATGCTCACCCTCTTCCATGGTCACTGCATCTGTTTTTAGATAATGTAAAGGCTCCAAGAGCTGTGTTTAAGCAGAGTACTGCTCTGAGCCTCCATATTTGTCTGACTCAGTCACCTTACATTTAAAAACAAAACAAAACCCCAGACTGAAAGAAAAACCTTAAAAAAGATTCTCTAAAAATATCCACAGAGTCAATTTTAGTAAATTTAACAGTTTGGTTAACTAAAGATCAAATTCCTTCACCTTTTCTTTTGGTTCGTGACTATGATGGCAAGGGCATTGCAAGCTGCTAAAAAGACTCAGGGATACATTTTGGACTCAGAAGCTGAGTCTTTGAGAGAAGTCTTCAAGCTAAGGAGAATAATTTCAGGACATTCTCCCAAGTTATTTAGAATCATCAAATCATAGAACTTGGATTTTCTGTGTTGACGTTGATACTCACAAAAGCTGCAAGAAACATATCCCTATTTGGGCTCCTGGGTGGCGTAGTCAGTTAAGCATCTGACTCTTGACCTCACTGTTTGAGATTTAGAGCCCTGCATGGGGGGTCTGCACTGATGGGGCAGAGCCAGCTTGGGATTCCCTGTCTCCCTCTCAATTGCTCTCTGCCCCTCTCCAACTTGTGAGTGCTCTGCCGGGAAATACATAAACTTAAAAAAACTTTTAAAAAGATACCCCTATTTGCATTTGTTTTATCAACTGTTCTTTCTGTGTTTGTGGGGTTGGTGGCAAAGTATGGAGAAGACACGTTCTCTCGGCTTACATAAACAAGTCAAAAATTAGTCTTCTTTTTTCTCAGAGTGGGAATATAGGGAATACAGGCATTCATAAGTATGTTTCTATTTGAGAAAATATAAGGAGAGGCTTTCAGTTCATAGGGCTCATTTTTTCTTAGGGCAAATTATGCAAATAACTGGAACTTAAACATATTGCTACTGCTATTATTTGAACATGCATACTTTTGTAGGATTTTTCATGATTGAAAAAAGAAATCTGGGGCCTGTGCATTTGCAGTATTCAATAACATAAATGCTCATTTCTCAACTGTGATTGTATATTGTCTCACGGCTCATGCTGACACATGCTCAATTCCTGTCATAGGCAGGATGGTGTGCTTTGGGCTGATTACATTTTTGACAAAACTCTCTGTGGAGATTTTAGACATGGCCGATGTATAACAATGAGGCATATACCGCGTGTATGTTTGTGTGTGAGGCAAATGTAAACTTCCATCAGATATTTGATTGAAATGTAGCACTTTTTCAAATTTTGAAAGCCATATTTGCCAGTATAGAACTCAAATTTGCTAATATAAAGATATAAATTTCCAAACAGGTATGCACTTTCTTCTTTGGAATGAAAATGGACTTGTCCAGTGAGCACCAATTTTGTTGCAAGTGGTGATATTGTAGAGAAAGAACCATGGAAAGTGGAGCAGAGGAAAGTGTGATTGGCAGTGAAATAAACACCAAAAACCACACAGAGACTGGAGGTATTTCTTTGGAAAGCAAAATAAACGAAACAATGCGTAAAACAAAGAGGCAACTTGCAGATGATAGGTAGGTAGGTACACGATTGATTGATTGATAGATAGCCACAAGGAATTTGTAGTTCTCCACTTTTTTTCCTATTCCATTAAACCTATTATGTGTAATTAGAATATCTCATAAGAGCTGGAAACCAAGAAAGAGCTATGATATACTATATGCAGGGAGTTACCTAAAATGTTTGATACTATTTACTTCATTGCTGCACTTTCCCCCACCCATCGCATCTTTAGGAAAAAGTCTGAAGTCCCTTACATGGCCATAAGTCTTGAGATGATCCAGCCCCCACCTACCTCTTTAGCTTCATTCATGCCTTTTGATTTGTTTATTTTTATTCTGCTTCTGTCACACTGACTTCTGTTCAGTTCCTTGACATGCCATATCTTCTATGGAATGAGAATCTTCATACAATCTGGTATTTTTTTTCAATATATGAAATTTATTGTCAAATTGGTTTCCATACAACACCCAGTGCTCATCCCAAAAGGTGCCCTCCTCAATACCCATCACCCACCCTCCCCTCCCTCCCACCCCCCATCAACCCTCAGTTTGTTCTCAGTTTTTAACAGTCTCTTATGCTTTGGCTCTCTCCCACTCTAACTCTTTTTTTTTTTTTTTTCCTTCCCCTCCTCCATGGGTTTCTGTTAAGTTTCTCAGGATCCACATAAGAGTGCAATCTGGTATTTTTGATGTGGTTACCCCTTTCTCTCCTCTCACCCCAATGCTTTCTCATGGTGAAAAGATACTTGTTTTTTAGGTCCAAGTTCAAGTATCACTTTCTCCAGGAAGCCTTTCCTGATGTCCCCATCTCCCAAATGAGTCTAAACTTCCTCACTGCATATTCCTACAACATACTCAACTCCTCCTTCATGGTACTCAACACTGTTAAAACTGCCTGTTTATAGTTTGTCTATTCTGCTGTCAACTCCATATCTTCCTTGTTATATCCAAGAACCTCATCTGATGCCTTTCCCTTGGTTTGTGACCAAATATTCTTACAGTTTTAAGTAGTAAAGCTGACTACTGAGGCCTCAGGGAAGTGAATGTGTGACTGCAAAATGTGAGGTATAGTTAATATTTTGGGGTTGTTATTGAAATTAAGTGATGTAAAACATCTACTGAAGTTATAAAGGACTTATAAATTTGTAGCTTGTAAGTAGCTTCAAGTTAGTTTTTGTAATTAAGCAGCATAGAAATAACAAAGACTAACATATCTCTACTTGGATGTGTCAAGTCTTCAGACTCACCAGATAAAAGATCAAACTTAAAAATTTTTCCCCAACTTGAGAAGCTTAACAGAGGACCATGGGGGAAGGGAAGGGGAAAAATAGTTTCAAACAGAGAGGGAGGCAAACCATAAGAGACTCTTGAATGTGGAGAACAAACTGAGGGTTAATGGAGGGGGTGGGGTGAGGAGGAAATGGGTGATGGGCATAAAGGAGGGCACTTGTTGGGATGAGTGCTGGGTGTTGTATATAAACGATGAATCATGGGAATCTACCCCCAAAACCAAGAACACACTGTATACATTATGGGTTAGCTAACTTGACAACAAATTATATAAAAAAATAAAATAAAAAATAAAATAAGAATTAAAATAAAATAAAACAAAATAAAGTAAAACAAAAAACAAAACAAAATAAAATAAAATAAAATAAAATAAAATAAAATAAAATCTTTTCCCCCAATCCTGTACTAATGAGCTATTCACAACACCAGTGGACAGAAACACCATGTCTAGCCTTGGTAGCCATCTTCAACACTTTGATTTTCCTCCTCAATAAGCAATCCTCAGCAAATCCTGATGATTTTACATTTCTCCAATCCATCCATTTCTCCTCATCTTCAGTTTTCCATCCTTGCCCCCCTACCATCATTTTAGTCCTGGACAGCAGAGTAGCTTCAAGAATGGTCTTCTTGTTCTACCCATGCCTTCCATTCAATCCAATCTTCTCATTGTAGCTAGAGTGATCTTTTACAAACTTAGATATAACCATACCATACACATGCAGCTTATATATTCACTTTCCAACAGAATAGTGATAATAACAAGTAACATTGTTATATGGCACTTTATAGCACTCATTATATGCCAGACACGGTATTAAGTGCTTTATGTATGTCAACTCACTTAATCCCCCATAAGTTGTGTTGTAATTATGGATTTAGTCGATTGTGGAGGAAGCAGTACAGAGAGTTTGAGCAATTTATAGCAGGCCATACACACTTACCATTCTTTAATCTTTTCTAATTTGGAGAGGCAGTGTAGAATGATTATGAAGAATGTTGACTCTGGAAATGGTCTGCCTGGCTTCAAATCTTGACTCAAGATTCTACCCTCTTGCTAGCTGATTTCTACCCTCTCTGGACTCTGTTCTCTTATCAGCTACATGGGGATGCTAACACATCTCCTTTATAAGTTTCTTGTATCAAATGGGTAAATAAAAGTAAACTGTTCAGAATGATACTTGGCACAGAAATAGAATTCAATAAAAGTTATTGATACTACCTTAGGAGATAGACCCTGTCTACCCTTCCTAATTCATCCTTTGCCACTTTTCTCCCTTTCATCTCTATTATTTTTTTTAAAATTCTGGTCTTGTTGCTATCTCTCATAATATCGTGCTTCTTGTCATAGTACACATGTCCCCTATTGTTCTCCAACAATCCCCATCTTCCCTATTCAACTCTCAAATATTTTTACTTCCCACATGGCACTTAGGCTTGGATGTAAACCCTTATTTGCCCACAGTCTAGTTTAGATCTCACTGTAGTGTATTCTCAGTATACCCTGTAACTTTTCCTGGGAGGTGCTTATCATAATTGCGCCTTTATATTTATTTGTATGGTGTTTTAGTTGTCAACTTTACTATTCTTCTATAAGATCAATTATAAAAGTATTTTTATAGTCACCATTATACAGTGAGCTTGATACATATTTTTGTTCATGAATGAATAATATATGTCTCTATTATCCAGAACTTGTGGTTAGAGGGGTACATTTCTATTTAATAAACACAAGCTTCACTTAAATTTCTGCAGGTGTGGTGGTTGAAGATGTTAAATCCATAGAAGTAGATATAGGCTCTTTTCATGAACCTCTGTGTAACTGGAACCAGAGATGATGTTTGTTTTGTGTTCATAGCTGAAGATAAAAATTAAGGACTACTTTTAAAGTGAACATAAATTAGGAACTGAATATGGATTTTAGCAGCATTTTAAGTCTCTCATTAAGATCTAAGAAAGATTGCTTGATCATGGATATTCCCATAAATCATTCTTGAGAAATTCTTTAAGTCATGAAGCAGAACTGTACAAGTGGAAATTACCAATTAAGTAGTATATCTAAGAAGGGGTAAATGTTCTAGTGAAAGGATTAGAGAAGAAATGTTGGCATAAACAGAATAAAGGGATTTTCATTTGTACTGGGCAGTCATAAAGGTGGTCTAAATCCTGATGAATCTTTTGCTTTCTTTGGAAGCAACTGGCCCATTAAACATTTAGTACCACAGTCCCATGTGGTGGGAGCCATGGCACTTTTCTACAGCCAACATGTTGGTCATGCAGGTGTGAGCAGATGAAATTGTGCATTGGAGCACAGATGAGATGAAAAAACAAACCACTGAAAAGTTGAGCTAAAAATGTCCATATCCATTTGGCACAAGCAAATATAATACCATGGGAAATGCCACAGAAAATTAAGTTCAGCTGTCTTCTTCCATTCTGGACTCATGTGTTAGCTACTTTAAAGTAGTATGGTGGTTATTTGTGGAGAATACATATCCACAGAAAGGTCTTTTTTTTAAGGCTTCTTGGTTATTTCCTCCACATAATAAAATTCCTGATCTCACACAGAATGTAGATGAAGGATTAGGATGAGGAGCATTTTTACTAAAATCTTTGAATATAGATATAGATATAGATATAAATCCCCATATTCCTAAGGCAACTCATATACTTTTCAATGGCCTCAGTATTAGTTGAGTCCATTATTATTAACGGACAGTAGTTCACCAACGTGCCTCATCTATTGCCATTGGAGATTAAGAAGTTTGGCTTCTTTGTCATAAAAAGCAATGCATTAAATGTGTTCCCTGGAAGAAAAAAAAAAGTAGATTTGAAACAAAACTTAATAGGGGTACCTGGGTGGCTCAGTCGGTTAAGTGTCCGACTTCAGCTCAGGTCACGATCTCGCAGTCCGTGAGCTGGAGCCCCGCATCGGGCTCTGGGCTGATGGCTCAGAGCCTGGAGCCTGCTTCCGATTCTGTGTCTCCCTCTATCTCTGACGCTGCCCCGTTCATGCTCTGTCTCTCTCTGTCTCAAAAATAAATAAACGTTAAAAAAATAAAAAAAAAGAAACAAAACTTAATAATTTATAAAAGCTAACACCAACTTACATTACAGATATATGACAGATGGAAAGAAATAAAAGACCATACAAAGTTAATGAGCACATAATAATTGATAATCATCAGTTCTTCTAAAAATATTTTTTACTGAGGATAGTTGATACACAATATTAGTTTCAGGTGTACAGTATAGTGATTTGACAGATCTATACTATACATTATGAAATGCTCACCACACTAAGTGTACTTACAATATGTCATTATACAGTTATTGAAATATTATATACCCTATTCGCTATTCTGTACTTTGTATTCCCATGATTTATATATCGTACCTCTTTATCCCCTCACCTGTTGTGCTCATCCCTCCCTCTCCCCATTCCTCTTCCCTCCCCTTGGGCAATTACTAGTTTGTACTCTATATTGCCGGTCCCTTTCTGTCTTCTGTTTATTTTTATTTTTTATTTTTTAGATTCCTCATATAACTAAAACTGTATGGAATTTGTCTTTTTCCTTCTATTTCACTGAGCATAATACTCTCTAGCTCTACCCATGTTGCAAATGGCATGGTTTTTTTTTATGAGTAATATTTCACTGTGTGTATAAATATAAATACAAATGATATAAATATAAATATATAGTGTGGGTTTGTGTATAGATAGATAGATACCACATTTTCTTTATCCATTTAACTATTTATAGACCCTTAGGTTGTTTCCATATCTTGGCTATTGTAAACAGTGCTGCAGTAAACATAGGAGTGCATTTTTTTTTTTTGAGTTAGTGTTTTTGTTTTCTCAGGATAAAACCAAGAAAGGAATTATTGGGTTCTATGGTATTTCTTTTTTTAATTTTTTGAGGACACTTCATACAGTATTCCATAGTGGCAGTACACGATAATGCCCTTTACCCCACAATTTCACCAGCACTTCTTTCCTGTCTTTTTGTTAACAGCCATTCTGGCCGGTGTGAAGTGATAACTCATTGTTTTGAACTGCATTTCCCTGACAATTAGTGATACTGGGCATCTTTTCCTTTGTCGCCTGGAAATCTGTATATATTTGCAGAAATGTCTATCTAAGTCCTCTGCCCATTTTCAGTTGGATTATTTGTGGGCATTTTTGTTTGTTTTTGTTTTTGTTTTTTGGTCTTAAGTTGTATAAGTTCCTTATGTATTTTGGATATTAACTTGTTATTAGGCATATCATTTGCAAATATCTTCTCCCATTAACTAGGTTTCTTTTTCTTTTGTTGATGGTTTTTTCACTGTACAAAAGTCTTTTATTTGGGTGTATTTCCTATAGTTTATTTTTGCTTTTGTTTCCCTTGCCTGAAGAGGCATATCCATATATATGTTGCTACCACCAATGTCTAAGAGATTATTGCCTAATATTTGCTTAAGAATTTTATGGGTTCAGCTCTCAGCTTTAAGTCTTTAATACATTTTGAGTTTATTTTATTTTGTTTTTAATATTTTTTAAAGATTTGAGAGAGAGAGAGAGAGAGAGCACGAGAGAGAATATGAAGTAGGCTCCAGGCTCTGAGCTGTCAGCATAGAGCCAGACATGGGCCTGGAACTCATGAACCACGAGATCATGACATAAGCTGAAGTCAGATACTTAACTGACTGAGCCACCCAGGTGTCCCAATATTGAGTTTATATTTGTGTATGGTATAAAAAAGTGATCCAGTTTAATTTTTTTGCATGTAGCTGTGCAGTTTTTCCAACACCATTTGTTGAAGAGACTGTTTTTTTCTCCATTGCCCCCTTTGTTGTAGATTAATTGACTATGTAAGTGTTGGTTTATTTTGGGGATCACTTCTGTTTCCTTGATCTGTGTGTCTGTTTTTGTGCCAGTACCATATTGTTTGGATTACAATAGCTTTGTCATATCATTTGAAATCTAGAGGTGATATCTCCAGCTGTGTTTCTTTATCTCAAGATTGCTTTGGCTATTTTGTGTCTTTTTTGTTTCCATTTAAATCTTTGAATTATTTTTTCTTATTCTATAAAAAATAGTATTGGTATTTTGATAGGGATTGTATTGAATTTGTAGGTCACTTTGGACAGTATGGACATTTTAACAATAATATTTTTTCCATTCTATGAGCATGGTATGTCTTTCCATTTGTTTGTGTTGTTTCCAATTTCTTTTATCAATGTTTTATAGTTTTCAGAGCACATATATTTCATCTCCTTGGTTAAATTTATTCCTAAGTATTATATTCTGCTACAATTGTAAATGGGATTGTTTTCTTAATTTCTCTTTCTGCTTCTTCATTATTAAGTGTATAGAAATGCAACATAATTATGTATATTAATTTTGTATCATGCAACTTTATTGAATTAATTCTAATTGGGTTTTTTTTTTTTTTGGTGGAGTCTTAGTATTTTTTATGTATAGTATCATGTCATCTGCAAATAATGAGAGTTACACTTCTTTCTTACCAATTTGGATACCTTTTATTTCTTGTGTACTTGCTATAGCTGGGACTTCCAGTACTATGTTGAATAAAATCCTAATCTCAGAGAAAAAGATTACAGTTTTCCACCATTGACAAAGATTTTAGCTGTGGGTCTTTATTTTGTTGAGGTATGTTTCCTCTAAACACACTTTATTGAGGGTTTTTACCATAAATGGATGTTAGATTTTTTCAAAGATTTTTATGCATCTATTGAGATGTTCATATGTTTTTTATTTTTCATTTGTTAGTGTGGTATATCACATTGATAGATTTGTGGATTTTGAAACATCCTTGCATTCCTGGAATAAATCCCACTTGATCATAGTGAATGATGCTTTTAATGTATTGTTGAATTCACTGTAAATTTTGTTGAGGATTTTTGCATTTATGTTCACCAGGGTTATTGGCCTATATTTTTCTTTTTTCTTTCTCTTTCTCTTCTTTCTCTCTTTCTCTTTCTTTCTTTCTTTCTTTCTTTCTTTCTTTCTTTCTTTCTTTCTTTCTTTCTTTCCCTTTCTTTCTTTCTTTCTTTCTTTCTTTCCCTTTCTTTCTTTCTTTCTTTCTTTCTTTCTTTCTTTCTTTCATCCCTTCCTTTTCCCTTTCCTTTCTTCCCTTCCCGTCCCGTCCCGTCCCGTCCCGTATTTTTATCTGGTCTTGGCCTCATAGAATGAATTTGGAAGAATACCTTCCTCTTCTATTTTTTTGAAATAGTTTGAGAATAGTTTTAACTGTTTCATAAAATTTACTGTGAGTTATTCTGGTCCTGGACATTTGTTTGTTAGGAGTTACTTGATTACTGATTAAATTTTGCTAGTAGTAATTGATCTAATTATATTTTTATTTTTTTCCAATTTGGTGTTGGAAGAACGCATATTTCTAGGAATTTCAACATTTCTTTCACTCTGTCCAATTTGTTGGCATAAATTTTTCATAGTAGTCTCTTAAAATCCTTTGTTTTTATGTGATGTTTTTTGTAACTTCTTTTCCATTTTTGATTGTATTTATTTGAGTGCTCTTTTTTGTTTGCGTCTTGCTAAAGGTTTATCAGTTGTGTTTATCTTTTCAAAGAATCAGGTCTTAGTTTCATGGATCTTTTTTATTGTGTTTTTTTAGTCTTTAGGTCATTTATTTCTTTTCTCATCTATATTTCCTCCTTCTACTAACTTTGGGCTTTGCAAATTTATTTATTTATTCATTTATTTATTTATTTATTTATTCATTCATTCATTCATTCAGTCCCTTTAGGTGTAACATTTTTTTTTGACATTTATTTTTGAGAGACACAGAGGGAAAGAGACAGATCATGAGCAGGGGAGGGGCAGAGAGACGGGGAGACACAGAAACCAAAGGAGGCTCCAGGCTCTGAGCTGTCAGCACAAAGCCCAACGCAGGTTGAACTTAGGAACAGCGAGATCATGAGCTGAGCTGAAGTCGGACGCTCAACCAACTGAGCCGCCTAGGAGCCCCTAGGTGTAACATTATATTGTTTACTTGAGACTTTTTATTTTTCTTGAGGTAGACCTGGATTGCTATAAACTTTCCTTTTACAACTGCTTTTGCTGTATCCCAAGATTTGGGTTTGATTTGTTTCAATTTTTACCTGTCTCCATGTATTTTTAATTTCCTTTTGGGCTTCTCATTGACCCATTGGTTGTGGTTGTTAGTAGTATGTTTTTTAGTTCTCACATTTTTAAAAAAGTTTTTCGTTTATTTGTTACAATTAATGTCTAGTTTTATAGTGTTAACATTGGACGAGACACCTAATATGTTTTTACTATTCTTAAATTTATTGAGATTTGGTTGGTGGCTTCACAGGTGATCTGTCTCAGAAGGTTCCATTTTCATACCTGATAGCAGGTAAAAATGCACTTTTTGTAGGATTGCGGTCACATCCCTCCCCTACTGTCTTTGGGCCCCCTTCAATTCCATTTCACGGCAGAATCTCCTTAACATTTACCAGCTGCAGTGCAGTTAGATTATTCCAGTGCTTATGTTCTGGGGCACCTGCCATCCTTGTTTGAACTTTTTTCTGTAGAAAAGGTAGAGTTATAAGTCCTCATGCAGTCATGTTACTTATTAAAATGTTCTTTGGGTTGTTTTGTACAATTATAATATCTATTTTTTTCCTCAATCTTGACTATATGTAGACTATACTTAAAAGTACCCAATTTAGTAACACAAATAACAGAGACAAAATTAGTTTCTCTCTGTCTCTGTATAAATTTTGGTCCTGGAAAATGGGTATTATGCACTTAAAACACCATCCAATTTTTGCACAGACTTTTTATAGTTCTTCCCTGTCATATGGTTTCTCATTGCCTTTAGAATAAATCTAAATTTCTTACCATGATCTACAATGTCCTAAGGGTTCTGGCCTCTGTGTTACTGTCCTGACACATATCCTGTGTCTCTGCTCCTTTCCCACTAAACTCCAGTCCCACTGGTCTTTTGTTTTTCAAATAGGACCCTTCCTTCCTCCCTTCCTCCCTTCCTTCCTTCCTTCCTTCCTTCCTTCCTTCCTTTCTTTCGTCTTAGGACCTTTGTACTTGTTTCTCTCTCTCTCTCTCTCTCTTTGGAACACCATTACCCTCAATCTTCACATGAGAGACTCCTAGATAAAATTTAATATTCTCAAATATTCTTTTCCAGATCATTCTGCCTGAAGTAGATACACTCTTTATAGCACTTAATATGATCACATGTAATTAATGAATTGGTTTGCTTATCCTCCCTCCTTTTTTTTTTTTTTTCGGTCTGAATCTCATGATAAAATGTAAATCCTATAAAGGTAGGGTCCATATATGCTTAACCATCACAGTCAAGATACTAGCGTCTATAGTGTCTTGCACTAATAAGTGTTTGAGAAATACTTTTGTGAACATGGGACTATTACAAGAAACTTCTTGGTTCAGATAAAGTGTTCTTATTTTTAATAAAATTCTTGTAAACAAAACCAAAATTTACAGAATTGATAAAGTGCATTGTGAAACCAACATCTCCATCTAAGAAAGGAGTATACAACACACACTGCATACTGACATCTTCCTGCAAACTCCAACATTGCATTTTAATTGTTTTATATCTCAAAAACAATCAAAACATAAGAGAAAGGCAACTCATCTGGGAAACTAGGGAAAATGTGACATCAAACTTGCCCCTAAGCATGGGATTTAAGTCCCTCAAGTAAGGCATGAATACCAATCTTGGAAAGGGCTATAAGGTATGGCATTTTTGTTTTAGTCTCTGCTGTATCTTTAGTCCTTAGCATGATGCTGGGACCTTGGAGGCTTTCATATATTGTTCAATGAATTAATAAATCCATGCAACATCTCACAACCTGGTAATCTTTATTTATTCTGAAGCTATTTTTATTACTCAAGTTAGTCATTTCTTTTTCTTGCTAAAACAACACTTTGCTGGTTTTATATCAAAAGTCTGTAGGGAAACACAGTTCACTTTACAGCCAATTTTGCTGAAATGCATTGGCCCTGCAAAGCAAGAGACATTTACACTTTGAAATATGCATTGTCATTTACTCTTCAAACACATAGTAGTTTTCTGTGGCTGTTTCTTGGCTTAATCAGTCCCCAAAGCTGAATAAATGAAACAAATAGAAAGTTGGTGAGAATTATACTATACCCTAGCAAGGTGAATTTTACTTTGCTCATGGTAATGTAATTCTAATGAACAACTGTTTTATCTAGATAATTATTTTCCTCATAAATTATTGTTATTTGGAATATGAAATGGTGATTTCCAGAAAAAGGAAAATGTTCCTAGTTTAAAGTCTAATCCCAAACCATTAAGTTAAAAGTGCTGTTACAACATCACTTTCACATGTTCAATTTCTAAAATCAAAGACAAATACAAAATAAAGGTAAACCTACCATAGATAGGGTGTTCTTAGATATTGCTAGTGGGAGTAAAAATTGGTGTCACAATTTTGAAAGCAATTTACTTATATATACCTTAAAAATGTCACTCTTTGGAACCAGCAATAGCATTTCTAGGAATTAATAACACTCATAGAGATAGAATTACACCCAAAGGTTTGTGTGCAATAATGCTTATCACAGCATCAATAAGAATAACAACAACAACAACAAAAAAGTCAACAGAAATTTTAAGGATGTAGGATTATAAGCATAATGACATGTGTTTATGATTTAATTAAAATGCCATCAAAATTAATGTTTATATGTAGAAAGACTAATGATAGGAGAGACATGTTAAGTTGGTAGTGAAAATTGTAAGAAGTGAAAGAATAATACAGAGGAGGTAAAAAGGTTTCTCTTTGGTGGAATCCAGCCCATAGATTTGTTTGGTGTTAATTTTTTAAAGCAGTTGCCAAAATTTAAGACTCAGGATAATTGACTTTATTACTTTATTTTAATATGTCTAAATATTTTATATTTTTCAATATTTTTTTTATGAAAACATAATTGACATGCAGTGTTATATCAGTTGCAGGTACACAGCAAAGTGATTCAACAATTCTATGCATTACTCAGTGTTCATCATGATAATTATAGTCACCACTTGTCACCATACAGTGCTATTGACTCTTTTTCTTATGCTGTAATTTTCATCCCCATGATTTACTTATTTTATGACTGGAAGTTTGTATTTCTTAAACCCCTTCACCTATTCTGCCCACTGCTCTTCTCCCCACGTCTGCAAACCCCCACTTTACTCTCTGTATTTATCAGTCTGTTTCTGCTTGTTCAAGCATTGTGTTTTTCAGATTCCACATATAAGTGAAATAATATGGCATTTGTCTTTCTCTGATTTATTTCACTTAACAGAATACCTTCTAGTTTCATCCATGCTGGTGTAAATGGCAAGATCTCATTATTTTTTATGGATGGGTAATATTTTATTGTACATATGCACCACACTTTCTTTATTCATTTATTGATGGACACTCAGGTTGCTTCCATATATGGGCTATTGTAAATAATGCTGCAATATATCTTTTTTGAATTACTGTTTTTGTTTTTCTTTGGGTAAATACCAAGTAGTGAAATTACAGGGTTGTATAGTATTTCTATTTTTAATATTTTGAGGAACCTCGGTACTGTTTTTCATTGTAGCTGAGCCAATTTACATTCCCATCAACAGTGCATGAGATTGCCTTTTCCTCCACATCCTCACTAATAATAGTTATTACTTGTCTTTTTGATACTACACATCTGACTGGCATAAGGTGATATCTCATTGTAGTTTTGATTTTCAATCCCTGATTAGTGATGGTAAGGATCTTTTCATGTGTCTGTTGACCCTTTGTATATTTTCTTTGGGAAAATGTCTATTCAGATCCTCTGCATATTTTAAAATCATGGTTTTAGTTTTCTTGGTGTTGAGTTGTATGAGTTCTTTACATATTTTGGATTAATCCCTTGTCAGATATATCATTTGCAAATATATATACATTTAGTAGGCTGCTTTTTCATTTTGTTGATTGTTTCTTTTGCTTAGAAAAGATTTTTATGTTGGTGTAGTCCCAATAGTTTATTTTTGCTTTTGTTCCCCTTGCCTGGGGAGACAATCTGTAAATATGTTGCTAAGGCCAGTGTTTAAAAGATTACTGCCTATGTTTTCTTTTAGGAATCTTATGGTTTCAGGTCTCACATTTAGATCTTAAATACATTTTTTAAAATATAATTTATTGTCAAATTGGTCTCCATTCAACACCCAGTGCTCATCCCAAAAAGTGCCTTCCTCAACATTTTATTTTTGTGTATGATGTGAGAAAGTGTTCCAGGTTCATTCTTTTACATGTAGCTGCCCAGTTTTCCAACATCATTTATTAAACAGACTCTCTTTGTCTTATTGTATATTTTTCTTTTCTTTGTCATAGTTTAGTTTATTGACAATATAAGGTTGGGTTCACTTCTGGACTCTATTCTATTGATCTGTGTGTCTATATTATACCGTTTGAATTATGATAGCTTTGACATAAGGAATTATGATACCGTCAGCTTTGTTCTTTCTCCAGATTGCTTTGATATAGGATCATTTGTGTTTTCATATACGGTTAGGATTATTCTAGTTCTGAAAAAAGATGCTAATAGTATTATGATAGAGATTACGGTGAATCTGTAGATTGCTTTGGGTAGTATGGTCATTTTATTTTATTTTTCAATTTGAACATTTATTTATTTATTTATTTATTTATTATTTTTTAATATAATTTATTGTCAAATTGGCTTACACAAAGCACCCACTGCTCATCCCAACAAATGCCCTCCTCAATGCCCATCACCCATTTTCCCCTCTCCCCCACCCCCCATCAACCCTCAGTTTGTTCTCTATATTTAAGAGTCTCTTATGGTTTGCCTCCCTCCCTCTCTGTTTGTAACTATTCTTTTCCCCTTTCCTTCCCCCATGGTCTTCTGTTAAGTTTCTCAAGATCCACATATGAGTGAAAACATAATGATAATTGTCTTTCTCTGACTGACTTATTTCACTTAGCATAATACCCTCCAGTTCTATCCACGTTATTGAAAATGGCATGACTTTATTCTTTCTCATTGTCAAGTAGTATTACATTGTATATATAAACCACATCTTCTTGATTCATTCATCTGTTGATGGACATTTAGGCTCTTTCCATAATTTGGCTATTGTTGAAAGCACTCCTATAGACATTGGGGTACAAGTGCCCCTATGCATCAGCACTCCTGTATCCCTTAGGTAAATTCCTGGCAGTGCTATTGTTGGGTCATAGGGTAGTTCTAGTTTTAATTTTTTGAGGCACCTCCACAGTTTTCCAGAGTGGCTGTACCAGTTAGCATTACCACCAATAGTGCAAGAGGGTTCCTGTTTCTCCACATCCTCGCCAGCATCTATAGTCTCCTGATTTGTTCATTTTAGGTACTCTGACTGGTGTGAGGTAGTATCTCAGTGTGGCTTTGATTTGTATTCCCACTCATTTGTATGGTGAGTTCTTTATAGATTTTATACTAGCTCTTTATCCGATAAGTCATTTGCTAATATCTTTTCCCATTCTGTCAGCTGCCTTTTAGTTTTGTTGTTTCTTTTGCATTGTTTTGTTTTACATTTATTTATTTTTGAGAGACAGTGTGAGCAGGGGAGGGGCAGAGAGAGAGGGAGACACAGAATCAGAAGTAGGCTCCAGGCTCCGAGCTGTCAGTACAGAGTCGGATGTGGGGCTGGAACCCACGAACTGTGAGATCATAACCTGAGCCGAAGTCAGACACTTAACCAACTGAGCTACCCAGGCGCCCCAGAAGCAGCTTTTTATCTTGATGAGGTCCCAGTAGTTCTTTTCTGCTTTTGATTCCCTTGCCTTTGGAGATGTGTCAAGTAAGAAATTGATGCTGCTGAGGTCAAAGTGGTTGTTGCCTGCTTTCTTCTCTAGGGTTTTGATGGTTTCCTGTCTCACATTCAGGTCTTTCCTCCATTTTGAGTTTATTTTTGTGTTTGGTGTAAGAAAGTGGTCTAGTTCAATTCTTCTGCATGTTGCTGTCCAGTTCTCCCAGCACCATTTGCTCAATAAACTGTCTTTTTTCCATTGGATACTCTCTCCTGCTTTGTCAAAGATTAGTTGGCCGCACAATTGTGGGTCCAATTCTGGGTTCTCTATCCTATTCCATTGGTCTATGTGTCTGTTTTTGTGACAACATAGTGTGGCCATTTTAAAAATACCAATTCTTCCTGGGGCACGTGGGTGGCTCAGTCAGCTGAGCAACTGATTTTGTTTCAGGTCATGATTTCAGGTTCGTGGGTTCGAGCTTCCATGTCGCACTCTGTACTGACAACTCAGAGCCTGAAGCCTGCTTCAGACTCTTTGTCTCTCTCTCTCTCTGCCCCTCCCCCACTTGTGCTCTGCCTCTGTCTCTGTCTCTCAAAAATGAATACATGTTAAAAATTATATTTAAAAAAATAATAAATAATACAAAAAAATACTAATTCTTCCAGTCTATGAACATGGTTTATCTTTCAATTTGTTAGTGTTGTCTTCAGTTTCTTTCACCAGTGTTACAGTTTTCAAAGTACAGGTCTTTCATCTCCTTGATTAAATTTATTCCTAGGTACTACATTTTATTCTCTCTGGTGCAATTGTAAATGGGATTGTTTTCTTAATTTCTTTGCTCTGCTGCTTTTAGTGTATAGAAATACAAGTATTTTTGTATCCTGCAAATTTACTGAATTCATTAATTAGTCATAGTAGTTTTTGGGTGGGGTCTTTGAGTTTTCTGTAAATAGTAAAAATTTTACTTCTTCCTTACCATGATCAATACCTTTTTTTCCTTGCCCGATTTTTGTGGCCAGGACTTCCAGTATTAGGTTGAATAAAAGTGGTGAGAATGGTCATCCTTGTTTTGTCCTGATCGTAGAGAGAAATCTTTCATTATCTACTAATGAGTATCATGTTAGCTGTGGGGTTTCTTTTATATACGGCCTCTATTATGTTGAGGTATGTTCCCTCCATACCCACTTTGTTGAGATTTTTATCAGGAACATATGTTGGATTTTGTCAAATGCTTTTTCTGCACGTATTAAGATTATCATATAATTTTTATCTTTCTCTTAGAATGTGATATATGGTGTTCATTGATTTGTGGATACTGAACCATGCTTACATCCCTGGAATAAATCTCAATTGTGGTGAATGATCCTTTTAATGTGTAGTTGAATTCAGTTTGCTAATATTGTGTTAAGGATTTTTGCTTCTATGTTCATCAGAGATAATTGCCTGTAGTTTTCCGTTTTAGTAGTATTTTGTTGGTGGCATCAGGGGAATGCTGGCCTTGTAGAATGAATCTGGAAGTTTTCTTTCCTTTTCTATGTTTTTGGTAACATTTGAGAAGACTAGGTATTAACTTTTATTTAAATTTTTGATAAAATTCACCACTGAAGTCATGGTCCTATACTTTTGTTTGTTGGGCGGTTTTTGATTACTGATTCAATTTTGTTACTAGTAATAGCTCTGCTCATGTTTTCTTTTTCTTCCTGATTGAGTTTTGGAAGATCTGTCTGGGAATTGTTTTAGGAATTGCACTATTTCTTCTACGTTGTCTAATTTGTTGGCATTTAATTTTCATAGTATTCTCTTATAATCCTTTGTATTTCTGTAGTATCAGTTGAAATTTTTCCTGTTTTGTTTCCAATATGTTACTTTTTCTTTGAGTTCCTTCTCTTTTTTCATTGATGAGTTGGGTAAAGGTTTATAAATTTTGTTTATATTTTCAAGAAAGCAGCAGTTTTATTGGTATTTTTCATTTTTTTAGTTTCTAAATAAAGTCTATTTTTATAGTTTCAGATCTTTATTATTTCCTTTCTTTTACTAACTTTGGGCTTTGCTCTTCTTTTTCTGATTGCATTAGTTGTAATGTTAAGTTGTTTATTGGAGATTTTTCTTGTTTCTTAAGGTAGGCCTGTGGCACCTCTTAAGAGCTGCTTTTGCTGTATTCTGAAGATTTGCTTCATTTTTTTCAATTTTCATTTGTCTCCATGTACTTTTAAAATTTTCTTTCTGATTTCTTTGTTGACTCATTGATTGTTCAATAGCATGTTGTTTACTGTACATGAGTTTGGTTATTTTTTCCATTTTTTTCTTGTAATTGATTTCTAGTTTCATAATGCTGTGGTTGGAAAAGATGCTTGTATGAGTTCAGTTTTCAGTACATTTACGTAGACCTGCTTTGTGGCCTATCACATGATCTATCCTGGATATTTTTCCATGTGCTCCTGAAAAGAATGTGCATTCTTGTTTAGGGAAGAATGGAATGTTCTGTATATATCTGTTAAGTCCATCTAGATAATGTTTTGTTCATAGCCACTGTTTCCTTATTGATTTTCTGTCTGGATGATCTATCCATTGATGTAAGTGGGGTACTAAAGTTCCTTTCTATTATTGTATTACTGTACTTCTCCCTTTATGTATGTTAATATTTGGTTTGTATATTTAGGTGCTTCTAGGTTGGGTGTATAGATATTTGCAACTGTTCTATTTCCTTGTTGGATTCACTCCTTTATCATTCACTCCTTTATCACTCATTTATCATTATGTAATGCCCTTCTTTGTCTCTTCTTAAAGTCTTTACTTTTTTATTATTTATTAATTTATTATTTTATTTTGAAAGAGAGAGAACAAGTGATCTGCATGGGCATGATAAGGGGAGGGGCAAAGGGAGAGGGAGGGAGAGAATCTTAAGCAGGCTTCATGCTCAGCATGGAGTCCCATGCAGGGCTCAGGCTCACAATCATGAGATCATGACCTGAGCCCAAATCAAGAGTCAATGCTTAATTGACTGAACCATTTAGGTGCCCCAAAGTCTTTGCTTTAAAGTCTATTTCTGATAGATATTGTTCTATCCTAGTTTTTTTTTTTTACTTCCATTTGCATGTTATATCTTTTTCTACTTCTTTACTTCCAGTTTCTATATGTCTTTAGGTCTGAAATGGATCTCCTGAGAGCAGCAAATAGATGGGTCTTGTCTTCTTATCTATTTAATGACCTTCTTATCTATTTTTGATTGGAGTATTTAGTTTATTTACATTTAAAGTGATTACTGATGAGTATGTATTTACTGTCATTTTGTTAATTGTTTTTTATTTGATTTTTTTGGTAGGTATTCTCTTTTTGTTAAAAAAAAAATTAATGTTTATTTTTGAGAGAGAGAGAGAGAGAGAGAGAGAGAGAGAGAGAGAGAGAGAGAGAGGAGAGACACAGAATCTGAAGCAGGTTCCAGGCTCCAAGCTGTGAGAGCCTGACACAGGGCTTGAATTCGTGAATTGTGAGATCATGACCTGAGCAAAGTTGGATGCTTAACCAACTGAGTCACACAAGCACCCCAATTTTTATCTTTTTAAGTTTTCAGTGAGATCATCCACTGTTAAGTCCAGTGAGTATTTTTATGATCATTACTTGGAACTCTTTTCTGGGTAGATTGCTTACCTCCATATTGTTTAGCTTTTTTTCTTTGATTTTATGTTGTTTAGGATATATTACTCTGTTTCTTCATTTGGTATAACTCTGTGTTTGATTCTCTGTATTAGGTAGGTTGGCTGCATTGCCTGGTCTTGAAAGTTGTGTGGCCTTGCGTAAAAGTACTTTGGTGACCTATAGTGCAATCCCCAATGGTCAAAAGAAGGGGGAGCCCAAGGGGTGTCCCCTGTATGGGCTGCATGTGCATTCCTGTTACAGATGAGTTTCAGTAGCTCTGGGCATACTGGTGGGTGGGTCTTGCCATCAGTCCAGCTTGCTGCAGTGACCCGTACACGTGCTGTAAGTATATTGGGCAGAGTTGTTTCTTTTTTTTTTTTTTTCTTTTTTTCTTTTTTCCTGTATTGTTGAGAGGTCCAGCTGCAGAAATCTTAGACTCACTGGTGGGCAGGCTGTCCATTATCTTGGCTATGTGCAATGAGCTGTTGTAACAGCTACAGGTACACTGAAGGTCAGGGTTTGCTTCCTGCATAATTAGCTAAGAGGCCTAGCCACAGGAACTGTGGACACACTGGTGTGTATGGTTATCTACCCCTTCCTCAGGGCAGGAGTCATTGTGGAGTTGCACTGGTCCTGGCCAGGACTGCCTAGCAGGTTTGTTGGGATAGGAGATGCCGGGAGTGGGATTGTCTGCTCAGGCTGGCAGTTTGGGTGGGACTGGTAACTAGTGAAATATTATAGTGGGGCACATGGTACTAGCATGGTAGTGTTAGCATGGGCTTCTAAAAGCATCTGGCTACTTAGGCTAGGGGAAGACCAGAAAACTGGCACATATCAGCAATTATTTTACTTTGTTTTTTTGCTGCCGAAACCTGGGATCAAACCAGAACCAGAACTTTTGTTTCTAGAGAAATGTCCTGCAAATCCCGGCCCCTCCAGCACAAACCCTGAAATTGGTCAATAAATTGCCTTCAGGTATACCGCAGATGATTTTCAAACATTTGCCTCTGTGCTGTGTCTCAGGCTGAGTTACGTAGCAAATGGGCTTTTATTTGTTTATTTTATTATTTTATTTTATTTTATTTTTTTAAATTTACATCCAAATTAGTTAGTATATAGTGCAACAATGATTTCAGGGGTAGATTCTTTGATGCCCTTACCCATTTAGCCCATCCCCCCTCCCACAACCCCTCCAGCAACCCTCTGTTTGTTCTCCATATTTATGACTCTCTTCTGTATTGTCCCTCTCCCTGTTTTTATATTGTTTTTGTTTCCCTTCCCTTATGTTCATCTGTTTTGTCTCTTAAAGTCCTCATATGAGTGAAGTCATATGATTTTTGTCTTTCTCTAATTTCACTTAGCATAATACCCTCCAGTTCCATCCCCGTAGATGGAAATGGCAAGATTTCATTCTTTTTGACTGCCAAGTAATACTCCATTGCATATATACGCCACATTTTCTTTATCCATTCATCCATCGATGGACATTTAGGCTCTTTTTATAATTTGGCTATTGTTGATAGTGCTGCTATAAACGTTGGGGTGCATGTGTCCCTTTGAAACAGCATACTTGTATCCCGTGGATAAATGCCTAGTAGTGCAATTGCTGGGTCGTAGGGTAGTTCTATTTTTAGTTTTTTGAGGAACCTCTATACTGTTTTCCAGAGTGGCTGCACCAGTTTGCATTCCAACCAGCAGCGCAAAAGAGATCCTCTTTCTCTGCATCCTCGCCAACATCTGTTGTTGCCTGAGTTGTTAATTTCAGCCATTCTAACAGGTGTCAGGTGGTTTCTTATTGTGGTTCCTGATGATCATCATCATCCCTGATGATGAGTGATGTGGAGCAATTTTTTTTATGTGTCGGTTGGCCATCTGGATGAACAGACTGGCTTTTAAAGGGCAGAGTGCCAGTTTCTTATAACCTTCTGGCTCTCCGGGAGTTAAGCCCTACTGATTTTCAAAGCCTGATGTTATAGGGACTCTTCTTTCCGGTGCAAATCCCTAGGGTAGGTGCCTGGTGTGGGGTCTGATCTTGCTCCTTTGTACTTGTGATATACCTCCCATTTGTGGTTCGTCTCTGAGGGACTTTGTTTCTCAGCCATTTCTTTGCCCCTCCTACCCTTTTTGATGTGGCCTTCTCACTAAGACTAGCTGTGGAAGATATGTTCTGCCTATCTTCCCGTTGTTTTCAGAGTTAGTTAAAATATACGTGGTTGTTGCTTTGATGTGTCTGTAATGTGTCAGGATCTTCCTACTCTATCATCTTTCCTGCACCCCCCTAGTTTCACTTTATAACAACCTATTTTTAGATCCTTTCTAAAATCCTGGATATATGGCAATACTCAAGGCCCATCCACCTGGAAGCTGTAATGACCTGGATATGGGGAGGCCTGGCAGCTTTAGCTCTGGCATATGCTCTCTGGTTGGTTGCAATCTTTAGCACTCCTGCTATCCCTGACCTGTTGCCTTCCTGGCATGTGAATTCTTGGCTCCTATACACCATGGTCCAGTTTTGCAAAATATACATGCATATGTATGATATGTTACCAAATTTCTCTCAGAGTAGTGAGGTAATGAATGATTTTCACTTTCTTCCTTACAGTTTTTGTAATTTCCAAACTGTATTACAAAAACATGTATTGCCTATCTGATTTCAAAAAAAGAGTAGCTTATTTTTTAGATGTAAATCATTAAACACCATAGATCCCCATGCTAAAAGATTACAAATTACATATGTTAACATTATATTCTTAAGGGAATATTGCATTCCTGAATTCCCTTAACCAAAATACTAGACCAGATTATTGATGATTTTTTTCATTCACTGTGTTTTTCCCATTATTTAATAAAAATACATTATTTAAATTCAAATGAAATGAAAAAATCTTACTAGGCTAAATTGCTTTTTTATTGCGTACTATTGTATCTCTACCCCAATTCTAAATGAATAATAGCCTCACCTTTAAGAAAACCATTTTGCTCTCTGTGTAAGAAATAAATGCTTCTGATAATATGAGGCAAAGGAATGAAATTGTTATCATTCAGATCTTTGATTTCATGGAGAATTTGTTACACTTAAATTTTTATTAAAATACTAGTGGATTAGATAAACTAACTGCGGCATAAAGAATATGCAGTATCCCTGAACTGGTGATCTAAAACAGGTTTTGCTGATTTTATGATTGACATACATTGTATTAGTTTAAGGTGTGCATAAGGTATACACAATGATGTGATATGTGTACATATGGCAAACTGATTACTACAGCAACTCCACTTAACATTAATCACTACATATAGTTTTGAATTTTTTGTCTTGTGATGAGAACTTAAAAGGTCTACTCTCTTAGCAACTTTCAAATGTACAACATTATATGGTTAACTGTAGTCACACCAGTGAACTTTATATCCTCACCTGATAACTGGAAATTTGTACGTTTTCACCATCTTCATCTAATTCTCCCATCCTGCACCCCCTGTCTCTGGCAACCACTAATCTGTTCTCTGTTTCTATGGGTTTATTTATTTTAGATTCCACATATATGTGAAATCATACAGTATCTGTCTTTCTGTCTGATTTCTCTTGCTTAGCATAATGCCTTTGGATTCCACCCATATTATTGTAAGTGGCAGGATTTTATTCTTTCTTATAGCTGAATAATATATGCATTACTAATTATACAAATCTATCCATTCTTAAGTGCCAAGGTCAAGAGAAGGTTGAGAAACTCTTCTAGATAAGAAAAAAGACATTACAACTAAATGTGATACGTAATCCTGATTTTGATGCTGGACCCTCAGAAAAATATCTATAAAGGTCATTGTTACAACAACTGGAAAGACTTAGAATATTGACTAGGACTAATTAATGGTACTGTATCAATATAAATCTCTGATCTTCATAACTGCATTGTGGTTATATAAGAAGATGTCTTCATATTTAGTGAATTCATTGTGAAGTAACTGAGTAAAAGACAATACTTTGTCCTACTTTTAAATAGATCAGAATAAATAATTTGCATATAAGCATACACATATATATCTACATCTCTACGTACTCACCTATCATCCCTCTATCTATCTATGAAAGTAGAAGAGATAAAACTAATGGAAGAAAATATAAAGTGTACATGGAGGTAGTTTATACTGTTCTTGCCGATTTACTATAATTAAAAATTACATCAAAATGAAAATTCTAAAAATATTCTAGTCACAACCTGTCCTTTCTTGTCTCATCACCAGATGCTCCCAACACTGAGCTCCAGCCTCACCTAGACAACCATGTGCTTTCCTAGCTCTATACTTTTCATCCCACTATTTCCTCTTCCTCAAAGTCCTTACTTTGCCTTCTATGCCTATCTAAAGCCACGCAACCTTCTAGACCTAGGCCAATGGTTATCACTTCTGGAAGACTTCTAGCATTCTCCTAGCAGGATTCTAGCCTGGCTCAGATTGAATTGACCCTATTCTGTTGTTATACATTATCTGATCTCTGTTGCTAACAGAGTCTATTAGAGTAAACTAGGTTGTACTGCAGTATCAAGGCCAAAATCTCAGGGGGTTAAAACCACTAAGGTTTCTTTTTCATAATAGTGAAGTGTCTTGAGGATGAGTGAGTAGGGCTTTGCTCGTTGTGGTCATTCAGGGTCTGAAGATGATGGAAACTCTGTCTTGACATGTACTTCCATGATGTACTTCAGTCAGAGGGAAAGGAACATGGGAAATCACGTGCTGGCTGTTAAAATTCCTTATTAGAACTCAGTCGCTGTTTTCCTTTCTCCTTGGTAAAAGAAGTCATATGGACATGCCTAATTTCACAGGGTTGGAAAGTGCAATCTGCCTGGAAGGGGATTTTGAAGAGTTCTGAGAATGTTCACTCATAGGGTTTACTGCCTCCCACAAATGTTACCGTGTATGCCGGTTTCGTCCAGTGAATTGTGATAGCAGTTCATGTCCTGTTTATCCTTCCATTCAACCCTTCAAGCCCAATGTGTAATACAAAGTCACTGCTTAATGCTTCTTGTCTGATGGAGAAAATCAAGAGACTTGTCCAACGTTGTGGAGCCTTTGGGATTTAGCTTCATGTCTCAGAATTTCTAGCCCTGTGCACTACAGAAAAAACAAACAAACCACAACAACTCCACAGACTTCACTGATAGGGTCTCACCCATATTAAGTTGCTATCTGCCAATAGGAACTGCTTTTACCTTAATATACTGGTTAATATTTTGCATTCTTCAATCTATAGACACTAACCCATTTTAGAATTCCCCTGCAGCCAAAAGATACCAAAGGAATATATTGATTAAAATCCCATAAGTAAAAACACATTTTATTTTTTTCAATCTGCTAGGAGTTTTCACTTTTGCTTTTGAGACTCTTTCTCCCATCATTTCTGTTTCATGGCTCTTTTCATTTGAACTTCACCACAGGGTCTTTTAGAATTGTCTGCTTTTAATAACAAAGGCCAAGAAAATTCTAAAAGCCTTCAAAAGATACAGGAAATACTAAAGTCTAAAACAAGTCTTCCAAAACAAATTCTACCAGGATAGCATATGTTCTTGGTTAACTCATGAAATTAAAAATCTGATTATAGTAAAATCAGATTTCCATCCATTTTTGTTTTTCTGTATTTATTATTGTTATGATTATTAGTATTACCCATTCCTCAGATCCCAGTGGAACACTGAATTACTAATTACTAATTACTATTTTTCTGTCTTGGAATGAGAAGAGTAGAAATTGGCTTCGGAGGAGTAAGATGCTCTGAGTTTGCCTGTTAGGTATATTGAATCATCATCACTTCAGTGAAATGCAAAAAAATAGGCAATCTTTGCAGATCAGCATGCTTTGCCATTCAAGTCAGAATTTCAATGTGTGGCACAGAATGAATAGGGATGATGAATTCAGGAGACACTATGCAAGAGCAACTCAAATGCAAAGCATCTGTTGTTGCCTGGATCCCAGGAAGCTGGGCTCTGGGGAGGGTTTCTTATCGCTCTGTAATGTCTGCCATGTTGCGAAGCCATGTCAGTGATTGGTTTAGTATTGTGGCTACTTCTACCACCAACCACGGAGGCATGACAAAAGTCTAAGCTCCTTGCTTGCTCAGATTTCCAAATGCAAAATGGAAATGATTTTTGTATCTTTGATTTCAAATAAGGTTTCAGTATCTCCCTGGGAGGGTGAGCCAACTTTCAGTGACAGACCATTTTATGAGGCTTCTAACTATGATAAGCAAGCCTGTTTTGATGACATAAAATAGGCAGGAACTTGAGCTTGAAATTTGAATAGAGCTCAAAC
This sequence comes from Acinonyx jubatus, assembly GCF_027475565.1. Classification (NCBI taxonomy): domain Eukaryota; kingdom Metazoa; phylum Chordata; class Mammalia; order Carnivora; family Felidae; genus Acinonyx; species Acinonyx jubatus. Next base: position 119,283,711 of record NC_069380.1, on the reverse strand, counting down.
TGAATGTCTGTACAAGTTTGAAGAGGCACAGATGATTTTATGCAAATTGTTTGTTTAAGGAATGCTTCCCCTGGGCACATCTGCAGGCTCACATGGGCTGAAGGTGGAAGAAGAGATGGAAACACTTTAGTTAATATGACTATTAGTTTTTTTGTTTCTTCCTAGCAATTAGAAATCCAATTAAAAAATTAATAATATCCAACGTTCATGGAACACTTTTAGTGAGTTAGGACCTAGGCTAGGTGCTTTGAAATTATTTAGAGGTGCTACAACTATTCTCATTTTCCTGATGAGAAAAATTGGGCTCAGGTATGTTAGGACCTTATTCCATGCCACAGCAGTAAGTGGCAGACAGGGTTTTAAACTTAGGCACTCTGTTTCCAGTGTAAATGTACCTCATTTACACTGTACCAAATGTTGAGCTTCCTAGATAAAACAGAGTAACTCTAAGGGATTGAGTTATTTAAAACTCAAATTGAATAGTATGATGAAAAGAATGACAGAAAACTCAGATAGAAAACTTCAAATTTGTCACTCCTACCCTAAACTCTGCAGAACATTCTTTTGAAATAGGACGGCTCTATTCATTCCCAGGAAATTGAGCAGAAACCGTATAAATGAGGCCTTTAGACTTCTGACCGTCTAATCAGAGTCCTCCATCATGCCATCAGTGAAAATGTTGGAGAATTCCTACCTTTCTCAATCTGAGATACACAATTTATTAGGATTATTGAGGGTAGACATAGGTTGCACTAAGAATGTTAATGACTTATTTGATTGCTCCCTTCACCTCTGTCTCCCCTTCTCCCAGGATGCGAATTTTTAAGTTGAGGTGTTGTGCCAGAAGGATGACAAAAATGGAGGAAGGGGACTTGAGGATATACTGCAGTTCAAGGGCCTATAATATCTTAGGGATCTCCTCCTTGTGAGTGAGGTTTGGCCAGGCCACAGATGCTGGAATCATCCCTGACTCAGGGCCAACCTCATGTCACCTCTCACTGTCTTAACAGGTATCTTTTCTTCCACCTGATACAACTGTAGTCTATCCTCCTCACAGGGGCTAGAGTGATTCTTTTAACTTGCAGGTCATATCCTCTACCTCTTCCAAGGTAGACTTCCAAGGTAGTCACCTCTTCCTCTAAGTGACTTCCCCTTTCACTTACTGCCTTTTGGATCTCCCTGCTCTCACTTCCTGCTACCCTCCCTTGTCTCAGTCTGCTCCAGCCACACTGGCCATCTGCCAGCATACTCCTGGCTCAGAGCAGTTCCCTGGACTGTTCTCCTGCCTGAAACCCTCATCTCCCGGGGCCTCTAAAGACTCTCTCCTCACTTCACTCAGATTTGTAAATATTAACTGAAACACTTTCCCTCATTCCCATCTTTTTCCAAAACAATGCCTTTGACCACTCTCTATCCCCTTACAGTGATTCACATTCCTTCTTAACACTATCACATGACATATTCTATAGTTCACATGTTTATTGTCTGTCTTCAAATAGAATGCAAGTTCTATGAAAGTTTGGACTTGATTTGTTCACTGCTTAGTGTTTGATAAATGATTGAGTGAGTAGCATGGAACAATGCTGTAGGAGCCAGTAAAAATAGTTTTAATGGGTATTACGTTTGTCAAGTTACAATATATGAAACTAGAGGCCAGAAAGTAGAGGATAAAATTAAAGCTAACGTGCAATGTGTAAAAAAAAAAAAAAAAGCATAATCTATAGGCACACCCAAAATACTATATTTCACAGGCATCCAAATTGTCCCTAAAGGTTGAGAAGGTCTAAATCAAATTTTGATGGATGAGTTTCAGAGGGAAGAAGGAAGGGGTCTGAGGAAAATTCCATCATCCAAAGTCTCTAGGATAATAGTTAAACGAGCCCATTGAGATCGACCTGGAGTCTGGGATTTTTTGTGTCTTTAAGACACAGCTCATATTCTACCACATTTTTTGATCACCTACTGGATGGAGGGACTGTGCAAGACAACTTAGGCTATCATTTCTGTATCTCATAGCAACTTAGTGATGTATATATGATGTATGTATATATGATGGGGTGTGTATATGATCCCCATATATAGATGAGAAAATAGAGTCTCCTAGAGATTAAATTCTGGGTCCAAGAATGAAGAACTGCTCTGATGACTTGACTTTATAAAATCTTACCCAGTGAGTTTGGATCTGAAGGAGAGCTCTTCTTCCTCCCAAGTGCTAGACCGTTTAATGGACTCTGATCATATACTGACATATTTTAAGATATTGCTTACCTGTCTCATCAGAAAACATTCAATTACTTAAAAAATTGTTTTTATTCAAATACATGTAGACTCCTCAAATAGGACTGGACATATTCTATGAATGCCACATTTCTTTGAATAAAAAAGCAATCTCTATGAAAAGGAACTCCATTTCCTAGGAACAATCGATTTTGAAAGTACTCATACTTTGAAATGACCACATTTGCAATAGTTGTTCTACACAAAAGCTTGGTCATCACTTTTACTAAAACAGTCTAACATAGCCATTCTTTAAAAAACTATTTTTAATGTTTATTTAGTTTTGGGAGACAGAGAGAGAGAGAGAGAGCGAGCCAGTGAGCATGAGTGGGGGATGGGCAGAGAGAGAGATGGAGACACAGAATCTGAAGTAGGCTTCAGGCTCTGAGCTGTCAGCACAGAGTTGGCTCAGAGCCCAACAGGGGGCTTGAACTCACTAGTGGTGAGATCATGACGTGAGCTAATGTCAGACGCTTAACTGACTGAGCCACCCAGGTGCCCTTATTATGTCCATTTTATTTATTTATTTTTAATGTTTTTCTTAGAGAGAGAGAGAGAGGGAGACACAGAATGTGAAGCAGGCTTCAGGCTCCAGGCTCTGAACTGTCAACACAGAGCAAGGCACAGGGCTCAAACTCACAAATGGTGAGATCATGACTTTAGTCGAAGTCAGATACTTAACTGACTGAGCCACCCAGGAGCCACTAATGCAATCTTTCTACAGATAGAAATAGATGATAAGCTTTTGTTCAAGCTTTTGTTAACATGTTTGTTTAATGTTAAGAAAACCAATTGATAGTATCAAAAATACACATTTTCACAATAAGGAAAAGATTTCTTCCAGCCATTCCAAAGATGCCAACTAATTCCAATTCCAATTAATATAGAAGAGGTCAAGAGTTAACAGTGTAATGGTTAAGGACATTAGTGTGACCAACTAACTGTGACACCTTGGGAAAATTTCTTAGCAACTCCCAGAGTCAGTTTCTTCATGTCTATAACAAGCTAATGCAGTTAAACATTTACCACAGTGGCACATAGAAAGCACTCTATAAATGGTATTGGTTATTGTATTATAACCATTGTTACTAAAAGGAGGTGTAATACAGCAGAAGATCTGAAATCCTACTCCAATTATACCCCTAATTTCAGTCCTCAAACCATGTACAGTTATGGGAATTATGCTAGGATATCACATAAATCAAAATTAATAGAACTTGAGTCCTTTAAAATTATATAAAAACAACTCAAGTGTGATGACACAATGTGAGCAATTATGTGGAATTTCACTTCACGTGTGCCACACTGGCAAACGGAAAATAAAGCTGAAATGCAACATGTCTCTGTTGACATGAAACATTACCACCCCTTCCCATTTGTTACCCAGGTTCTCTGTTGTGTTGTTTTTAAGCCATGTTGTGCTGTGGTGCTCCTCTTTCTTGACTCAGTCCCTTTTCTCAGAAATTCTGCCAGGAGATCTGAGAACAGATGGTGCCTTATTGTTCAAGAAAGTGGTATTTTTGTTGAGTGTTTGATCACATTGTTCTGTTGGGGACTGGCTTGTCAGTGACTTGTGCCATCAGAATAAGATATATGCCAAGTAAAATGAAGACAGCATATTTGCTAAGCCTGTCAGAGGATATATTAACAATTGTGTCAAAACCTGAAACCATGTCTTCAAAAGTTATAACATATGACAGGAGTATTTTCATTTTGTTAAATAAATCCAGGGTTTGAGGCCATGTATGTACCATAACAAAATGAAGGCAGCAATCCACACAGATGGTGACCCTAACTTGTGAAAACACCCACCTAATACAGAAAGGATAGAGATTACCTCATTTACTCAGTAGCCATTATTGAATACCTACTGTGTCATGCATTGTGCTATGAAGTACAGTGAGTAAGATGCAGTCCCTAAAGTTGAGGTGATCTCAGTCTTGTGGGTGAGAAAAACACACAGATAAAGTAAGCAATATAGCCATTCTTTACTTTCCTATACCATAGATTCATTCTCTGTGTTTCCTCTGTGCTCTGGGAGGGAGGCTACCCCACTGAATTGCTCCCTTACCAACTGGCTTCAAGATGAGTTCAGCAAATTGAATGTCTGGCAAGAGGGTCAGAGGGCTCACATTTTCCCTCTCACCCCTCTGTGCTTTGCCATCTAGCTTCTGGTGGTGGCTTTGTGCTTCCGTGGCTCCTCCTCCTCTTTCCTCTGCTCCTCCAAAGCTCCAGCTGTCACCAGGTTCTAGGCAACACTGTTTCCTTCTCAATTGAAGGGTGGAAGCCTTCATACTTTGGATTTATTTGACAAAATAAAAATACTCCTTTCTTCCCACTTCACCTCTCCTGGTGGTAGCAACTTGGATCGCTGCTATTCTCCGAGTGCCTCAACCCTTCTTGTTTATTCCATTAACTCTGCAACATCCCAGAAGCAGTCCTTTATTGTAACTCTCTTCACCTGAAACAACAGAGTTGAGGGGCGCCTGGGTGGCTCAGTCGGTTAAGCGTCCGACTTCGGCTCAGGTCATGATCTCGCGGTCCGTGAGTTCGAGCCCCGCGTCGGGCTCTGTGCTGACCGCTCAGAGCCTGGAGCCTGTTTCAGATTCTGTGTCTCTCTCTCTCTCTGACTGTCCCCTGTTCATGCTCTGTCTCTCTCTTTCTCAAAAATAAATAAACGTTAAAATATAAAATAAAAAAAAAGAAACAACAGAGTTGAACTCTATTTCTTGACAGAATTCTGACAGATGCAAGGACTATAATAGAAAAACTAGTTTATTCAACACGCATTCTATCATAGACTATTTATTGAGTGCCTCTGACGGCATACTAGTTACCTGGTATAGACTAGTAGTTTCTAGTAGAACTTGATGGAAATATTCTGCACTACTCCAGATACTAGCTACTAGGCTTATGTCATGACCGAGCACTTGAAATGTGGCTAATTGTGACTGAGCAATTGAATTTTAAATTTTATTTAACGTTAATTTATATTGCTGCACACAGCTCTTGGTTTTTGGCTACCGTACTAGACAGAAAGGTGTGGACTGAATAACTCTTTTGGGTAGAGATAGACATGGGGGAAGATCAGGATTTGTTGTGAGATATGGCTAGGAAGGTGACATGTGGGCTGCTCTGTGGATGTGCAGGTTCTCACCAGACAGAGTAATGTGGAACATGCATGCTGGGCAAAAGGAGCATCTCATGTAAATGCTCAGAGGCTGTGGCATATGGAAGGTAAACTCAGAGGATCACATAATATTCAAAATGATTAGATAATAACAATCAAGAGGGGAGTCTTGGAAAAGGAGCCAGGATGTTGTATTGGGGCTACATGGTGATGACCATTGTTTCATGTCCATATTTCACTGTTCTTTTATACTCCATAGCAATACCATCACATAGATCATCTTAAAACATAAATATTAAGCATGATAGTAATGATATGTTCATATTCCTTTTAAAATATTCCATTGAGCTTTCAATTTCAGTATAGTAGTGATCATTTACAGTATGCTCAATTTTGTTGCCCCTATTCTTTGAGATTTTGCTAGAAAAGTGAATTTACTATTACTTCTACAATGGGGGGGGGGGTCCTGGGTGGCTCAGTCAGTTAAGTGTCCAACTCTTGATTTCAGCTCAGGTAATGATCTCCTAGTTCTTGAGTTTGAGCCCCTCAGTGGGCTGCATGCTGACAGCATGGAGCCTGCTTGGGATTCTCTCTCCCCCCCCCCCCCCCGCCTCCTTGTGCATGCATGTATGCATGCACACACACTCTCTCTCAAAGTAAATAAACTTCAGTAGTACAATAGGTACAATAGATAATATGTTAGTAATCTAGCTTGATTCAGGGATCTACAAGGGGTCAAGGAGCGTAAATGAAGTACATGTAGACATGACTTAAAAAGACCAGAAAAAAATTCCTGGATAAATTGTGAAGTTTGTGCTTAGCCTGAACAACTGGTCAGAAATTTTGAGGCGAATCTGTGTAGCTGTGTGGGTTGGGTGTTGGAAGAGAGGGGTGATGAGCGTGGAATGGAGTGTGTTTCTGTCAGAAAACATTAAATGTGAGATAACGAGAGAAATGAGAGAAAGGTCGAGCCGTCTGAAGGTTTAGATCTCCAAGGATCTAAGTTATAAAAGGATCACTCCAGATGAATGTTTTTGGAGAGATTTAAGACTGAAACGTCAGTTGGAAACCTGTAGCAGCAATGCAGGGAAAACACAATGATGTTTGAACACAGGTTCTGAGAAATAATATGTCTCATTCATGATCTTTGATGCTTCCAAAGATTAGTATGTTTCTTTGAAAAATAAAACAATAACTTCACTTTGGCTCTGGGTCATAATAGTAATAGTTGCTATTTAGCAAGAAATTACTACATGCCAATCACTCTTCTAAGCCTTCACATGCTCTGTATTAATTCACGTAATTCTTATTACAACTCTGTATTACAACTCCAGGAGACAGGTGCCAGTATTACTCCCTTATTTTACAGATGAATAAATGGTGGTTCAGCAAAGTTAAGTAACTCTCTCAAGAACACCCTCAGAAATTTATAGAGCAGGATTTAAATCCTGGCATCTGCTTCTAGAACAACTCATTAAGTTTTACCCTCTTTTATAAAAATCTTACAATTTGCCCTATGCTGATACTCATGGTTTGTTGATGAAGTTGGCTTTTCCTTTACTTTGAATATTATATAATAATTTTATTTTCTATAACATTATCTAATAGCATATGAACATCAAAGTCTTGTAGACTTTGAACAGAAAAGGATAGTCATTTCAAGAAAGATGGAAAAAAAATAACTATGAATGCGGCCAAGATCATCCACTTATTCAGTCATCTAGGATTATTAGATTTACTATACCATGATTGTCTTTCTCATATTGATTAAAATACTTTCAGTTTAAGTATTTCAATGTGAGTAATGTTAAATGTGGAATATAATTTTTTAAAGGAATTTTAAAGAGGCATGCTTGACAGATTTGGAAAATATCTCTCCTTATTATACACTACATCATTGTCACTGAATACTAAAATATGTAAGTTTCTGGATGCTTGATGAATATCTGCAGCTATTAAGATCTGTGTTTATAGGACTTACCTTAAGGTCACCCTCTGCAGTGTTGTATTACTAACATTCATCTGCTTATTTTATAAGAAATTTTCCTGCCCAAAGATATAATTCAGTAAACTGAGGCCAAGAACCATGTAGTTGTACTATTTTTTTATTTCAAATTTTTTTAATGTTTATTTATTTTTGAGAGAGAGAGAGAGAGAGAGAGAGAGAATGAAAATGAACAGGGAGGAGCAGAGAGATAGGGAGACAGAATCAGAAGCAGGCTCCATGCTCCAAGCTGTCCGATGTGGGGCTCGAACTCACAAACCGCGAGATCATGACCTGAGCCAAAGTCGGACGCTTAACTGACTGAGCCACCCCAGTACCCCATTTTATTTTTTTATTTAAAAAAGTTTTAAATTTATTTTGAGAGAGAGAGTGAGATAGAGTAGGGGAGGGGCAGAGAGAATGAGACAGAATCCCAGGCAGGCTCCGTGATGTCAGCATAGAGCCTGACGTGGGCTCTAACTCACAAACCATGAGATCATGACCTGAGCTGAAATCAAGAGTTGGACACTTAACCAACTGAGCCACCCAGGTGCCCCTAGTTGCACTATTCTAATACAAAGCGTATTGTTCTTAGAAGAATCACCAAAAGGACTTGATATAGGATCTAAATTTCTTCTCACTTCAAATACGTTGTAAAAAGAATATAATTTGTTAAGAGGTGGGACACTGTCTGGGTTCCCAAAGCCCAACACTCATTTAGTGCGCCCAGCTTAGATATCTAATACCTAAGACTTCTGTATCATTCACTTATACATCCTGGCTGCCCAACAGTCTTGCAAAATTCCATCATAGTTGCATTAGATGGCACTCACTGAAATAGAATATGTTAACTCATTCAACCTTATAAGCTTCCTACGCTCCCACTGAGCCTGATCTCACACTGGTTTCTTCTCACCACAACCTATCATTCTGATAAATAGAATTCTGTGAATTTTCATTAAAACAGCTATATGCCAATTAGATGAAATCAAGTGGGGGAAAGAGCTTATGACATTTGCCATCTTTTAACACTCTCCCTAAATGAATGCCTCGGATCTCACTCTTTAGTTGAGCACTGCATAGAACAAAATCATAGTATAGTCTAGTTATTAGGGTAATAATGGCAAGTCAATATTTACAGACAGAACTTCTTCAGGTGAAGAAATAATGGATACTGTGATATGTCTGAGGACCCAGGACCATAATCATTTTGGTTGTGTTGAAACAAAGGAAATGTGGAAAATACTAGTGAAAGATGAAGCTTTAAAGGGATGTCAATGCCAGGTCATAAAAGATCTGGTTCCATGTTAAGGAAGTTGGATTTCATCCATCTGTAGTACACAACTGCTGAGGGCATTAAGCAGAGAAATTATAGAAACATTAGAAAGCTCCTTGAACTTGGATGATAAAACTGTAATCCAGAGCTTCATTATCATCAGACCTATCGCAGCATAGGATTTGGAAACTCATTACTCCATTCTGGACCAGTGTGTTATTTAAGTAAAGGACTAGAGGGCTATCAACTATAAAGTACTGCCCCCAGGTTTGGCAAGGGAGATGGCTGGTTTGGTTGAAGCTGACAATGCTTACTGTACTGGGGGTCTCTCAGTGGAGTTCTTCTTTTTCCAGGGAGCCTCAAACCAAGAGAATCAGTTGAAATCGGGTCAAGTTATCATTAGTGAGTTAAAATCACAAGAGTGGCTAATCAACTGTTGTCAAGGAAAATCCTAAGTCAAACATATGGAAAATGAGACTTATGAATCATAGCACCAGCTTGGCTTCAGCCCTCAGGCAAATGAAACTCAATCAGTAAAAATATATTCAGTAGAAACATGATTTGTTCTAATTCTGTCTAAGGCACCTCAGATTCAGAAGCAGAGCGCCCTCCAGAGATCTAAAAAGAACAACTGTTCCTTTACCTCTCAAGACAGACTGCAAGTTTAATGTTCGTCTGACCCTCTCCAACTGTGTAAATATTGGACAAGTACCTTAAATGCACCAGTTCTTATTTTTATCATCTTAAAAAATAAAATGTAAAAATAGCCTCTGCATTATGGGACTTTAAGCTCCAGGAGAGCAGGGACTATGTCTGTCATCCGCACAGCTGAATCCCTACTGAATAGCACAAAATCAGTCACATGGCAGGCATCTAACAGATGTCTTTGGAAGAAGTGAATGAGTGTGTGAGGAGAACTAAATGTCATAGTACATCATGAAAATGCTCTGTAGGCCATAGAATACCATATGTACAGTGATATTATGATGTTCAGATTCTAAGTTCAATAAAAATCCACTCAGATTCACATCACAAGTACATCACATAGTAAAAGATCTCCAGTCACTTCTTTCCCCTCGCACCAAAAGGCAACAGCTATACTAATTGTCACTTATTATTTGTTAGACCATCGCATGCATTTTCTCATGCCTTCTTTATAGTAATTTTGAGGAGGAATTATCATTAGCCCAACGTATAGACGAGGTGAAGTAAACTCCCCAGCATAGCAAAGAAACAAGAGGTCACACCAAGATGCAAATTGAGGTCTTTCTGCCTCCATAGCCAATGATCCATGCTACTTCTCAAATGAAAATCTTAGACTTTCCCTTTTATTCTAAAATGTATCATGGTTTTAAAAAATTCAATGTCAAACTGTCTGGTCCTACTGAATGAGTCTACTTGGTGAAAATAGAATTACTGAAAAAAAACAGGGTATCACATATAGTTCCGTATATGTCTCCTCAACCCCCAAAGTCTATAATTCTTTCTACTGTTTCTAAGGACTCAATTTATTTGGCTGCATCTATACAAGATAAATGTGGGAGAAATGTTGGGCTCTTCATTCACAGTCCTGGGTTTCTATGATTTTTTTCTTTTTTAAAAAATTTTATTAACTTTTTAAAAATGTTTATTCATTTTTGAGAGACACAGACAGCATGAGAGAGGGAGGGGCAGAGAGAGAGGGAGACACAGAATCTGAAGTAGGCTCCAG